>NW_006256895.1:7623255-7870981 GCF_000478725.1 Eutrema salsugineum
AAAGTACACTTTTGGATAAATTCAGGCCATCAGAAGTTTGGCCACCAAAGAAGACCTTCTCACCGTTTGATCATCTAGAAATTTGGAGATATTATAGAGGAGATAACCAGCTTTCCAACACACTTGGAATCAATGCAATCCAACGGTTAGATCTCTAGACATCATCAATGCACTGAAGGCAAATTAACACAGCTCAGTCAAGAACAGAAGCTTTCACCCGCGGCCAAGCTTCTCCCCACCGCGGCTCAGCCTCCTTCACTCGTGGTGGACCTATGTCCGAACCTCAAAAGCCCAAATAAGGCCCAAGACACTTCCTGTACCCATTTTACAAGCCCTAGACGCCCAAACTTAAAGAAACACTATAAATACTCAATTTTAGGTCTTTTGTAGAGAGCCTTTTTCTTCTCTTTGAGAGAGAACTCATTTGTAGCTTTAGGTTTTATTTTTATGCATCTGTAGAAGCTTTTCATCGCCATACACTGTCTTCAATAAGAGAAGTTTTTCTGCAACTTTTTTTTCTTTACTTTACTACTTTCTAGTTCTTAAACCGATGATGATGTCAAGCTCAGCCATGTCTGAGTAGTCACCGAGTTGAGTGAAGGGACCATCAAAGGGGATCCTATGTTTGAATGACATCTAGGTTATTAGGTTAAAGGATTTCAATTTTTAAATGATTCTCCCATTCATCCAAATCTCAAAGCAGTAACTCTGGATTGATCACTCCTAGGTTAAATCCGAGTCACGAGAGTGTTGTATCTTAGCTGCATGAACTGGATCTTATGGACGTTACCGTCTTAGGAGACAAAATCTACCTACGGAGTATACGTAAGCCAAGATGGATTCCGATCTGAAATGCATGATCTTGTTATGGCATGAGAGCGAGAGTTAATTGCCATGAACAAGTGATTAGATGATTAGGGTGGCGAGAGTTGGCTAATCTTATAAGTGTCTATCCTAGTTTCAGAGTCATAGAAAATCTTTAACTAAATTCCCTGTGTTTTAGAACATGGACCCCTAAAGATGAACGCTAATCCCAGCGCCGTTTTTCATATAATTTTCAACCGATGTCGTCTACTTGCCGGACATGCACTAAAATCTCATTTCAGAATCTCTCATGAGCAAACATGGATGCAGCATCAAGCTGGAAGGTGATACGCTGATACTAATGAAGAATAAGATGTTTTTGGGAAAGGGTTATGTTTATGATTGGTTGCTTAAGATGTCCACTGAGGCAGTGATTCGTAAAAACAACGTAACCAAGGCTTCTACCTCAAAGAACCCTAAGATGAATAACAAGAAACCAGTTGCTTATTTGTCTGAGTCTTTCAACTTTTGGCACAAACATTTAGGACATGTCAATTCAAGTCTGTGAGTACATTGATGAACATGAATCTTATTCCAAAATACAAAATAAGCAAATACAAATGTGAAGTTTGTGTCCAAGCCAAACTCACTAAAACGTCATCACCAAGCATGGAAAGAACAACCAAGCCTCTAGGTTTAATTTGGCAAAACAAAATTTGTTCAGGTTCAGATAATTAAATTTTAGGGAGTTGAGGTACTTATTTTCACACTAAGATTCTCAGGTATTAATCGGTACCAGTTCTCGCTGATCAAGAACTCACTAGCCACTTTCCTCTTTAGATTGTGATGTATCTACTCAGGCTGGTGATATTGTATACTATGGTGTTCTACGTATGATTTTAGATGTTCAATATCCGAGAATACTAGGTTTGAGATGCGTCACATTTTTATGTGACTGGTATGACCAATTACCTGGAAGCGGTGTGGGACACGGTTAATTTGGGGTTACATCAATACCGAGGAGTACACAATTCTAGAAATACGATCTATTTATACTTGCTTCACAAGAAGACCAGGTTCGTTTAAACATTTTTACTTTTGCTGATTCGAATTTAACATTTATTTATATAAATTTTGAGCCACTAAAATTTTATATGACATTGTGTAGGTATGCTATATTCTCTTTCCTCGTGTGACAAACAAGCAAGACCGGTGGATTACTGTGATCTTGTCCAAAGGGGTACGATTCAGGGGATTTTGGACACAAACCCCTTCAACAAAGTTCAGGAGGTTTAGGCTCCATCGAACATTCTCTTGAGGTCAACCTTGTTGTTGATTTGACAGTAGATGCAGACGATCGGGTATTTGAAGATTCTGAAGAAGATTTTGATGAATTTTTTGAAGAACCGGATTCAGTGGCGTCAGATCATTCTTCTTCGGATACGGATAGTTGTATGTTTCAATGATTGGTTTAAAACAAATGTAATTTTTTTTAAAATATGCCTTAACACTATTTTTTTTAAACATGTTTTATTCTCTTATCACAAATATTTTTATACTTTTCCGTTAAGATTTTTTTTGAAACTTTAGCATGTAAAATATATTCCAAACACTAAAAAAACATATTTATGGTTACTTTGAATAAAATATCCAACTTAAAACCCATATTTCCAACCCAAAAACCATGTTTCTAAAATATCCGTCAGAAATCTGTCTGTAATTTCTAACGCTTTTGTGACGGACATAGTCATTTTCGATGGATTTTCGACGGCTATAGTACTTTTGTGTATATTTAAGGTTTATGATTTAGAAAATTAAAAAAGGTTTACATCTCCATTTCATATCTACAAAAGATGCAAAATAACCAACATCTTAATCAGCTAATGATTTCATATTTTTTAAAAACAACTTTTCCACTTAACATCTAAATCCTATACTTTTTCTTATACTTATACTAACACAATCTTCCAAAACTCAAGAAATTTAGAAATCCATTTTTATTAAGTTTTTCTGAAACTTTAGCATGTACTATATATATAATAAACATTAAAACATGTTTATGGTTGATTTGAACAACTTTCCAAACACCAAAACAGTGTTTTTAGAAAGACCGCAGGAAATCCGTATTAAAATAGATCCATCATACCTTTTCAAGAAAAACATCAGAAAGTGTCAGCAATCTCCTCAATACACAAATATAGATGTAAGCAAAACAAAAATTATCTTTTTATTTTTTGGAAAATTTTGCAACCGCTACATTAAAATGGATTTTCCAGATGAATACATACACTGGATTCATCTCTGCATATCTTCAGCCTCTTTCTCAGTTCAGCTAAACGGTGAGTTGGCAGGTTATTTTGGAAGCTCTAGAGGCCTGAGACAAGGCTGTTCTCTGTCCCCATATCTCTTTGTGATATGTATGAACGTGTAATCCAAAAGACTTGACAAGGCAGCTTTGGATAAAAGAATTGGTTATCACCCTGAGTGTGCTCCATTAGCTCTTACACACCTGTGTTTTGCTGATGATCTGTTGGTGTTTGTGGAAGGGGAAAAGAACTCCATTGTAGAAGCTCTAGCGGTATTTGATGATTTTGCTAAACACTCTGGTCTCCGCATCAGCATTGAAAAGTCCACGGTTTATATGGCAGGGATCACAGCTGCAGTTCGAGAGGACATCCTTTCTGAATTCCCTTTCGAACAAGGAGTGTTACCTGTTCGCTACTTAGGACTACCTTTGACGACAAGGAAGATGACAAAAACGGATTACATACCTCTGCTGGAAAAAATTCAGCTGAAGATAAACACATGGACTGCGAGAGCCCTCTTATTTGGGGATCGCTTGCAGTTAATTCGCTCAGTATTTTATAGTCTAATCAATTACTGGATGGCCGCTTTCCGTCTTCCCAAGGCCTGTATACGAGAAATCGATAAGATATGTGCAGGATTTTTATGGTCTGGACAAGAGCTCAACGGACAAAAGGCTAAAGTTGCATGGGATATTGTATGCTCACCAAAAAAGGAAGGAGGGTTGGATCTGAAACCTTTAGACGAAGTGAACAAGGTATGTGTGTTAAAACTTATCTGGCGGATTCTTTCGTCCAGAGACTCTCTGTGGGTCAGTTGGATACACAAGCATCTGATCAAGCAAACTACCTTCTGGGCGGTGAAAGACACAACCAGTTTAGGGTCATGGATATGGCAAAAGATCTTGAAGTATCGGGAGATGGCAAAGGGTCTGTATCGAGTTGAGGTTCGAAACGGTTATCACACAGCTTTTTGGTACGACAACTGGAGCACAAAGGGTTGTCTGTTTGAGGTTTTTGGGTTCAGAGGCTGCATCGATTTGGGTATCTCCATAAACGCCACACTTGGAAGTGCTATGGAGGGTACAAGGAGAAGGAGGCATCGTAACACCCTTCTACAGCAAATAGAGGAGGAAATACGAGCCAAAAAGGGGACACACGTGATCACGAGGAGACAGATATCCCAATGTGGCGGGTAACAGATGGGACTTTCAAAACAGACTTCAGTTCGAAAGCAACATGGGAGCTCATAAGGACACCAAAAGCTCAATGGAATACCCACAAAGGCATTTGGTTTCCTTCAGCTACTCCCAAATTCGCATTTATTACATGGCTGGCAGCAAAAAACAGGCTTGCGACGGGTGAACGTATGGCGAAATGGAACATCAACGTAAACACAGGTTGCTCCTTCTGCAGCGAACCAGTAGAAAGTCGAGAACATCTGTTTTTTGAATGCTCATACACAGGGGAAATATGGGAGACATTAATGGGAGGTGTCATGGAACCTGACTTCACCAAAAATTGGGCAGAGGTGCTAGACCAAATCATCCACCAGAGGACCACCAGAACAAAAAGTTTTCTTCTGCAATATACTTTCTAAGCAACGATCCATACAATATGGAGAGAGAGAAACAACAGGCGCCATGGAGAAGTACCTAACCCTGCAGCTGTGGTATGCAAAAAAAATCGATGTAATGGTCTGAAACAGACTAACAACGATGAGACAAAGCATAGGCAGATGCAAGTATGACGACGGATTGCAAACATGGTTTGCAACAAGAAAAAGTCCTTAGATTGGAAAAAAGCTCTGTTTTACAATTAAAAGCTCTGTTTTTTGTTTTTTTTTTCTGATTCACAAAAACTGGATCCTGTAAAAAGTCTATTTTTTCTTGAATATAATTTAACATATTATTAAAAAAAAAGGTTATAAATAAACTGTTTTTAGATATTATATGATATTGGTGAAGATATATGTGTTTATATATATAAATATATTATATTATACAGATTTCTTTAAGTGGAGAAAGGAGAGAGATGAGAGGGAAAGAAGACGTAAAGAGAGAAGAAAGTTTTCTTTCACTTATGTGAATTAAGTTACAAAGAGGGGTAAGTAGCTTATTTATAAGCAAAGTAAAAACATAAAATAATGTTATCACTTTTACAGAAGCGGTGAAACATTGTAGATAATTATCTCCATATTATTATTATAATACTTTCCCTTAATTATTTATTAATGTTTATAAATTACGATTTGGTTTGTTAAAATTTTTATCATGGAAAAACCTAATAGAATAAAAACCATGATAAAGAAAAAAGAGTACAGTAATGCAATTTCCTTCTAAACTGATGGATATAATGTTTTCTTCATAAATCCCGCAAATAACGCATTCCGATACTTTGAATATGCTTTCTGAATATTATAGTAGGAAGCACCTTTGTAAAGAGGTCTGCCGCATTGTTACTTGAACGAATATACTGGATATTGACTTCTTGATTTTTCTCGAGCTCTTGAGTATAAGAGAAAAATCTTGGAGGAATATATTTCGTTCTATCACTCTTAATGTAGCCTTCTTTTAGTTGAGCGACACATGCAGCATTATACTCGAACAATTTTGTCGGCTCTTTGTTGATGACTATTCCGCTTGCTTCTTGTATATGATAAGTCATAAATCTGAGCTAAACCATTCTCTACATGCCTCATGAAACGCAATAGTTTCTGCATAATTTGAGGAAGTGGCGACTAATGTTTGCTTTTGAGAACGCCAAAAGATTGCGGTTCCTCCAAACGTTAAAACATATCTGGTTTTCGACCGAACTTTATGAGGATCTGATAAATAGCCTGCATCTGCAAAACCGACTAAACCAAGTTTGGAGTTTCTAGGATAAAATAATCCCAAGTCAATTGTTCCTTGAAGATAACGGAAAATATGTTTTATTCCATTCCAATATCTACGCGTAGGGGACGAACTATATCTTGCAAGTAAATTTGTAGCAAATTCTATATCCAGTCGGGTACAATTCGCAAGATACATAAGTCCACCAATAGCGCTCATATAAGGTACTTCATGACCTAATATTTCTTCGTTATCTACACAAGGCCAAAACGGATTTTTTTCCGTATCGAGAGATCGATTAACCATTGGAGTACTCAAAGGAATCGCTTTATCCATACAAAAGCGTTTTAATATCCTTTTAGTATAATTTGATTGATGTACGAATATACCATCGGGAATGCTCTATTTGTAATCCAAGAAAAAACTTTGTCTTTCCGAGATCTTTCATTTCAAATTCGTCTTTCATATGAGTTCTTGCATCATCAATCTCTTTTTGAGTTCCAATAATGTTTAGGTCATCCACAGAAACAGCAATGATCACGAATCCTGACGAAGATTTCTTAATAAAGATGCAAGGGAAAATTACATTATCTACATATCTTTTTTTAGTAAATATTCGCTTAAGCGATTATACCACATGTGTCCGGATTGTTTTAATCCGTAAAGTGATCGCTGTAATTTGACCGAATATATTTCTTTTGATTTGGAACTTAATGCTTCAGGCATTTTCACTCCTTCTAGGATTTTCATATAGATATCATTATCAAGTGATCCATATAAATAGGCTGTCACAACATCCATTATATACATTTCTAGATTCTTAGATGCCGCAAGACTCATCAAATATCTAAATGTAATGGCATCCATAACCGGAGAATATGTTTCGTCATAATCAATTCTCGGTCTTTGAGAAAATTGTTGAGCGACAAGTCGGGCTTTATATCTTGTCACCTCATTTTTCTCATTTCTTTTCTCATAAAAACCCATTTGTACCCAACCGGCTGTACATCTTTAGGTGTTGTGACAATAGGTCCAAAAACTTTTCTTTTATCAATTCCGTTACTATAGCCATATTCCACTTCTCCCAATCAGATCTTTCCTGGCATTCCAATATGGACCTTGGATCTGGATCATCAATTTCTTATTCAATTTCTTTGCATACAGAGAATTGAGAATATTCTATCATTTTCTTCTATTTCATCTCTAGCCCATAATATTCCATCGTCGGCGTAATTAATGGAAATTTCATGTTTTTCTTCGTCATTTTCGTCTTCAGGACATTTCTCTGTATGTTGTTATTCTGGACCATTTTCATTTTTTTCCCAATTTCTTTTTCTTTCGGATATTTGTATCCTTTGAGCCAATCGACCTTCCCCTCTTCAACTGAACTTTGGGTTCGTATGCTATTTTCCATCATTTTGTTCTTCTGGAACATTGATTCTTGATGGAACATTTGCAGCGGATATATATGACTTTGTCACCCTTTTCGTATCTGTGAAAGCATCTGGTAATTCATTTGCCATATTTTGTAAATGGAATATTTTCTAAAGTTCGAGTTCACGTTGTTTCGTAGGAGGATCAAGGTGCAACAAGGATGGTGTGCATCATGTAACATCTTTTGGAACTTCTTTAATTCCCCCCCCCTCCCAACGCTGGAAATCATCTTCATTAAAATGGCAATCGGAAAAATGTGCCGTAAACATATCACAAGTTTGCGGTTCAATATACCTAATTATACTTGGTGACGTATAACCGATATATATTCTCAATCTTCTTTGCGGCCCCATTTTTTAATTTTTGTGGCGTGGCTATCGGAACATAAACCGCACAGCCGAAAACAAGCAGGTGGGATACATTTGGCTCCTGGCCAGATACTAATTGTATTGGGGAATATTTATTAGACAAACTCGGTCTTATCTGAAGCAATGCCGCTGCATGCAAGATAGCATGACCCCATACTGAAATTTAGAGCTTTGTTCTCAATATTAATGGTCTAGCAATGAGTTGTAACCGTTTAATCAATGACTTAGCCATGCCATTTTGTGTGTGAAGATGGGCAACAGGATGTTCAACATCAATTCCCATTGACATACAATAATCATTAAAAGTTTGAGAAGTGAATTCACCAGCGTTATCAAGCCTTACTTTCTTTATCGTATAATCAGGGAACTGTGCTCTCAACCTGATTATTTGGGCAATGAAAATTGTGAAAGCCGTATTTCTTGTTGTCAATAAACATATATGTGACCATCTACTGGATGTGTCAATTAATACAGTAAAACCTCTATAAATTAATAATGTCGGATCATGATATTTTATTAATTTATCGTGATATTAATTTATTTAAAAAATTCAATTTTTGCCAATTTTCTTCTTAAATTTTCTTTCAAATGATGTTCTATTTAAGAACGTAAACTCATATGCTTATAAAATCACATGCACAAACTTAAAATTATGATTACTAATCATAACAATCGCAATAGAATAGTTGTTTCTATTTGTTAATTGTGAACTGAATTATCTATGTAAGAATATAAATGTTTGTTAGTACAAAATTTAGAAAAAAATATAGCTATTATCTTTAATGTGCTAAAATTGAAGTCAATACTATAATATATTTTGTAATAGTTACGTGTAAGAAAATCAATTATCACATCTAATTTTTTTTCAAAATTTTAAATGGAATTTAAGAAAAATAACATTAAAAGTTTATGATTTTCAATAAAATTTCAAACTTAAATAAAAAAAAACAACACATTAATCATATTTTACTATATTATATCTTACCTTATATATATACACACAAAGATTTTTATAATTATTAATTTATGTTTATTTTGGGACCATATATTTACATAGGAATTTCAAAAAATTTATTATCTTATTATCTTATCGAATTTGATGGTTTTTTACACTGGTCCAACTCGGGACCAGTGAAATTTATCAATTTATAATAATTATTAATTTATCGAGTATTAATTTGTAGAGGTTCTACTGTACCATAAAATATTGAAATGGCCCGCATGGTGGATGAATATGCCCACAGATATCACCATGTATTACTGGAGATTCATTCCCGATTATGAGTATTTCTTGAGAACAAGTATTACATATAAATTCTCTCTATTGAAAAATCTTTTGGTTTTTCAACAGATAGCCATTAGAATTTTCTGCAATTTTCCGCATCATGACTGAACCAGTGTGCCATAATTGTTCATGCCAGATTTTGAGTGTACTTGTAAACTTCGGGTTTACCATAACATATGATTCAGTCATATTATCCTTGTGGAATATACTCCTGTTGATAATGCTGGTAATACTTCTAGTATAACTTTTTTCTCCGAAATAACTGATGTAATGCAAAGATATTCAATGCCATTCTTATTCATAGTTTCTATGTGATATCCATTTCAGCGGATATCTTTAAAATTTAACTAATTTCTGTAAGATCTAGGGGAATATAACGCATCATTTACTTCAAATTTTGTTCCCCTTGGCATTGAAAAACTGACTCTTCCGGAGCCCATAATAATTTTTGCATTACCAATTATTGTATTCATGCTTCTGACGGAATCTTTTATTTTAAGAGAGGAGAAATACTTTTTATCCTTTAATATTGTGTGCGTTGTAGCACTGTCTGCCAGACATATATCTCTATCCTCGATCTTAATCTTTGACATTTTCTGAATTCAAGATATTCATAAAAGATGAATAAATATAGCAAAACAAAAGAGTATATATTACAATAAAAACCTTTTTTACAACAAAAGATACATTTTTAAACACTAGATTTTATATTTTATTTTCATACTATGTATACATCATGTCACATCGTCTTATTCGGGAATATTTTACTCGTTTTGTTTTTCGTTGATATCTTCGGGATCAACCATGAAATCAGAAATATCGAGATTTGTATCATCACTTATACCATTAAAAGAAAGACTGGATTCTCTATGGATGAAGTTGGTTTCACCTTCTTTTCCTTTCGCCTTTTGTGATTCTTGGTACAGATCAGCTAAATGTTTTGGCGTACGACAGATACATGACCAATGTCCTTTCTTGCCGCATCTGTAGCAAGCATTCTCATGTTTCTTGCTACCAACTTCATTACCTTGAACTTTTTGTTATTTCTTCCATCGTTGAAATCATCAGGACGGAATCTTCTTCCTCGTCCACGTCCTCGGCCACGTCCAAAACCTCGTCCACGACCACGATCATTTCCTCGACCGTGTCCACGTCCACTTTGCCAATTTTCATGGCTTGACGATGCAACTTTCACTTCTGGGAATGGAGTTGATCCAGTTGGACGAGTTTGATGGTTTAAAATCACGACCTGCTTATTTTGTTCTGCCAGCAATAGAACTTGCATTAACTCTGAATACTTCTTGTATCCGTTTGCCCGGTACTGTTGTTCCAGGACTACATTTCCCGGATGAAATGTTGAGAGCGTTTTCTCAATCATATCATGATCACTTATCTGTTCACCACATAACATTTTCCTATAAGTGAATCCAAATAAAGCGGAATTATACTCACTAACGCTCTTATAGTCTTGAAACCGGAGGTTCAACCAGTCATGTCTAGCCTTTGGTAAGATCAAATATTTCTGGTGATCAAACCTATCTTGGAGTGATTGCCAAAGATCTGCAGGATCTTCTTTCGTGATATATTCATCTTTTAAACCATCGTGGATATGGTGGAATAAAAAGATAATGGCTCTCGCCCTTTTCACTTCAGGAGTTGTTTTTGTTTTATCGATGGTATCAAGGAACTGATTTCCTTTTAGATGCATCCTTACAGCTACTGCACATCTCATATAATATCTTCCGGAAATATCAATGGTAGTAATCTCGAATTCGACATGATAACTGTAATCAATATAACAATTTATAAATTTAGTTATAATCCAATTTTAAAATTCTGATTTAATAAAACATGATAAAATTTTAGAATTCGTAAACATAATAAAACTGAATTTAAAATACTGAATTTAAAATAATAATAAACAGAAAATAATTAACAATAATTAATAGAATTTAAAGAACAATAATTAAAATAATTAAAATAAATACTCGTCTTCTGGACGAGATTAATTATGTTGTTCTTCAGGAACGTTTTTATATATCTTCTTGATATATATTTTTCATATAATTCTTCTGGAACTTCTTTTCATATATGTTTTTGGGATATTTTTTTTCAATTATGTTTTTTGGACATAACATATGTTTCTTAGTTCTTCAGAAACTTTTCTTAAATGTCTTCGAACATTTATTATATGGAGGCAGTGATCTGAAGAGACATCTACCATATGATCATAAGCTAACCATATATTTGATCTGAGGAGATATAGTCTGCCATATGATCATAATCGTTAAGGTATAGTCTCCATAACGATCAGTTTGAATTAAACATAAACGTAACTGGATTAAACATAAATTAAACCTCACTTTTTCGGTATACAAACAGTTGGTAATAATATTTTAAATATTATGTGATATTGATGAAGATATATGTGTTAATATATATATATATATATTACATTATACAGTTTTCTTTAAGTGGAGAAAGGAGAGAGATGAGAGGGAGAGAGACGTAAAGAGAGAAGAAAGTTTTCTTTCACTTATGTGACTTATGTTACAAAGAGGGGTAAGTAGCTTATTTAAAGGCAAAGTAAAAACATAAAATAATGTTACCGACTTTTACAGAGGCGGTGAAACATTGTAGATAAATCTCCATATTATTATTATAACAACTGTATTATATGAAAAGTTCAGATTTTCTTCAACCATCTCTTGAATATAGACAGATTCATGACACTGGCTCATGTAAAGGCAGACGACACTAATATTTTAGAAGTATCTAGCAAAGCATGAGGACAGTGAACTAGAACCACCAAAGAGGCAACGTCTAATAGTTTATAATTTTCTCGCAGCAAACGTGGAAAGTCAAGGGACGTGTCGTTGAGTTAAGAATCTTCCGTTTCCGGTTATCAGTACCCGAATCCGATGTACCAAGTCTATATCAAATGGCTAACCCAGGAGGTCAAAGTACATGGCAAAAAGCTCGAGAAAACGGAGCAGCGGCATGAACGATTGGGGACCACTCACAACACGACCTGAGATGAGTTAGCCAAGATGAAAGAAATTATAAAGTCGAGCTTTCTGGATATATTTAAATAGTTTTGGTTTTTTTATATTCCAAAATGTTTTTTTTAAACAACTTATGTTTTGGAATTTAAATTTTAAGAAATAATTGATCTTTGATTTATTACATAATTATTTTTTAATTAATTATTAATTATTTTAGTTAAAAATATAGTATTAATAAATTATATTGTTTTATTAAGATATTTAAACCGTCGGAAGGTCGTTGGAAATAGCCCGTCAATAATCCGTCAGAAATGGATTTGTCAAAAATCCATCAAAAATATTATCCACAGAGTATGTTCGACAAAATTCTGACGGATGCTTTCCAACGACATTCCAATGGTTTAGTAACAACAGGTTCCGACAATAATCTGTTAGAAATCCATCAAAATATCACCATACAGTATAAGTTGTTGGAAAGCGGTCGAAAAAATGAAAACGGTTGTCATAAAATCTTGTGGAAGGATGTCGTGCATAATCCATCGGATATATTTGACTAGTTTCCGATGAATTTTATTCTGTCAAAAATTTCCGACGGATTATTTATCGATGGTTAATTTCCGACAAGCTCAAACCGACATATTTGGTTGGTCGCTAATCTATAAGAAATAGTCATTTTCGATGGAATACAAATGGCTGTCGAAATCTGGGTGTTTTTTTTTGTTATGACAACCCATGAACCCAAGCATCAACTACAGAGAGATGCTCAAAAACTTTAGCATCAAACCAATGCCTGGCATAGATTACTATATTCTTGAGACACTTGGGATTAGAGAAGATGTGATCTGGTATCTCGATTTACTCTGACTTCGACCATTGATGGAGTTTAATACCCTGCATATTAAGATCTTACTCGGGAGTTTTTAGCATCAGTCACTATGTGCTACAAGAATAAGGCTAACCCGAGAGCTTTGGATGGTACACTTTCTTTCTCTATTTAAGGACATCCTCATTTAACACTCACAATTCCGAGCTTTGTGAAGCTATGTAGCTGTCTTATCTCGATGAGATCAATCTCGTGAAAGATACTGAGGAAGATTTGTGTGGGTTCATGGGACAAGGAGTTTATGACAAGAGAAAGTCCAAATCTTCTCTCCTCACTCACCCTGCAATATGTTTTGTGCATAAGCCCTTGGCACACACAATCTTCTCAAGGACCATTCTAGCGAATGTTCTCAGGCCCGAGCTTGTCACTCTTCAGCTACCATACCCATATCATCCTCGATTTGCTTGCTTTGCATGCATTATTGGGAAGAACTTAGTGAAGGTGAAGCAGAAGACCCTTACTTCAGAATGCCAAGACCCTTCACTAGCTTTTGGGAGTATCAATACTGCAATCATGCATGTCGCTGGAGTAGATCTGTCGACCAAAGCTCCTCTTCCTGAAGACTGGTTTGACTTATCTCAGTTTTCCTGGGGGCGCACCATCTCAAGCGCGAGAATTGACCCAGATGGATTTGGGTACAAGTACTTCTCTAACTCAGGTTAGTACCAAATCATCTTCAAACCATCTGTCCCCCTTTTACCATACATTGTTGGCAAGTACTTAGTTGGCAAGGCCAAGAGAGAAGCAGGTACACCACGCCTCAGACTCCAGTCTGCACCAGCACTATCTGTGCACCATCTGCTCATGCTAGTTCATCACACATACGTGACTCCGACACCAACGCAGGATACACTTCCTTTAGAAGAACCACCAGTTCGATGAAGACTCGTCTGCAACAGAGATCGATAGCAGTCGTTCATCATAACCACACCCTCATAAACACGGGTCTATTGACATTTTGTTTTTTTGTTATATATTATTGAAAGCTATTTTTCTTTATCTTTTTATTGCATCTATTTTTTTCCTTTCACCATTTTTTTTACACTGAGGACAGTGTGATTTAAGTTTGGGTGAAGATGTTTATCTCGTTACTGAATTTTTTTTTTATCTTATTTTCTTACATTTTCTTCTATTTTTCTTTTTAAATTCTTGTAACCTTAGACCTTTAAGTATTTTTAGGAATGTTTGAGACAAAACTACGTTGATTTTGGCTAGTATGCTTTTATGCTATTTTTCATGTCAGCTTTTTTGTGATTTAAGACTAGACTAGGAGGTAGCTAGAGTACTTGCAATGCTAACTCTCATGGCAATTCTTTCTAACAAGATATTCTACTTCATTTGATTTGAACCTAATCTGGAATCTAATTTCCTCATCATTGATTATAGGCGAGACAACGAGTCAGGCATTAATTTTTAATTTAATTATTGAGTTATCAATTTTAAAATTTAATTATATTTTAAAATGAAAAATATTAAATAAGAATAAAATAAAATTAATATTAAAAATAATTTTTTTTAGCAGTAACAGTTTCATTTATTTCAAATTTGGATTACAAAGTAATATAAAAATTTCACAAAAATATTACATAAAGTCATAAGCAGATATGTGCGCCATATAGTGAAATATGATGCTTTCCAAATAGTGAATAAGATAAAAGTCGTTAAGGAAATATGAAATCTGTTATTTTTTTATCTGTAATTGAGCTTTATCTGATGTGAAAACATGTGTACCAGTAGCATCTCTCGGCTAAACTTTTGAATTGCATACCACATAAAAAACCTTATGCTTTCGATAATAGTTCCAAACTTTCGATAATCTGATACCAATGTTTCTGTATCAGTGTCTTTGTTAAATATATTGACTTTGATCTTTAAATTCAAACATCGTTTCCAGATTATGATTATAGTTTTCTCTTTCTTTAAAGAATTTCCATGATCCCATTCTTGATAATTTTCTAAAAGCACTCTCCTCCATGGTTGTGGCCAAAGAAATTGTTTCCCACGCAAATAACCGCCTTTGGTGAGAAAGTCTAATGAATAGAAGCCTCAACCAACAGCGCCGATACCCAAATCCTAAAAATCCCTTAAGAATGCAAAGATGTTGTTTTCACAAATTGGAATGAACACCAACATAGAAGAACCAAGTCACCGATGTCACTTGTGTATTTCACGGAGACTAAGAGTAGAACACACAGAAGTGCTAAAACACTATTGCCTTTTATTAAGAATCACTTAGACAATCCCTTAGATCTAGCTAATCATAATTACACGACCTTGCAACTACAACTGACCAATTCTTAATCTACCCAACCTAAACACAGCAACAGCTGTGTAACTAAGACAATGAAACACTCACCAAAAACCCTAGTCTCTGTAGCGATAACTAGGCCATAAGCCCAACAAGAAAAAAACATACCACGGGCCCAACATCACATTTTAATACAGCACATATGCGCCCATCACAAACACTTGGAGAAAAATGGATCAAGGTCCCCATGCGAGCTAAGGAGAAAATACATACCACTCGACTGTGTAACACATACCAAATAATCATATAAGTGGTCTGTGAGAGCTGCACTGGGGGAAAGGTCACTGCATCAAAATCTGAATAACGAGTACGAGAAACCTTTAAGAGAAATCAACCTGAGAGCTCAAGAATGCAGCATACCCTTAGCCAATGAGCTTTCACACCCTTGATTGACCAGAAAGCACTGTTCCCACACCAGACAAGGATGCACAAGTACACCTGAGGACTTGACTTGACATAGATCCTCAACGGTTGATAACACCGGATTTTGACCATATTTATGGATCACTTTAATATCTTTTACAGGTGTTTTTACTCCATTTTCAAAGGTTTTCAAAGAATTTATATGTTTCCGGATTTTAAAAGACTTTTCAGGTAATTTGGGATAAAGAGGCACAAATTGGAACAAAAAGACTCTTTGGATCAATGCATACCGTCAGAACTCTCATGGACAGACGAAGATCTTCTCACCGTCTGATCACCCTAAAAATTGGACAACTTATAGAAGAATCAACCAGCTTTCAAATGCACTTGGTTTGGAGACATTCCAACGGTTGGATCTCAAGATATTCCATTTGCCCCGGAGCCACTCGAAGACGGCCAGCAAGTCACGCGACCGCGGCCAACAGCCTATTTCCCGCGGTCAGAAGCCTCCCGACCACGGCCAACCACCAAATCCCCGCGGTCACGTCACTCCCGACTGCGGCCATCAAGTTCCGAATTAAAGCCCATATTTCTGAAGCCCAAAGTCATTATCAGCCTCAATTCCGGAACCCTAGAGACCATGGAGTATTGAAGACTATAAATACTTGTCATTTAGGTCGTTTTTAGAGACGACCATTCATACTTTACAAAAACCCTTTTCCTTCAGCCGTTTTTATGCGATTTTTGTAGAAGATTGTTTCAAGTCCGAGTTCTTCAATAGAGAAGCTTTCTTCATCTCTTTTCTCTACTGTTTTTCATTACTTTTATTAAAACTAATGATGATGTTGACCTCAGCCATGTCTGAGTAGATCCCGAGTTGGGATTAGGGTTCCTGAAAGGGGCTCTCATAATCGATTAAGACATCTAGGTTTATAGATCTGGGATTTCGACCTGTTCTCTGTTTATTCTTGTTGTTATTGCATGTATGCTTGACTGATCACCTAGTATCTGATCTAGATAGTTAGTGTTGCGAAAGTTTTCATTAAGTATCAGCCCTAGAATGAAACAGGCAATTTTTCCGTAGGAGTGGAAACCTACCTGCGGCGAGATCGTGAGTATTGACGAGTCTTGTGCAGCTCTTGCGTTCTCTCCCTTCCAGGGCCAGAGTGGAAACCTACTGGTCAGGGTTGCGAGAAACAATTGGTTATGCTCACGACAGTGACATAGTCATACCGCCGTACTCTAGCTCTAGAACCCTATATATCGATATCCGTCAATCCCAATCTATCTACCCTAGTGTCAAAACCGATTATGATCCCTTAGAGTTCCCAAAAGCTCAGCATTTTTAGCCATAGTTTACAAATCAATCGATTTTTATTTGCTTATTTAGATCTGCTTTTCAATTGCCTTAGTTCGAAATTTACTTGCTTTACTTGCTTTCTATTCGATTTTTCTACTTGCTTTTTAGGATAGATTTATTTGCTTTCTTTTGTTTTAGTTTAATTCGTGATAAACAACCAACCTTTAAAACCAATCTAGTCTAGACATAAAGTTAGAAACCGTAGAAGAATACCAGGCACACAAATCTCTGTGGATTCGATCCCTAAATACTACAACTGATTAGCTGTGCACTTGCGGCTTTCATTTGTTTTTGTTAAGGGTAAAACTTGTTCCCTCACGCAGTGGACACGACATCAAGTTTTTGGCGCCGTTGCCGGGGATTTGTTTGACTGCCTTTTGCTATTTTTCTTGTTTTAACTTCTGTTCTAGATACCTGATCTCTAGTTCTTTCTTAAAAATTTTGCTGAATTATCTTTCCCTTCTTTTGTTTTTCTCTGAATTGCATGAATACCAGGCACAGACCTGTAGAAAACATTCCAATTCTAGACGAGATAGACAGACACGAAATAGAACTTCGAAGACTTAGACGAACGCAAGGAATGGCCAACGACGACCAGCCTGGAGATCCTATTAATCGAACTTTGAATATGGACCAAGACGGGTCCGAACATGGAGAAAATGAAGAGAATGATCACGGAGGAGGTGATCATGCTCGACAAGATGGAGAGGATGATGAGGTTCCTCCAAGAAACCACCAGAACCGCGAGAGAGAAGAACGTGAAGACCTTGAAGCACCCATCAATGCAGCCGATGGTGACCACCAAGGAGTGCAGCCGAATGGACGTATTAACCGCCCTGTTCAGCCAGCAAATCAACACCGAAGACAAGCTAGAAACCATAGCATAGCTGATTTTGATGCACCTACTCAAAATTTTCAGAATCGATCTGCAATTCAAGTCCCATTTCCGAACCGGAATGAGTTTGAAGTCAAGCCTCAAATCATCTCATTGGTGAAGCAAAACCAATTCCATGGAGTTCCTTCCGAACACCCAATGGACCATATCGAGCTCTTTGAAAAAATCTGCAGCATGATGAGAACAAACCAAGTTCCACCAGACTATTTAAAGTGTAAGTTGTTCCCTTTTTCATTAGCAGATAAAGCTCACCGTTGGTTGAAATCTTTGCCTGCAGGATCGATTACTAATTGGGAAGAATGTAAAACTGCATTCTTGAACCACTTCTATACTAAGTCAAGGTCAAATCAGTTGAGAACAAAGATCTCAAACTTTCAACAAGGGCCAACTGAATCTTTTTATGAAGCCTGCGAACGTTTTAAGGAGTATGAACGTGATTGCCCTCACCATGGATTTCATGGATCAAGCCTGTTGAACCCATTTTACCGAGTTTTGGAACCAAAATACAAACTTTCACTTGATACAGCTAGCAATGGAGATTTTGGACAAAAGACGATAGCCCAAGGAAGAGCCCTCATCAAAAATTTGGCTCAAGCCAATAGCAATGATTGTCCTGAATACGATAGATCGACAAAGCAAACCGGTACAGACAATAAGGAGATAACCGAGTTGAAGAACATGATGAGCCAGCTTCTGAAGAGCAACAATCGCCTAATCCATGCTTGTGAGACCAACAATGGCGCAGAAGATGAAGGACCTAGTGATATTGATCACATTAATCAGGCCTTTCAAGAAGAAGATGTGAACTATGTAGGAGCACTGGTGCCATATCAAAATCGCTCCAACAATGGTAACAACAACAACTTTCGGAATGCGAATTACAACAATCTCTCTTACCGCAATCCAAATGTGGAGAATCCTCAAGATCAGTACTACCCACCTCAGCAAAAATCCTTCCAAAACAAGTTTCAAGGTGGAAACTTCGGAGGAATAGTACCATATCAACCGTGACAACCATATAACTACCAAGGTACGGGTTTTAACAATCAATTTGTACAACAGCAGGGAGTCACGACGAACCAGCTAGCTTCACAAATCGGTAGACTTGAACAGTCCATCCAGCAGCTCGTTATGACGAACGAAAAAACATCTAAAGACGTGAACGTGAAAGTCGATTGCATGTACAATGATCTGAACGGTAAGTTCGAATCTTTATCTTCGCACGTCAAAAAGCTAGACGTGCAAGTCGCCCAAACAGCCGACTCTATGAAGAGGCAAAGTGGAGTTCTTCCAGGAAGAGTTGAAGATAACCCTAAGAAGTTTTGCAACGCCATAACCACATTGCCCGAAGGAGAGGCCAGAACCGATGGAAAGAAAGAAGAAACCCCAATCTTTGTACCACTGTACAAAGATGTCGATGCCAAGCAGCCACCATTTAAGGTATCTGAACGATCACCGTTTCAAAGGCTTACAAAAACCGATGATCCGGGACGTTTTGTTTTCCAATGTTTCATTTCAGGAATCAAGTTTACAGACTGCCTGTGCGATTCCAGAGCCAATGTCAACATCATGTCAAAGATATTTGCCGAGAAATTGGGCATAAAAACCTTAAGGACATCGACGATTAAGGTTATCTTTGGGGATTCATCTCAAAAAGATACTGAAGGGGCGATTCATGATCTACAAGTTCTAGTGGGAGATAAGATTGTTCCAGCTGATTTCCAAGTCCTGGAGATGGATAAAGATAAGGAGAGGCCACTCATTTTCGGGAGACCATTCCTAGCTACCGTAGGAGCAGTAATCGATCACGCACACCGGCATGCTGTTTTCCTCAATGTGGATCGCAGAAGGTACTACCCGACTATCCTAGACGATTTTCCAAGCAAAGGAAACAGGCCCAAGGAGAAAGAAAAAGAGAAGCCGAAAGCTTTTGCGAAGATCAAGATCATCATTCCACCAGATGCAACATAAACTAGTGAGGACCAAATCCAGGAGCTGATCGAAAACACAAAAAGGGTTCTAAACAATGTTAAAGTCCGGAAGAAGAATAAAGGGAAGAAGACGGCTCCTCAAGGAGAAGAAGTAAAATCTCCAGCTACCGGAAGCGATAAAGGCACATCAAGTGGAGTGCCATTCAAATCAGCCTGATTCTTCATGCCTACGTCGAGCTAAACGACTTAAAACAAAAGAGCTTAATGGGAGGCAACCCATTTAGGTACTCTTTCTTTTAGTTTTCTTTTCCTTTTTACAATTTATGCTTTTTTTCTTTTAAGTTTCAGGTATTTTATAAAAAAAAAACACAAAAAAATCAGAAAATTAGGAAAACCAAGAAGAAAAGGATAGGTTTTTAGCTGCTCGGCCCGGCAAAGACCAGAAAGTTGGACGAAGGACGCAGGAGAAAGAGCCGCGGTCGCGACCAACCGACCCGCAGCCAAGGAAGCATCGACCGCGGCACCGTGAACGTGACCGCGGCCGAGCCCTCAATCACCGCGGTCTCGCGTCTCCTGACCGCGGCCGTTGGTCGTTGAGGTGACAACGCGGAAATCCGCCACTTTTCAAAGTTTCCCGGTGTTACCTGGTGTTTCCCGGTGTTACCTGGTGTTTCTCGGTGATTCCCGGTGATTCCCGGTGATTCCCGGAGTATTCCCAGTAAAACCCGTAAAGATTCTCCGTAAGTTTTAAACTTACCTTATGTGCAAGACAAGAAAGGTAAGTTCCCGTAAACTTAAAAATTTCCCGGAAATTTTCCGTTTTTGCCACAAAAACGCCTTTTAAAGAAAAGAAACACACTTTTTGGATCAAAACTCCTTTTTCTCTTCTCTTCCTAAAGACTTGGAGATTTAGGAGATAGAACACACTTTTCAATTCTTAAGCTTTTTAAGAGGTTCTTGGCTCAAACTTCACTCTTTTTCAAAGCTGATTTCAATTCTGCCATCAAATCTCTCTTTCCAGCAAGGTATGAACCTCAAACTTGCCATTTTTAATTGATTTCAGAACTTATGGTTTTCTTAAAAAGCTCAAATCTCTGTTTATTGATGGTGGAAATAGCTTAAGAACAATAGATTATCCTTTTAGGTTATCTAAAAATCGTTTTTAACAACTAGCTTAAGAGGAATTGAAATTTTTGAAACTTGGATTCTACATGCTTTATAAAAATCGAATTTGGAACAGCAAAATTGATGAATCTGATTAAGTCTTGTGTGATTAGTGATTAGTATTGGGTAATCTTTAGATTTTACATGGAAATTGCTCATAAAAACCGATTTTTAGAAGATTTCTATGTTAAGAACATCAAAAATCCGAATCTAGTCATGAACTACTTGATTTCTTTGATTTAATGTCAATTCTGCTTGCTCATGGTTTTAACTAATCTCTTTATACTAATGTTAGTATAACTGATCTTAATGTGTTAAAATCAGCATCCATATTCACTCTTTTTCCAAGAATCATTTCGTTTTGCAGAAAAATGGAACAAACCAGATCCCGAAGAAGCCGTCGCGCTGGTGACAGCTCTGAGGACATTCCCGATGATGCTACTCTAGGAGAGTACATGCTTAACCAAGCCAGACCGAGAAGGAGAAACTATGTGATGAGATTGCTCCAGCACTAAAGAGAAACACGAGCAGCTCCCGAGCCACCACAGATTCGATACATTGGCAGGGAGACAAACCAGAGAGTGGACTATGCAAGATGTTTCAAGAAGCTGAACATCAAACCCACGCCTTGCATTGATTATCATACACTTGAGATGCTTGGAATCAGAGAGGATGTGATCTGGTACATCGATGCACTTAAGCTGAGACCCTACATGGAGCTGAACCTTCCGACTTATCCTAAGCTAGTCCGCGAGTTCTTAGCAACTATTACACTCCACCACACGAAGAGGAGGAACCCCAGAGCATCAGATGGCATCCTGTCATTCTCTATCCGCGGACAGCCTTACTCTCTCACCATCTCTGAGCTTTGCGAAGCTCTTAAGCTTCCAGACACCGATGGCATTTACCTGGAAGATGAACCCGATTTTAACTTGTGGAGAGAGATGGGTCATGGAGTCTATGATAGCGGGAGATCCAAGTCAGCCCTTCTTACTCATCCAGCAGTGAGAGTTGTGCACAAACTCTTAGCACACACGATTTTCTCTAGAGCCAACATGGGATGTGTTTTGTAGACCGAGCTCATTCAGATTCCCTTTATGGACGACCCACGACTTGCTTGCTTTGCCTGGATCATAGCACAGAACATGGTCAAGGTGAAGCATGATTTACATGGTTGCGAGGACGCTACTCCAGCTTACGAGAGTGCTATTACAGCGATACTACAGGCTGTAGGATTCGATTTCTCATCTGATGATCCACTTCCCGATGTCTGGTATGACCTACTTTATCTCTCTCGCGATCACACTATCTCTCGTGCTGCTTTTGATCCAGACAGGTTTGGTTACAAGTATTGCACTGGCACTGAGGAGCACCGAGTCAGCTTGCCTTCACCATCAGTGCCGAGATTGTGTAACGGAGGACGTCCGCGATGGACTCCGAAATCCGATGATTTTCTGCCATCTGTACCTCGACTACCATTCACCATTGGCCAATACATAGTGGCCAAGGCGAGGCGTGATGCAGCTGCGGCCAGTGCTCACTTTCAGCCATCTGTTTCGACCGGCCACACCTCACCATCTACATCATCGCACACACATTCTGATCTGGAGCGCAGAGTTTAGAGACAGGGACGATGCTTTGAGCGCGTTGTCACCTTCCTACAGGAGCAGCACCAGTTCACAGACGACACATCGGAGGATGAGTGATTGATCAGCACTTCACTACCATCACGGTTCTATCATCATTTTCTTTTCTTTTATCTTATTTTATTTCGCTTTTATTCATCATCTTCTCACCAACCTTTTCACACTGGGGACAGTGTGATTTAAGTCTGGGGGAGGATGTCTATCCGTACTAATCATTTTCTTCCTTTTGCTTTTAAATTTCAAGCACTTTTTAAATTTTAATATGTAACCTATTCGACATTAAGTATTTTTCAGGAATGTTTGACGCAAAACTATGATGATTTAGACCTGCACACTTCTACACTATGCATGATAGCTCATTGATGCGAGTTTTGTAAACAGGGTTGGTTGTTTTCGTTTTACTAAGCTTCAGGTTTTAAATTTATAACCCCTAAATGTCTGCAAGTGCACAGATGTGCGCTGTAGTACTTAGGGTATCGATCCACAGAGACTTAGTTGTTTCAGTACGAATTCACTGCAACACTTAAATCAGATTAGAACTAGACGGTTTGGGTTTTGGTTTTGGGTTTTTGTTGTCACTAAATCTAAACTAAAAAGCTAAACAAGTAAAAGCAATTGAAATTGAAAGCAAATAAAACAAGTAAAAATCGATTAAACAAAAGCGAATGTAAGCAAGTAATAAGCGAATGAAAAACGAACTAAATTGAAGGTTGTAAACAATTAAAGACAAACGTTGGGCATCAAGGGGTTTTCGCAGGGGTTCATAGTCTATGCTAGGTCGATTTTAAACAAGTGATAAAGGTAATCAACTACGTATGTTCTAGAACTCGAGGCACGGAAGTATGAATAGCCTACTTTCGCAGCACTAAACAACTATCTCTCGCTACCCTAATCAGTAGGTTTCCACTCTGATTCTGGAAGGGAGAAGATGCAATAGCAGAATAAAACTCATCAACATTCACAACTCAACTACAGGTAGGTTTCCACTCCTATAGAAGAATTGCTCGTTTCACCCTAGTTCAGACAATCAATGAAAGCTTTCGCAACATATCATATCAGATCGGCTTCTAAGTGGCCAGCAAAGAATCACGCAGTAAGATTAAAGGCAAACGAAGAACATCTAGAAGATTATAAATCCTAAATCTATCGATTCATAAGCAAAGACACATGAAATTCCCTTTGAAAATCACTTTAAACCCAACTGGGTAACTACTCAAACATATTGTAAACAATCATCACAGAGTATTGAAAGTTGCAGGAAATTAAAGAAAAGAAGGAAGAAGAACGAAGAACGGAAGCGACGACGGAGGCGAGATGATGCTCTCCTCGGCGGCGGCTCCTCCTTCAAAACCGGCGGCCTACCTCTCTAGGGTTTGAGTCTCACACGAAAATTTAAGTACAGAAAGGAACACACCCTTTAGAATGACCTAAAGGGGGTATTTATAGCTTCTGGAGTGGTTGTGGACACTTAGGGCTTCAAAAATAACGAAAGGAATTGATCTGGACTTTAATTAAGTCGTCGGGAAATTGAACGACCAAGTTCCGCGGTCGCAGTGGCTCAACCCGCGGGCAAATGGGTGTTTGCCGCGGTCCCGGCACCTGCTCTCTTCCATAACTGCATTTTCTGTCATTCTTGCATCAGGAGTATCTGAAGATCTAACCGTTAAATTGTCTTCAAACCAAGTGCATTAGAAAGCTGGTTGGATCCTCTATGTTATCTCAAATTTTGGGGGTGATCAGACGGTGAGAAGGTCTTCATCGCTTGTCATACTTCTGACGGTCTGCATTTATCCAAAATTGCTTATTTGTTCCAAATTGCATATCTTTTGCCCAAGTTTCCTGTAAAGTCTTTTGAAACTCTAAAACATTGAAAACACTTTAAAAACCATTGAAAACAGAGTTAAAACACCTGGATAAGATACAATTATGATCCATAAAAGTGGTCAAAATACGGTGTTATCAACTCCCCCAGACTTATCTTTTTATTTGTCCTCAAACAAACTTAAGTCAGGAAAGAAATTTTTTTGAAAATCGCAGGAACTAAACAATATCTCAGTGACCGTCCTTCTAGACCATAACTTATCGTGAAACATCTATTTGGATCTACTCTAGAAAATTCTCACCAAAATACAAGCAAACTAGTCCGTTAATCCGTCATGCGAAAATCTACACACTTAGATCTGACTTCCAGTCAACTAGCTCTTAACATTCATTAGAAATCTCGGTGGTTCTCATCAAAGAAATTCTAGGCAAGGCAATCTAGGCTAGGTGTAAAAAGGGTTATTTTAGGGGTAAGGCTTAAAGTGTTTACGGGTTACCTGAAGATCTGGAGAATGCAAGATATTATGCAAAACCGCAAGAGAGAGTGAAGCTGTTGGTATCCACAGTTTTCAGTCACTTTCTTCTTGCCATAGATTACTGGCCTTATTCCTCAGGTTCTCTCCTAACTCCCCCAGACTTAGATTTTTGTAAATCTTTCAAAAACATAGCTCTATAAACGCTTAGTAGATACTTCTTGCTCCACAAATTTCGACAATCTAGGACTCATTAGGCTTTTTGTTTCCCTCTCTCTTTTCATTCATTCGTTTTTTTTTTTTTTTTTTTTTTGAATAGAGAGGGAACACCTTTAGATATAGAGTCTTAGAGAGCACGAAATTACCAGTTAAGATTTGTCTTGTAAAGCTTCTTGATGTTTCTGATACTCTTCTTTCCCAATTCCATTCAGTCTCCTTTGTGAGTGACTGAAAACTGCGTCGCTCCTCTTCTCTCCGACGTTTTTGCACATATCTGCTGATATAAACTAAAGAGAGAATGCACGAGGATTGAAAACAAGGGTTTTGGGTTTAGGGTATGGTACCAGATAAAGATAAACTGGTCATCTAGGACGACAAAGAGTGGTAAAAGTGAGGGTAAAAGACGTCCTAGATATGTATGTCGATGCCTGCCTAAAATCAATGATGAGAAAATTAAATGTCAATATTAAGGTCAAATAAAATGAGCTAGTATATCCTGTCAGAAAGAATCTCCATGAATAGAAGTCCTCTGGTGGAATTTCGTAATGCAAGTACTTAGCTACCGCCTAGTCTAGGCCTAAATCATAAAAGAGCAAAAAACGAGGAAATAGCGTAGAAGCACACTGGTCTAATTCATCATAGTATTGTTTATTGTGTTCCTGGTTTGAAAACCTTTTGAAAGACATTTTTTTTTTTTTTTTTTTTTTTTGAAAACGATTTTTTTAAAATTTGTATGAAAAACTTTTTGAAAAATTTTATGTGTCCAAAACAAACTCAAAACAAATCAAATGTCATTAGTAACGGATGAACATCCTCCCCCAGACTTATTTCACACTGTCCTCAGTGTGATAAATCTTGGAAAGAATGGTAAAGAAAATAGAAAAGTTGAAATGTTTAAGTGAACTTATCGTGCTGGAGAGTGCTGCTCGTCTTTTGAATCTATTCTTCCTTATTGAAAACCTGAAATTAAATGAAACAGAAACAAAACAATGGAAATAGAAAATAAAGGTCAAAGGGAAATAGATAAAATACCAAGTGGGTTGCCTCCCACTAAGCGCTTGTTTCAAGTCATTAGCTTGACATTGTTGCTCAATTAGACTTAACCGTGGTCGTGACACTCTTTGGTCTCATCATTGGCCGATGATGGATCAATCAAAAACATCACTTCTCTTTCGTCTTCTCTTTCTTCAGCCAGATATGGCTTTACACGCTGTCCATTCACTGTAAATGAGTTTCCGGTTCTGTCCCACAGGACTATGGCTCCGTATGGTTTGACTTCCTTTATCGTGAAGGGTCCTGACCATCTTGAACATAATTTTCCTGGAAAAAGCTTAAGACGAGAATTGAAAAAAGTACCTTATCATTAGGAGCAAAAGTTCTATGAATAATCTTCTTATCATGATATGCTTTAGTCTTCTCCTTGTAGATCTTCGAGTTTTCGTAGGAATTGTGTCGGATTTCTTCTAACTCGTGAAGTTGAAGTAGTCTTCTTTCTCCAGCTGTTTTCAGATTCATGTTCGTCTCCTTTATAGCCCATTGCGCCTTATACTCGAGTTCTACTGGAAGGTGACATGCTTTTCCATAAACTAGGTTGAATGGTGTTGTTCCTAACGGTGTCTTGAATGCTGTTCGATATGCCCATAATGCATCGTCAAGCTTGGTAGACCAATCCTTGCGATGAACTGTAGTAGTTTTCTGCAAAATCGACTTGATTTCTCTGTTTGAGATCTCTACTTGACCGCTGGTTTGGGGATGGTATGGAGAAGCAGCTTTATGTGTAACTCCATTCTTTCTAAGAAGATTCTCGAAAACTCTGTTGATGAAATGCGATCCTCCGTCGCTTATCACAATTCTAGGAACTCCAAAACGCGGGAATATAACAGACTTAAACAGCTTCATGACGACTTTCGCATCATTGGTGGGACTTGCGACTGCTTCTACCCACTAAGAGACGTAGTCTACTGCTACTAAGATGTATTGGTTTCCAAAAGAAGTAGGAAAGGGTCCCATAAAATCTATTCCCCAGACATCAAAAATTTCGACTTCGAGAATAAAATTTTGAGGCATCTCATTCCTTTTGCTTATATTGCCTATCCTTTGGCATTTATCGCATCGCGATATATAAGCTTGAGTATCTTTGAACAGAGTAGGCCACCAAAAACCTGCTTGCAAGATCTTTGAAGCGGTTTTGAAGGTTGCAAAATGTCCTGCGTAAGACGAGCTATGGCATCCAAATAAAATTCCTTCCATCTCTTCTTCAGCCACGCATCTTCAGAATAACCCATCAGCACATCTCTTATACAGATAGGGTTCATCCCAAAAATAATGTCTTATGTCTTTCTGGAACTTTTTCTTCCTATAACCAAAGAATTGTGGTGGTTCTACATCAGCTGCTAGGTAATTTGCTATGTGCCTAAACCATGGGGTGTTGAAAGCATCTGCTCGTCGCATTAGAGGACGTGGTGGTGCGGTATTGGCATTGGGGGTAGTATCTATTGCATAGATATTTTCTTCTGGCAAACTTTCATTTAGAGGCAATCTTTCTTCAACTCGAATTCGTGAAAGATGGTCTGCAACTCCATTATCTGCTCCTTTCCGATCTCGAATTTCGATATCGAATTCTTGCAGTAGGAGGATCCATCTTATCAACCGAGGTTTAGCGTCTTTCTTAGACATTAAATATTTGATTGCAGCATGATCAGTATGAACTTTGACCTTAGATCCTACGAGATAAGAATGGAATTTCTCAAATGCAAATACGACAGCTAGAAGTTCTTTCTCTGTTGTAGCATAATTGCATTGAGCTTCGTCTAGAGTTCTGCTAGCGTAGTAGATTACGTGCAGTTTCTTATCTTTTCGTTGGCCAAGCACTGCTCCGACTGCATAGTCACTTGCATCGCACATGATTTCGAATGGGAGTTCCCAATCAGGTGCTTGCACGACAGGGGCAGAGACAAGAGCTTGTTTGATCTTATGAAACACGGCTAAGCACTCATCATCGAACTCGAAGTTCGTTTCTTTGCAAAGCAAATACGTAAGAGGTCTAGCTATTTGAGAAAAATCTTTAATGAAGCGCCTATAAAATCCTGCGTGTCCTAAGAAACTACGAATTCCTTTTACGTTTGTGGGTGGTTGTAGGCTGGTCATGACTTCGATTTTAGCTTTGTCAACTTCAATACCTTTTCCGGAAATTCTGTGCCCAAGCACGATTCCGTCTTGTACCATGAAGTGACATTTTTCCCAATTTAATACTAAGTGCTTATCTTCACATCTTTGCAGAACTTTACCAAGATTGCCTAGGCATTTTTCAAAAGAAGATCCATAGACAGAGAAGTCGTCCATGAATACTTCCATGAAATCTTCAATAAAGTCTGTGAAGATCGACATCATGCACCGCTGGAAGGTAGCAGGTGCATTACACAATCCAAAAGGCATACGTCTGTAAGCAAACGTGCCATTTGGACAAGTGAATGTCGTTTTTTCTTGATCCTCCGGTCGAATAGGAATTTGGAAAAATCCGGAGTATCCATCAAGGAAGCAATAGTAGGGGTGATTAGCTAATCTTTCTAGCATTTGATCTATGAAGGGAAGTGGAAAATGATCTTTCCTAGTTGCTGCATTCAGTTTCCAGTAATCGATACACATACGATGTCCAGTTACTGTTCTTGTAGCGATCATTTCATCTTTATCATTTTTAATGACAGTGACTCCTCCTTTCTTTGGAACAACATGAACTGGAC
Organism: Eutrema salsugineum; assembly: GCF_000478725.1. Lineage (NCBI taxonomy): Eukaryota > Viridiplantae > Streptophyta > Magnoliopsida > Brassicales > Brassicaceae > Eutrema > Eutrema salsugineum. The sequence continues at coordinate 7,652,092 of NW_006256895.1, forward strand.
TAACCCAAGTGCTATCTGAGATAGGAAAGATTATTCCAGCTTCTAAAAGCTTCATAATCTCCTTCTTGACAACATCCATGAGATTAGGGTTCAGTCTCCTTTGACTTTCGATTGAGTTTTTAGCATTATCCTCTAGATTTATCTTGTGCATACAGAGATCTGGAGAGATTCCAGGTATGTCATCAAGGGAATATCCTAAGGCTTTTCTATGCTTTCTCAGCTCAGTCAACAGCATTGTGGTTTCTTCTTTCGTCAAACTAGAGTTTATTTTGACAGGATAAGTAGAATTTGGTCCAAGGAAAGCGTACTTAAGTCCGACGGGAAGAGGTTTAAGCTCGACTTTAGGGGCTTTAAGCTCGCTCCAAGGATCATTAATTGCTGCGGCAGTGTCTTTAGGAGGTGTAGGAATGTTTGTTTGGTCCTTAAGATCTAGATAGTTTAGAGGTTTCCTATAAGTTTCGGACTTATCAAGCATACGTGCGCATTCACTCGAAATTCCTTCAAGGAAATTGCGTTCATCTTTTGCGGGTGAAAGCGTGACACTTAAAGGGTCGTCTAGAAGCAGATCTTCATAGACTTCCTCAATAATTCCGTCTAACTCATCAACCCAACAAATTTTTCCATCCAAAGTTGGTTTATCGAAACTTTTGTTCATGTCAAACTACATAATTGAACCTGCTAGATGAAGGTCGATTTTTCCTTCAGGAACATTGATTATGGCTCCGGCTGTAGATAAGAATGGTCTTCCAAGAATAAGTGGATCCTTAGGTTCTTTTTCTAGTTCTAGAACTACGAAATCGGTTGGTATGGAACATTTTTCGATTTCTATAGGAACATCTACTAGGATACCTACTGGTTGTCTAACAGAACGATCAGCTAATACTAAAGAAATTTTAGTGGGCTTGAAAGTGTGATGTCCTAAACGTTTTGCTACTGAAAGAGGCATCATGTTTATGCTAGAACCTAAATCACAGAGAGCACGCTCAAAAGCTACATCATTGTTGGTGCATGAAAGTACGAAGCTTCCAGGATCATTTTTCTTTTCAGGGATTTGGCTTTGCAGGATAGAACTACATTCATGGGTTATCATCATAACGCCTTCTTCAAGAGTTAAAGAATTTGTTAGAATGCCCTTCATGTATTTTCTTAAAGCAGGAATCATAGCACAAGCTTCTACAAAAGGTAATCTCACATTTAACTGATCGATTAGCTCTTTCAGCTTAGCTTTTTCTTTCTCTTTCTTAGGGGCTCTTAAGGCTCTAGGATATGGAGGTTTAGGTTTGTAGACACTAGTTGGTGGAGGTGGAATTGGGTCTTCTCCAAGGATTTCTTGGGATGAATCTTTTCTTACTTCTTCTCCATCCTTCTCTCCTACCACTTCCTTTTCAACATCTTCATTCGTGATTCTTTCTTTTTCTTTCTCCTTTTCCTTACCCTTTTCCTCATCTTCGGGATCTTTAGGAAATTCAGGCTCTTTGTAAGCTAATCCACTCCTAAGTGTGATAGCTTTCACATCATCGGAGGGATCTGCTTCACTTGAGCTTTCGAAAGAATTTTCACTTGGATCCTCTTCAGATTTTTCTAAGTTTTTAGAATTAGTTTTGGCCATTATGCTAAGGAGGGTGGATAATCTTTCATCGAAATCCTTCTGCATCTCTTTTAGTTCAGATCTAAGATCACTAATCTCTTTAGACATAGATTTTTCAAGCTCTAAATTCTTTTTGTTTAGGTTTTCAGCTTCAGAAGAGGGAAAACTTGGATATGAAACAGGATTAGATTGAATAGCCGAGATTGGTTCAGAAGGTGGTGTCCAACCAGGCTTGAAAGACGTTTTCCCGCGGTCAGGTGGCTCACGACCGCGGTGAATCAAGTCTTGGCTGCGGTCAGAACAGCCATGACCGCGGTGAAAGGTTGCTTGGCCGCGGTCAGAACAGCCACGACCGCGGTGATCAGAAACGAATGGAACATCATTAATTTGATATACTTCTGCAGTGTTCATCATCCCTTGATCATAAGAATCCATTGGGTTGTCCCAACCATCAAAGTTACACGTATTGTGTACCCTATTTGGTTGTTGCAATCCAAGATGACTCATTATGTGACGGAGACACTTTATAACTTCTGAAATTTCTTCTTTCTTCTCAGGAAGTGCAGAATTACCAAAGGTTACTTGATTTCGGATGCTGTTTCCTAAATTTTTAATGAAAACGTGAGCATCTTCTACAGATCTAGTTGTGAAATCTCCATTACTTGCTATATCAAAAGAGTGTCGTAACTCTAGAGTTATACCGCGATAGAAGATACTTAGCAGGTATTCCTCGGCATATCCATGGTGTGGACAATCTCTTTGGTATTCCCTAAATCTTTCCCAAGTATCTAAAAGATCTTCATCTTCTTTTTGTTTAAAAGTTCTTGTTTCTTTCTTAAGAGATTTGCAAGATTTCTAGTGTAAAAACGATTTAGGAAAGCAGTTTTACACGCTGCCCACGTTTTTAGTGAAGCAGGTGACAAAGATTTTAGCCATTTGCTGGCCTTATCTCTAAGAGAGAATGGGAAAAGACTACACTTGTGGTAATCCCCATTTGCTGTAATGGTTGCACATAATTCTTCGAACGTCTCAATATGGTCTATCGGGTTTTCGAATGAATAACCAGAGAATTGATTTTGTTGAACTAAATGGATATGGGGTACCTTAATTTCGGTTTTGCAATCCTCTGGTAAGGCTGGTTGAATAGCTCTTCGATCTCCCATTAATTTCTCAAGTGAATCGAAACTTCCAATCAGTTCATCATCATCTTTGTGTTTGACCGATCCGATTAGCTCATTGTCATCATAAATCGGTTCTTCAAACTCATCATCAGTCAGGTCATCATCATCGATTGGATCACCATCCACACGATATAGTGGATCACCAAGAGTTCCGGGAACATGTTCCAGGTCTCTCATTGCAGAGAAACCTGAAAAAAAATTCAAAAGAAAAAGTAAAAATAAACAAGTGTTCTAATGGATTTAAGCCGGGATTCGCAACGAAACAAATTTAAGTCCCCGGCAACGGCGCCAAAAACTTGATGCGAGTTTTGTAAACGGGGTTGGTTGTTTTCGTTTTACTAAGCTTCAGGTTTTAAATTTATAACCCCTAAATGTCTGCAAGTGCACAGATGTGCGCTGTAGTACTTAGGGTATCGATCCACAGAGACTTAGTTGTTTCAGTACGAATTCACTGCAACGCTTAAATCAGATTAGAACTAAACGGTTTGGGTTTTGGTTTTGGGTTTTTGTTGTCACTAAATCTAAACTAAAAAGCTAAGCAAGTAAAAGCAATTGAAATTGAAAGCAAATAAAACAAGTAAAAATCGATTAAACAAAAGCGAATGTAAGCAAGTAATAAGCGAATGAAAAACGAACTAAATTGGAGGTTGTAAACAATTAAAGACAAACGTTGGGCATCAAGGGGTTTTCGCAGGGGTTCATAGTCTATGCTAGGTCGATTTTAAACAAGTGATAAAGGTAATCAACTACGTATGTTCTAGAACTCGAGGCACGGAAGTATGAATAGCCTACTTTCGCAGCATTAAACAACTATCTCTCGCTACCCTAATCAGTAGGTTTCCACTCTGATTCTGGAAGGGAGAAGATGCAATAGCAGAATAAGACTCATCAACATTCACAACTCAACTACAGGTAGGTTTCCACTCCTATAGAAGAATTGCTCGTTTCACCCTAGTTCAGACAATCAATGAAAGCTTTCGCAACATATCATATCAGATCGGCTTCTAAGTGGCCAGCAAAGAATCACGCAGTAAGATTAAAGGCAAACGAAGAACATCTAGAAGATTATAAATCCTAAATCTATCGATTCATAAGCAAAGACACATGAAATTCCCTTTGAAAAATCTTTTTAAACCCCTGGGTAACTACTCAAACATATTGTAAACAATCATCACAGAGTATTGAAAGTTGCAGGAAATTAAAGAAAAGAAGGAAGAAGAACGAAGAACGGAAGCGAAGACGGAGGCGCGATGATGCTCTCCTCGGCGGCGGCTCCTCCTTCAAAACCGGCGGCCTCCCTCTCTAGGGTTTGAGTCTCACACGAAAATTTAAGTACAGAAAGGAACACACCCTTTAGAATGACCGAAAGGGGGTATTTATAGCTTCTGGAGTGGTTGTGGACACTTAGGGCTTCAAAAATAACGAAAGGAATTGATCTGGACTTTAATTAAGTCGTCGGGAAAGTGAACGACCAAGTTCCGCGGTCGCGGTGGCTCAACCCGCGGGAAAATGGGTGTTTGCCGCGGTCCCGGCACCTGCTCTCTTCCGGAACTGCATTTTCTGTCATTCTTGCATCGGGAGTATCTGAAGATATAACCGTTGGATTGTCTCCAAACCAAGTGCATTAGAAAGCTGGTTGGATCCTCTATGTTATCTCAAATGTTGGGGGTGATCAGACGGTGAGAAGGTCTTCATCGCTTGTCATACTTCTGACGGTCTGCATTTATCCAAAATTGCTCATTTGTTCCAAATTGCATATCTTTTGCCCAAGTTTCCTGTAAAGTCTTTTGAAACTCTAAAACATTGAAAACACTTTAAAAACCATTGAAAACAGAGTTAAAACACCTGGATAAGATACAATTATGATCCATAAAAGTGGTCAAAATACGGTGTTATCAACTCCTCTAGACTTATCTTTTTGTTTGTCCTCAAACAAACTTAAGTCAGGAAAGAATTTTTTTGAAAATCGCAGGAACTAAACAATATCTCAGTGACCGTCCTTCTAGACTATAACTTATCGTGAAACATCTATTTGGTCTACTCTAGAAAATTCTCACCAAAATACAAGAAAACTAGTCTGTCAGAACAAAAAGACTCTTTTAGATAAATGCAGACCGTTAGAACTCTCATGGAGAGACAAAGACCTTCTCACCGTCTGATCACCCTCAAAATTTGGGATAAAGAGGCACAAATTGGAACAAAAAGACTCTTTTAGATAAATGCAGACCGTCAGAACTCTCATGGAGAGACAAAGACCTTCTCACCGTCTGATCACCCTCAAAATTTGGGATAAAGAGGCACAAATTGGAACAAAAAGACTCTTTTAGATAAATGCAGACCGTCAGAACTCTCATGGAGAGACAAAGACCTTCTCACCGTCTGATCACCCTCAAAATTTGGGATAAAGAGGCACAAATTGGAACAAAAAGACTCTTTTAGATAAATGCAGACCGTCAGAACTCTCATGGAGAGACAAAGACCTTCTCACCGTCTGATCACCCTCAAAATTTGGGATAAAGAGGCACAAATTGGAACAAAAAGACTCTTTTAGATAAATACAGACCGTCAGAACTCTCATGGAGAGACAAAGACCTCCTCAAAATTGGACAACTTATAAAAGAATCAACCAGCTTTCAAATGCACTTGGTTTGGAGACATTCCAACGGTTGGATCTCAAGATATTCCATTTGCCCCGTAGCCACTCAAAGACGGCCAGCAAGTCACGCGACCGCGGTAAACAGCCTATTTCCCGCGGTCAGAAGCCTCCCGACCGCGGCCAACCACCAAATCCCCGCGGTCACGTCACTCGCGACCGCAACCATCAAGTTCCGAATTAAAGCCCATATTTCTGAAGCCCAAAGTCATTATCAGCCTCAATTCCGGAACCCTAGAGACCATGGAGTATTGAAGACTATAAATACTTGTCATTTAGGTAGTGTTTAGAGACGACCATTCATACTTTACAAAAACCCTTTTCCTTCAGCCGTTTTTATGCGATTTTTGTAGAAGATTGTTTCAAGTCCGAGTTCTTCAATAGAGAAGCTTTCTTTATCTATTTTCTTTACTGTTTTTCATTACTTTTATTAAAACCAATGATGATGTCGACCTCAGCCATGTCTAAGTAGATCCTGAGTTGGGCCTAGGGTTCCCGAAAGGGGCTCTCATAATCGATTAAGACATCTAGGTTTATAAATCTGGGATTTCGACCTGTTCTCTGTTTATTCTTGTTCTTATTGCATGTATGCTTGATTGATCACCTAGTATCTGATCTAGATAGTTAGTGTTGCGAAATTTTTCATTAAGTATCAGCCCTAGAATGAAACAGGCGATTTTCCGTAGGAGTGGAAACCTACCTGCGGCGAGATCGTGAGTATTGACGAGTCTTGTGCAGCTCTTGCGTTCTCTCCCTTCCAGGGCCAGAGTGGAAACCTACTGGTCAGGGTTGCGAGAAACAGTTGGTTGTGATCACGACAGTGACGTAGTCATACCGCCGTACTCTAGCTCTAGAACCCTATATATCGATATCCGTCAATCCCAATCTATCTACCCTAGTGTCAAAACCGATTATGATCCCTTAGAGTTCCCAAAAGCTCAGCGTTTTTAGCCAGAATTTACAAACCAATCGATTTTTATTTGCTTATTTAGATCTGCTTTTCAATTGCCTTAGTTCGATATTTACTTGCTTTACTTACTTTCTATTAGATTTTTCTACTTGCTTTTTAGGATAGATTTATTTGGTTTCTTTTGTTTTAGTTTAATTCGTGATAAACAACCAACCTTTAAAACCAATCTAGTCTAGACATAAAGTTAGAAACCGTAGAAGAATACCAGGCACACAAATCTCTGTGGATTCGATCCCTAAATACTACAACTGATTAGCTGTGCACTTGCGGCTTTCATTTGTTTTTGTTAAGGGTAAAACTTGTTCCTTCATGCAGTTGACACAACATCAACGGTCCACTTCTGCTTCAGACATGTGTGATCTCTCATACTGGATGTCCACAGACTTTCATACAGCAGAATCAGACAACTTTATTGAGATTGTGCTGCATACCCTCAGCTGAGGAGCATTCACACATGCACCAGCTGTTGGCAGTAACTTATGATCATCAAGTTTGTGTTTTGTTTTTCTAATTTTGTTGGCCTGATCCTGACGCAGAAAGTCTGTGTGCACCTTTGTCACTCATTGGTGCGGCTTACCCTCAACTGAGGAGCATTCACACCCACCAAGAACCAAGAACACGATACGTATGGAGCAGAGATTACACATTCTCGTCGAGAATCAGTCAGAGGTCTTATGCTCAATCCAGTCAGTGATCAGAGTCAGACATAAAATGTGGTGGCATCTTAGTCCAGTCTGAGTGACCATCTCATCGAGTCAGTTCTGTACATGCACCATCATCAGCATAGATGCAATACTCATGGGGACAACTTGCTCTCAGGAGGTTTTATGACACATTCAACCTGTACATGACACATGTCCCCTCCCCCAGGTCGCGACAGTCTTAGTTCTCACAGACCCCTAATGCTTTCCGTAAATACAAAAAGTTGTTGAGATTAAGCGGTTTAGTAAAAATATCAGCAAGCTGATGCTCATATGCAACATGTTCTATGACAGCAAGTTTATCCTCAACCAATTCTCGAACAAAGTGATGTCGGGTATCAATATGCTTAGTTCTAGAATGTTGGATGGGATTCTTGTTCAAGTCAATTGCACTCTTATTGTCGCAATGTACGAGAAAGGAATCTGTGTGTATACCGTAATCATTGAGCATTTGTCTCATCCACAGTAGTTTTATGCAACAGCCTCTGCAATCGACAGCGAAACACAGTTTTGCTTTCTTGCTGTGCCATGTGACACGACACCATGTTTTTTCCAAGGAAGAAACAACCACCTGAAGTACTTTTCCAATCGTCCAGGCAACCTGTCCAATCTGCATCACAATATCCAGCAAGATTAAGGTTAGTATCTTTTGAGTAATAGATTCCATAGTCAAGTGTTCCTTTCACATATTTTATCACTCGTTTGACAGCAGTCAGATGTGACACGCGGGGAACTGCTTGATATCTTGCACATAGCCCCACGCTCAAGCAGATGTCAGGTCGACTTGTGGTGAGATACAGCAGGCTGCCGATCATGGCTCTGTAGAGTTTCTCATCTACCTTAGGTCCATCTTCATCTGGAGACAGTTTGCTGGTGGTGCTCATGGGAGTGTTTCCAACACGACTGGTTTGCATATCAAACCATTTGACCAGATTCTTGGCATATGTGCTCTGGGAAACAAATATTCCTTATAGGGTCTGTTTGATCTGCAAGCCCAGGAAGTAGCTTAGTTCCCCTACCATACTCATTTGGAACTCAGTCATCATCGACGTTACAAACTGATTCACCAAGTTCTGATGAGTTGCTCCAAATATTATGTCATCAAAATATATTTGAACAATCAAGATATCCTGGTTGACGCTCTGAACGAACAAGGTCTTATCAACACCACCTCTCGAGAGCCCAGCCTGAAGCAAAAATGTAGCCAGCCTCTCATACTAAGCTCTAGGAGCTTGTTTCAAACCGTACAGGGCTCGTTTGAGCTTGTATACATGGTTAGGCTAAACTGGATATTCGAATCCCTTAGGCTGAGCAATGTAAACTTCTTCTTGGAGGATCCCATTCAGAAAAGCACACTTAACATCTTTTTGGTAGAGCATGATGTTCATTTTGCATGCTATACCAAACTGCAACCGAATAGATTCCAGCCTTGCAACCGGAGCAAATGTCTCATCAAAGTCCACCCCTTCGATCTGGCAGTACCCTTGAGCAACCAATCTGGCTTTGTTTCTAATAACATTTCCTTCCTCATCGGTCTTGTTTTTGAAAATCTACTTCGTCCCTACAATGTTGACATTGTCTGGAGGAGGAACTAGATCTCATACATCCAACCATACAAACTGCTCAAGCTTTTCATGGCATGCAGCTACCCAGAACTCGTCCTGCAGTGCTTGAGCAATAGTCGTAGGCTCATTGAAGGAGATGAAACATGCCAGTTTGACCATGGCTTTGAAATCTATCTGCTTCTTTCTCGTGATTCTCTCACCATGAACATCTCCAATTAAGTCTGAAGCTGAGTGATTCCTGTGAACCTCAACTTGACGATCACCAACCCGATTGTCTTTGTCATGCATCGGTTGTTCATGCTCAGCCATGTAATTATCTGACTCAGAGACAGGGAAATCTTTTTTCGTGTCTGTGTGACACACATCTTCAGAAGTAATCTGTTCAAGTGTGCATTGGCTATTATCATCAAAGCCCACCTTGATATTTTCACCTATGGTCTTTGTCCGATAGTTGTAGACTCGAAAAGCTCTACTGTTGGTAGCGTAGCCAAGGAACATACCCGTGTCACTTCTTAAGTCAAATTTCTCAAGGTTGTCTTTGTCATTCAAGATGTAACAGACACAGCCAAAGATGTGAAAGTAGCTTAGGTTTGGGGTCTTTCCATTCCAGATCTCATGGGGTGTGGTCTTGGTCCCATGTTTAACATAGACCCGATGATGATGTAGCATGCGGTATTGATAGCTTCTGCCCAAAAGCGTGGAGATACTTTGTTTCCATGAAGCATTGCTCTAGCCATTTCTTGCAGGGTCCGATTTTTCCTTTCCACAACACCATTTTGATGAGGCGTTCTTGGTGCAGAGTACTGATGTCTGATTCCTTGGCTTTAGCAGAACTTCTCAAACATATCATTTTGAAATTCTCCACCATGATTACTTCTAATCTGAATGATCGGCCCTTTTCAGTTTTGAGTTGTAGAGCAAGTATCTTGAAACTCTCTGCTGCTTAGATTTCTCTCGCAAGAATCTCACCCATGTGTATCCGGAGAAGTCATTGACCAAGACAAATATATATTTCTTCCCATTCACGCTTTTAGTCTGAACTGGTCCCATTAAATCCATGTGTACTAACTCCAGGATTTTTTTAGATGTTTCCTTCAAGGCTTTGTGCTGAACTTTTACCTTTTCCCTTCTGACATGCTTCACACACAGTGTCTGTTGAGGCTTCTAAAGAGGGAATCCCTCTCACAACTTCAGCCTGTACCAGTGGCGGAGGCAGAAAAATCATTGACATGGGTCATAATAGCAAAAATTGTATAAATTTTAATGGAAAAAGAAAAAAAAATCATCATTGATAAACATCTCAAAGATGTACTCTACGCTCACTCATATTTTGAAATCGTTTAATCACAGTTTCATTTGTGATAGTTTCAAGCACATGTTTTTCAATAAAACAAACTAGACAATCGCTTAAAAACTAATCACCAATGCTATTACGCGAGGTCTTCTTCACAATTTTCATTGCAGAAAAAACTTTTCGACGGTTTCAGTCGTAACAGGAAGAATCAAACATAGCTTCAAAAGACGATAGACCAAAGGATGAGAAAGGTGTTTCCTTGTCTCCACCAATACACGAGCAAGATCACCAAGACTTTCTAGGTTAGTAAACCTATCATCCTTTTGCACATTATCAAGGTAGATGTCAAGTTGATGATCAAGTGATCTCCACTCTACAAAACTAAAGTCATCTGGATAAAGCTCAGCCAATCTCACCAACTTTGACTTGTCAAATTGACGAAAAGAATCTATCAGAATTAAGGATGCCATACAAACAATTAGCTCAGAATTCACCTCGTCAAAGCGATCATTAAACTCTTGAAGTTGCATATCTAAGACGGTGTAAAAACAATCCACCTTATAATGATGCAAGTTGGTTATACCAGTCTTTGTCCTTGGCTTTCTTGAATCAACAAACTCGTCCTCGATATTAGTCATTTCAGTTTCATTTTTTTCACTAAAAGAATAAACTTTAGCCACAAAATCATCCCATCCATCATCTCTAAGCTTTTGCAACTGTAGTTTAGTAGATTCCACCAATGAAACAGCATAAGTTATTAGTGAGTCCAAGAACAACAAGCATCATCTGTAGATAGAAAAAAAAATCAAAGGTGTGAAAATATTTGAGGAGGCCATATGCTTGTTGTCTTTTGGTGCTGTCTGTGCCATAATTCTGAATATGTTCAAGAACTTCAACAATACATGGAAATATCTCAGCAAGGTGGAATAATGTCTTATAATGTGAACCCCAACGAGTATTTCCAGGTTTTTTAAGTGATCGGTCTTGATTCAGCCCAGTTCCACTCTTTATTTCACCATTCTTGATCCGTTCATCCATTCTTTTGCGATTAAGTTCAGTGAGAACTACTTTTCTTTTGCAAGAAGCACCAATCACATTCAACAAAAGATGAATCATGTCAAAAAAATTCTCCTACTTGATTATGTTTTTTTGCAACAGCCACAACAACCAACTGTAATTGATGAGCAAAGCAATGAACATAATAAGCAGATCTACTTTCTTTCAAAATCAATAAGCGCAATCTATTGAATTCTCCTTTCATATTGCTAGCTCCATCATAACCTTGTCCTCTCACCTTTTTTAAACTTAATCCATTTTTGGCAAATAAAGAATCAATAGCATGCTTTAAAGTTAAAGAAGATGTCTCTTTCACATGACTAATGCCAATAAATCTTTCTTTCACTAATCCAAATTTATCAACAAAGCGAAAAACCACAGCCATTTGCTCTTTATCAGAAACATCAGCAGATTCATCTACCAACAAAGCAAAGATATCATTATCAATTTCTTGGATAACAGATTTAGTTACCTCTTCTGCAAAGCAATGTGCAATGTCTTTTTGAATCGGAGGAGATGTCATCTGATTATTTTTAGGAGCATTGTTCAGCACAACTTTTCTTACAGCCTCATTCTGACTAGCTGTATATTTCAGAAGCTCTATGAAATTACCTTTGTTTGTTGAGACTTCTTTCTCAGTAGGAGCACGAAAAGATAAGCCTTGGTGTAACAAGTGTCTAGAAACATCAATCGAAGCACTCAAACGGATCCGATACTCATCTTTCATAATATCGTTTTGCTTATGTAAAGCATGCCTGATAGACTAACCTTGTCTCATCAAATCTTCACATTTATTTTTGGCATTGCTGTGAAAACTAGTATGATCACCCACATGTTTACTGAAGCTATCATCCTTATTCCAGCTAGAAAAACCCGTCGATACAAAAGCATCACACCCACTTTGTTTTCCAACTTGAACTCTGAATAAGTAACAAAATAGGCAAAAAGCCTTTTCTTCTGCCATGCTATACTCAAACCAATCAGGATACTGATCAAACCAATGTGGATTAAAGCGCCACAATGCATTTCCTACTGACTTTTGTTTAAAAGTATGACTGCGAGGTTGACAAGGTCCTCTAGTCAAGTATTTGCGTCGTACCTCATCTCTTTGATCAGGATGATAATCTTGAATGTTTTTTCGCTTTGCTGGATCATGTGGTAAATCATCCAATTCAATATTAGATGGTGGAGATCTTCTTTTCAGAAACTGTTCCATTGTGTTTGACTCTTGAATGTTTTTTCGCTTTGCTGGATCATGTGATAAATCATCCAATTCAATATTAGATTGTGGAGATCTTCTTTTCAGAAACCGTTCTATTGTGTTTGACTGTTGAATGTTTTTTTCCTTTGCTGGATTTATATTAGATGGTGGAGATTTTTTTTTCAGAAATCCTTCCATTATATTTGACATTACAACCTACATGTACACCAAAACAAAAATATGTTAATCATAATTTAATATTTAAAAATTTTGTAGCATAATATATAAAAAATTGTGTACTATTATCAGAAGCATGGATGGTTGATGTTTATATTTTAAATTGCTTAAAATAGACAGTCAAGCAATTTAGCCACATCTTAAGAGATTTTTAAAAATAAAAGGGAAGTTTCATATAATTACTTGAAACTTATCTTGCTGATCGATATACAGCTTCCCCTTAAAAAAAATATTAATGTGGACTTTAGTTTCTAAATTATATTAGAATAGGTCCACAACTTATAAATAATATTTTAAGATGAATGAATCTTATTTATAGTGAAAGTTTTCTTTCTAAACAATAGAACTTGTCGATGTGGGATAAGTATTCTTATGCAACATTTTTTTTTTTTTTGAATCCACGTGGGTCAACTGACCCAGGTCCAGCAAGCCTCCCTCCGCCAGAATCCACTAACCTGAGCTAAGTTCTGAACTTCACTTTTAACTCGTTGATGTGACTAATGCCTTAGAGCTTGATTCCTCGTTCGTACTTGACAAATGAAAGCCTGTGTGAAATTTAATGTTGGTGTTTCTCTCCCTGTGACGAGTGAATAAAGTGAAGAAAGAAAGAAAAAGGGCGAAAAGATTGAGATGGTTTTCGCTTAGGAGTGAAGGGCTAGGAAAATTTCCAAGGATCCCATTATTTCACTTCTAAGTTGGAATGATCACACAAAGGAAGGAAGCGATGGGTAGGAAAGTTTCCTATGACCCCACTATTCGCTGAAAACCTTTGATACAAGGTAAGGGGACAACTCGGGGACTCGATGGCAAACACCATCAGTACTCGCAGCTTTAACCTTATCGTGTATATGCCATAAAAAAGGAAGGAAAGAAAAAGATGATGAGTGTGCGAAAAAAACAAGTCTGGGGGAGAGAAAAATACCAAAGTGTGTAAGGCTCATTTGTTTGAGTATAGTACGGGAAAGAGTCTAGAAGGTTCTTGGCATCTGAATCATCAGTGAGATCCAGCGATGAGGGTTTATGGACAATGTTGTGGAATTTTGGACTTAATCTGGAAAGCTGTGAATGTCTACGGAGAAGTACATGGTGGTTCGATTTGGAATGATGAAGCAGTAGTTGAGTTGCAGGGTGATCGGTCAAAAGCGATGTTCCAATGAAAGGTTGAGTCTCTGTGTTTTCAAACCTCTTTCTCTTATTTGGTATTATGTTTGCTTGAGGGCAAGCAAATGCTAAGTCTGGGGGAGTTGATATATCATGGTTTTTATGGTTTTTAACCATGGTATAAGTCTTATTTACAGAGTCGTTTTAGTGTCTTTCGAGTCTTTTAGAGTCTTTTCAGGTCATAGGTACGTTTGGAGCTTAACTGGAGACTTTGGAGCACTTTGGAGCTTAATCAGGATCAAATTCGTCAAGTATGGATTTTGTGCTTTAGTGTCGCTCGACACCATGGAGAGTGACACTCGACACTTGTCAGAGAAATAAGGAAAAGGCGATTTTTGTTTCCTATTCGAAGAAGGAGTTGGGCCTAAACGTTTCCAAGGAAGCCCAAAACGTGTTTTAGAGATATATATAGGATTTTTATTCTCTTTTTGTCGAGACCTTAGATTTTTGAGAGAGAGATACTCTGAGTTTTCGGCTTTTGCGATTTTGAGAGCTTGGGGAGACAAGTCTGAACTCTATTCGTTTAGAGAGAAGATTTCGAACCCCTTTATCTGTTTCGATTTAATCTATTGCTTTCTATTCATCATGTTTGTTGTTCCAATAACCATGTCTGAGTAGATCACCTGTTAGGTTTAGAGTTAATTAGGGTTTTCTTTGAATGTTTGATTAACTTGCTAGTTAGGGTTCATATCTATTTCTTCTTCATCTTAGGTTGTTCTTAATGCTAATTATGGATTGATCACCTAGAACTTAGATCTTAGGTTGCTTAATTGACATGGAAGTGTAATTGAATAACTGGAAAGAACCTAGGTTGAACGAAGTAGCTATTCGCAAAGGAATTTGGTTTAGATACCTTGTGAACATATCGAACTTGTGCATTAAGGCTGGTTTAAATCTGTAGGATTTGCAAAGGAATTTGGAATTCTTGGATTTTAACTTAGATAATTCTCACAACGGAAGTTGGTTAGTTATAGATCTGTGTTTCGAGTTCAAAAACTGTGCTTAATAACTGAACCCTGATTAGTTAAGTTGATCTGAATTCATCGATCTCTTGAAAAACGCCCTAGACCTAATCTTATCCAATCGAATTTACGAACCGTTTTACTGCTGCTTAATTTGTTTCTGTCGCATTGCTATTTACTTCCTATATTTCTGCTTAGCGTAACTCTATCTCTACAAGGTTTATTGAGTGATCTCTTGTCTCTGTGGTTCAACCCCTAGATACTACAACTGCACATCTGTGCTTTTGCAGAGTAGCTTAGGGATTAAAATTTGAGCAGATCAATCTGGCTAATCAGAATTACACGACCTTGCACCTGGAACTCGATACTGACCAACTTTTAATCTACCCAACCTAAACACAGTAACAGCAGTGTAACTAAGACAATGAAACACTCACTAAAAATCCTAACCTCTCACGCGGCTAGTTTCTTGTGACTTGTTCTCTCTGAAGGGTTATTCTCCCCGAAACCCTTCTTACTTCCCTTATACACCTTTTCACCAATTATGTATAGCTTCTTTCCTTCTCGTTAAGATCCTCTGATATTCATATCTTGGATACTCGATCTCTCATAACAGTTTCCTGCCACCTCCAATTCCTAGCCGCCACGTCAGCACCACTTAGGTTATTCACCTTGTCTTCGAATTGAGTTTCCCGCGCCTTTTGCACTGTGCTACACATGTGTCCCAGTTGATCGTCAACTTCTTGACTCTTACAACTTGAACGTATGCATCCATCAGTATAGTAATCTGTGTGTGTTCCAGTGGTCAACAACGAAAGGGATTTGCGATAGACATCAGGCATCATATCTTATCACTGAAGATTGATAGGGATTTGATATAGAAACTGAAGAACAATATCAAAATAGCATTTAGATAGAAAAAAATGCAAGGTGGTTTAAGGATTTGAAATTTATCCAAATAGAGTAAATTCCATCTACCAACGGAGATTTTACTCAACGAATACACACCGACAGAATTAACTCAGAAAAATCAATTATCAAATGCCGGACAAACACCCTTCTGGAAGAAGAGAAAACAGATGCGAGAAACGAACGAAAGTTTATCTGGCATGAAAGAAAGGAAACCCATTATTACTTATTGCTGGTCTAATAAACTAAGTGTAGAAAGAAGAAGTATGGTCGACGTCAGCCGGAGGGATTAAGGCAGGTGGTTTTGTTGATCCGCTTAAGCGTCGCCCCGTTATGGGAGAGAAGAGAAATCTGAACTAGGAATGAACAAAAAATACAATATAATAAAAATTGTGTTCTTAAAAGTCACGTCATTTTTTTAGATGACGGTTAATTAGACGGATGGATAATATAGATTAATGTTTAATTGCAAATCATAAAACATATGTTATAAATAACTTAATGCCATCTTAATTTAGAATCTAGTTATACATAAGTAATCAATTTTGAAATCTTTTTTTTTTTTAACAACGTACTAAGCTAGTACTTTTTTTATAATGAGAAATATATAATAAAAATTACACGCCACCATTATGATGTTAGTTTTATTTTTACGACGGTTTTAACAAACTGAACTGGAACCAATCCACCTTTAACACTTCTACACTTTGATAGGAAGACTGTTAAGCCAGCCTTCTTGATCAATAAAAGAAACATTAGTGAGGTTAAGAACTTCTTCTTGACACGCCTTCTTCACCATGCTACTCTTCGTGACATGTCCGCTCCAGCTCCAGTGCAAGTGTGCAACCATACTCCACAAACGTTGTATTGCCCCTAAAACGATATTGTTGTACCATCTTTTATTATAATTAATCGGAATATGACGTTAAGACCTAAGGTTCTAAAATAATTAAAGTAAAAAAGAAAAGGTTTCTTTGTGTCCCGGATTCAAATCCCTTATGGGACGGAGGGTTATCTATAACGAAATATCTAAAGGCTGACTTCGGGTGATGGGAGAGATCCGAAGGCCCAGAACTCCCATGATTCATAAAAAAAAAGATAAGAAATTGCATACTCTTGGCCTTTTGCTCTCCAAGCATCCCAACCAATAGGCAAAATAGCATCGTATAAGTGCATAACTTTGAACGGTAAAAGATGACACGTGCTTAAGGTTCCCACGCTCGTCCCAGCAACGCTTTGCCTTTTCCTTTAACGGCAGAACAAACGGTGCAGTCTTTAAAAACAAATCCTCCCCTATCTTTCGGCGACTTCCATCCCTGCGCGGTTATCGTTCCGTACGGTCTCTCCGGTCCATAGATCCCCAACGTCAAATTCAACGTGCATTCCTTTTTTGTTGTTATATTCAAAATTATTAGTGTTAAAAAAAAAAACAATATTCACCATTATTAACTTTGTTAAGACGTATATAGTTCATATTAATAGAAACATAATTTCTTTATATTTGTATATTCTTAAGTGTTTTCACGGTCAATACCAAAAAAATATTAAGTTTTGATAATAAGTTTTCTACCCAAAAAAGGATTTAAGTTACCGGATTTTCGGCAATGTAATTTATTTCATTGTGTAAAAATTTATAGATCGGTATTATATATTCTTTCAATAATTTTTTTTTCATAAATACTCTAAAATACCTCAAAAACTTAATTTTGTTCCAGATCTAGCAAATTAAAATTAAAATTCCAAAAGTAGCAGACATTATTGTGTGAAAATGTTTGTTATCTTTAATGATACAAAAATGAAAAAAGTATTATGTTTGGATTTCTTTTCCCATTTAGGCTTTAGTTTCCTCTTTTAGGAAAGAATTTGCGTCATTTTAATATTAATTTTGTCCTATTATTGTTTTTTTTACATTAATTTATTGATAAGAAAGGAGATACGGGTACAAAATTTTAGAAAAAAGAAAAGCGAAGGCTTGAAGATACCAGCAGGTACCCTTAGCAGCACATTTCCTTCCTAAAGAAGATACAAATACCTCCTAACATAGTGATTTGAGGAAAGAAGATGTTGTAGGTGGGCACAGCTCCTTTTTGTAATTTTGATCAGGCCCGTTAGCGAAGTGGAGAAACCCAATAAGATCAAAGATCGATAAGCCCATTCGCAAAGACCAAAACGAGATCGTTTGAAGTGATGAGCCTTTCATATCAAATAAGCAGCTCGCCACGGCGACATTGATAAAGCAGCTCGCCACGGCGACGTTGATGAAGCAGCTCGCCAGCGCGATGTTCCGATAGACGGTCGGTCAGGTCTATCTACCCGGCCGCCCAAGCTATTCTGACCAAGATGTAACCTAATTTGAACACTATAAATAGCCCTGTAACTTCATTTATTACGGGATCCTTAATCTGAAATAAAGACTAAAATACTCGAGACTTATAATCATTAACTTTTACCTCGCTTAGTTGACCTTGTTCAAATACCTCGAAGACATCACATCGACCCCACCTCTACTTAAACAAGAATCTCCGAGCTCCACCTATTTACATTTACCAAATTAACCTCGTGTGCGGATACTAAACAACAATTGGCGCCCACCGTGGGGCCAAGAGATTTCTTTCTACGCAAAGAGGGGCTCGATAATGTCAGGAATTCAAACCAACGAGACAACCAGTCTACCCACATCGACTACTGCCGAGGAGGGACTTAACGTATCACCAGTTACCAACCCGGAAACCTCGAATAGGCAATCACCAATGATGAACCCCGTAGAAAACGCGACCTTGCACCCAGTAGCACAGGATGTGAATCGAAGCACGCCGGCCCCCGCCGACGTCACAGCGTTATTCACAACGATGATGGCTCGAATGGAAGAGCTGAATCATCAGACAAGCATTCGCCTAAACGAACTAGCTGCGGCACAACTCTCTTGTCAAGACCAGGTCAACATATTGCACTCGTCAGAGCCCCAAGCGCCGGAAAGACGAGCGCAAGAAATCCAGCGTGTACAGCGCGCCTTATTCGGAGACTCTCCCGCACCACCGACGACAGAAAATCACCCAACCTCGAATTGTGACGAGGTGAATATCGGAGTTCCCGAGCACGATACGCGACGATTTCAAAGTAGAAATCCACAACATGACGAAGAGATGAACGAAATGAGAACCAAACTGCGAGCCATGACCTCGCTTGTACATCAAGCTACTAGCTCGGCACCTGAGATCGACCGTGTGCTGAAAGAAAGCCAAAGCACCCCATTCACGACCTGAATCACCGATTTCCCGATAAGAACTCAAGTGAAGTTCAATCTCCCAACGTATACGGGCAACTCAGACCCAAGCCAATTCATGACCGCGTTCAACATTCAAATGGGCCGAGCACGATTCACCCCCGAGGAGAAAGATGCTGGTTTCTGCCAACTGTTTGTCAAAAATCTCAGTGATGCGGCTCTCATTTGGTTCTCCAAGTTAAAAGCGAACTCGATTGACAGCTACCAAGCATTGTCAACTGCCTTCCTCAAGAGGTACATGATGTACGTCCAAGGCGCAGTTTCCAGTGCTGATCTCTTCCAGATCAAACAAGGCGAAAAAGAATTCCTTCGGTCTTTCATTGGCAGGTTCAATGCGATCGTTTCTCGTATCACCGTGACTGACGAAGCATCGCTGTCAGCCCTTCGAAATGCCCTGCGAATCGATACGAAGTTTCGGGACAGCCTCAAGTTCAGCAAACCCCGAACTCTCGAAGACGCGCTTCACCGTGCTTCACCGTGCCACCTTATACATCGAGGACGAGGAAGAGAAAGAGATCGCATCGCCAGCAAAAGCGACGCCGAAGCAGCAACCTCACAAAGAAATCGCCAAACAAGATTATCAGGAACCTCGACAACACCTCGACAATAATTATCGAGGTGACAATCGCCGGGGAGCGACATACAACATTAGCACTCAACAACAACAGAATCGCCAATATCAAAACCAATCAAACACCTAGCAACGAGGAGACCGCGGGGAGACACGACCTTTCTGCGATTATCACAACAAGTACGGTCACCCGACTGCGATGTGTCGCGAGCTACAGGCCTATTTGCTCGCCAAATATCGAAAGGGAGAGATCGCATTAGCAAACCAGCCCCAAAACACCGCACCGCGTAACAACGAAGCTCGACCAACGGTTCCCACCGAGCAGTTTCCACCTCCTCCCCCAACGAACGAGCGACCCAACAACGATCTCGCGAAGAGAGACCGAGGTAACCAACCTCGAGGTGACACTTCCCCGGCATCTCGAAAAAAGGTGTTTTTTATTATGGGAGGCCTATCGACATGCAACGACTCCGTCAGATCGATAAAAAAGTATGGCCGCCAGGTCATGCTCGCGCAAAAATGGTAGGTCAAAAGCTCCAAGACAGCTGAAAGTGATGCGATCACATTCACCGAGGCCAACACAGAAGGAGTCGACATGCCACACAACGACCCGCTTGTGGTCGAGCTGCGGATCGCAGATTGCGAAGTATCGCGGATACTGGTCGATACGGGAAGCTCAGTAGACCTAATTTTCAAAGAAACGCTCGATAAAATGGAGTTGGCGAACCATCACCTCAAGTCCTCGGTAAAGCCACTCACAGGGTTCAATGGAGATACGGTCTATTCGATCGGAACGATCAGACTCCCGGTCTACGCGGCGAAGACGACCCGCCTCGTCAAATTTGTCGTCATCGACAAACCTGCCATCTATAACGTGATTCTGGGAACACCAAGGCTACAATCCATGAAGGCGGTGCCATCAACCTATCATCAATGCCTCAAGTTCCCAACCGCGTTCGGGGTAAAAACCATTTGAGGCTCTCAAGATATATCGAGACTCTGCTTCGCCGCCGAACACAAGCTTCGATTCAAATCCATGGTCCCAGCCAAGGCGTTCCTTACGATTTTACCCGTAACCCAAGCCGATTTACCATCTCAGGAAAGACCCAAGCAAGAACTCATCGTCCAAGTAAACATCGACGAAAGTGACCCCGAACGATGCGTAGGAATCGGAGCCGACTTAAAAGAAGAGATTAAGGTGGAGCTCGTTAGACTTCTTCGCCGAAATGCATCGACGTTCGCCTGGTCAGTACGTGATATGCCTGGGATCGATCCCGCGATAACAAGTCACGAGCTCAACATCGATCCTACGTTTAATCCAATCAAGCAGAAAAGGAGAAAGTTAGGTCCTGAGAAAGCCCAAGCCATCAATGACGAAGTCGAACGTCTGTCGAAGGCCGGATCGATCGTCGAGGTCAAATACCCGGAGTGGTTAGCAAACCCAGTTGTCGTCAAAAATAAAAATGGCAAATGGCGAATCTGCGTGGACTTCACCGACCTCAACAAAGCGTGCCCAAAGGATAGTTTCCTCTTACCACATATAGATCGAATTGTCGAGGCAACGGCAGGGAACGAGCTCCTGTCATTCATGGACGCCTTCTCCGGCTATAATCAAATCACGATGCATCCCGAAGATCGTGAAAAGACGTCCTTCATCACCGATTGAGGGACCTATTGTTATAAGGTAATGCCATTCGGCTTAAAAAACGCGGGCGCAACGTACCAACGATTAGTCAACCACATGTTCGCCGAGAAATTGGGACGAACAATGGAGGTCTACATCGATGATATGCTGGTGAAATCACTTACCGCCGGTGATCACATCGGTCATCTGCAAGCTTGCTTCACCGTCTTAAATCAATACCAGATGAAGCTCAATCCGACTAAGTGTACTTTCGGGGTAACTTCCGGAGAATTCCTCGGCTGCATTGTCACTAAACGAGGAATCGAGGCAAATCCGAAGCAGATCGATGCCCTAATCAATCTCCCATCACCTCGCAACACTCGCGAGGTCCAACATCTTACCGGCCGGATCGTGGCGCTTAACCGATTCATCTCGCGATCCACAGATAAGTGTCTCCCGTTCTATCAACTCCTCCGAGGCAATAAACGTTTCGAGTGGGATAGCAAATGTGAGGAGGCTTTCCAACAACTGAAGGAGTACCTCGCCAGCCCACTGATTTTAGCAAAACCCGAAACAGGCGAAACCCTTTACCTCTACATCGCTGTGTCGAGCTCAGCGGTGAGCGACGTCTTAGTCAAACAAGATCGAGGCGAGCAGAAACCGATTTTCTACGTTAGTAAAACTCTGGATGACGCGGAAAAACGTTACCCAACCTTGGAAAAACTCGCACTCGCGGACATCATGTCCGCCAGAAAGCTACGACCTTACTTTCAATCTTATTCCGTCGACGTCTTGACCAATAAACCACTTCGAACGATACTACACAGCCCGAGCTAGACAGGTCGCATGGCGAAGTGGGCTGTCGAGCTGACGGAGTATGATATTGAGTTTTGTAATAAGACAAGTGCCAAATCGCAGGTCCTCACAGATTTTCTGATAGAGCTTCCGCCAGAGTTAATCCAGACCGACCTACCTGACGAGAAGTGGTCCTTGTTCGTCGACGGATCCTCCTCGTCCCGAGGCGCAGGTATTGGCATCCGACTAGAGTCTCCGACAAAAGAGATATTGGAGCAATCGTTCCGGCTCGAATTTCCAGCCTCCAATAATGAAGCAGAGTACGAGGCTTTACTCGCAGGACTTCGTCTAGCCCAAGGAATCGGGGTCAAGAAAATCGAAGCTTTCTGCGACTCCCAGCTCGTTGCCAGCCAATACAGCGGCGACTACGACACCAGAAACGACCGGATGGACTTGTATCTTAAAGCCGTCAAGCATCTCACCGATCGCTTCGAATCTTTTACCCTCACCAGAATCTCGAGAAGCGACAACACGTCCGCAGACGCACTGGCCGCTCTCGCTTTGACATCCGAACCACATCAAAGACGCGTCATCCCGGTCGAAAGTATCAACTCCCCCAGCATCGTTCCACCTCGAGGAGTATGTGCCGTTCGAGAGCTCGATGCAAGCAGCATGGACGCCATCGAGTTGCCCCCTTCCGATGTCGTCGATGAACCTGCTGAACAAGAGCCAACAACCGACGACTGGAGGATCGAAATCTTGCTCTATATTACAGATGGCCAAGTCCCACCCGACCGATGGGCAGCGAGGTGTTTAAAAGTTCGAAGCGCCAAATACGTTCAGTCATACGGCGACCTCTATCGTTGGAGCTCGACAGGCGCCCTGCTCAACTGTCTGTACGGCAAGGAGACGCTCGATGTCATGCGAGAGACACACGAAGGAGCGTGTGGAAATCACTCCAACGGCCGAGCTCTCGCTCTAAAAATCAAGAACCACGGCCACTTTTGGCCGACAATGCTTACAGATTGTGACCGATTCGTAGCTCGCTGCGAGCAATGTCAACGGCATGCACCGATGATCCACGCGCCAGCCGAGCTCCTAGCCGCTTCCTCACCATCTTATCCCTTCATGCGATGGGCGATGGACATCGTGGGTCCACTTCCTCGATCCCGACAGAAACGATTCTTACTTATCATCACTGATTATTTTACGAAATGGGTTGAGGCCGAATCTTACGCCAAAGTCAAAGCAACCGACGTGAAGAACTTCGTCTGGAAAAACATCATCTGCCGCCACGGACTAACCTACGAGATCGTCACCGATAATGGCCCTCAGTTTATCTCCGATGTATTTGAGGACTTCTGCGCCAAATGGAAAATATGACTTAGCAAGTCTACACCACAATACCCACAAGGAAACGGACAAGCCGAGGCAACCAACAAGACTATCCTCGACGGCATTAAAAAGAGACTCGAGGATAAGAAAGGACGGAGTCCTATGGTCACATCGAACTACACCGCGACGATCGACGAATAAAACTCCTTTCTCATTGTCTCACGGCATGGAAGCCTTAGCTCCTGCCGAGGTCAGTCTACCAAGCATACGTAGAACGATGTTGACACAAGACAGTAAAAGGAACGGAACAATGATGAAGGATAGCCTCGACATGCTCGAGGAGGAGCGAGATCACGCTCTGTTACGCATGCAAAACTATCAGCAGCAAATCTCACGTTACTACAACAAACGAATGAAAGGTAGGCACTTCGAAACTGGCGACCTCGTCCTTCGCAAGGTGTTCGAGAATACCCAAGAATACCGCGCCGGAAAACTGGGCGCAAAGTGGGAAGGACCCTACCAGATACCAAACGTTGTGAAACCTGGCGTCTACGAGCTCATGACGATGGACGGCGAAATGATACCTCGATCATGGAACTCGATGAACATTAAGCGGTATTACTACTAAAAAAAAAAAAAAAAAAAGGACGCTCACCGAGCTATAATCGGTTGAGCTAGATATCTGAACTACGATCGGCTTGATCCCAGTTTGTTGGGTACGTAGGCAACCTCTTACGAGGTACAGCTATTAATAAAATTTTTGTTTATACCAACTTTTACATCGACATCTTTTACATCGACATCCTAGCTAGATGTTCGATCTCCTAATACGCATTTCCCTACAATGCAACCTCTTAATAAATCCTAAGAAACAAAAACCTTGCGATTACAAGAGAATAAGCCGGGACCAGTCCCGCATCTTTTCTTAAATCACCCGAATAATTACGTCGAGGTCATCCTCCTTATTCGGACACGATTAATGAAATAAAACAGGGTAAGCCGAGTCATACCTCGCACCTATTGTCTTTTAAGCCGAGTCATACCTCGCACCTATTGTCTTTTAAGCTGAGTCATACCTCGCACCTATTGTCTTTTAAGCCGAGTCATACCTCGCACCTAATGTCTTTTAGGCCAAGTTATATCTCGCACCTATTGTTCTCTTAGGTCGAGTTATATCTCATACCTCGCATCTAAAATTCTTTTAGATCAAGTTTTATCTCGTATCCATTATTATTTACAATATAAATCGCGAGATATTACTTCAATTTAGTCGTTTTGCTCTGTTAAAATATACCTCGGTTCAATTGTCTTTTTATGACTTAAATTGCGAGCTGATACTTACAAAAAAGGAAAATTCATTAACGAGATTAGGTCGGGTCCTTACAAACGAGGAAAAACAAAAAGTAAAAAGAAAAGAGGCGATAACAAATAAGGAAAAGGCAGGTGAGATCTATTCTTCAGGCTGATTACCGCCCTCGTGGTTCTCTTCATCCTCAACATCGTCATGATCCGAACCACCATCCGGAGTTTCAGGATAAGGCGGAGGCAAGTCGCCCTCCTCGAGATCTGCGAGTCTGAGGTCCTCCAGCTTTTGCTCGCAGTCGAGCTTCGATGTCTCCAGTTCAGTCCTCAGCTCCGCTTCGGACATCTCTTGCTCCTTCAGAAGGTCGAGGCATTCCAGTGTACCTCGAGCTTGCACGAGATCAAGCTTGACTTGCTCAATCGACTCTTGTTGAGCAATGCGAGTCCTCAGCCGATCTATTCGACCTGAGTACTTGGCCTCAGCATCCGCCCAAATACGAGTCGTCTCCACCTCGATCCTCTCTTAAGCATGCCGCTGTGCCCGGACAACCTCGGTAGCGATCGACTTTTCAACCTGGATCTTAGCCTCATTAACTATCTGAAGGTTATTGACTAAGTCCAGATTCTCTTGCTTTATAGCCTCGATCTTGTCAGTCAGTTCCTTCACCCCGGCATCGAGCTGCTCTGCCTTTATTTTCATGGTCTGCCAATTGTCCTCGGCGACCCTTCGTTGCTCGATAGCGATGTCACGCTCTTTCACTGCCTTTTCACCGGCAGCCTGGGCATCCTTCAGCCGAGCAGCACTATTCCGGAGCCAGCGCATGTACTGTCCCCTTGCGCGGTTGCAGCTTGCTATGAACTAAAAAAAATGATGATAAAAAGAACTATTTCAGTCGACCTCACAGATAGACCACAAACAAAAGTGTGAAGTAAGGATTCCGGACATACCTTGAAGGCGAAGCTCGCCATGTCTTTGAAAGCCCCATCGGTGCCGGCAGGAACCTCGGAAGTGGAGCTCCTTATCATCCCGAACAGCTCAGCACATTTGTCAACATTGTTGACAAACGGTTCGTTCGACTCGGGGTACTCGAACGAAAAGCTCCAATCGATCTCTTTGGCCTTGTCATTACCAGGTGGATCAACCTTAGGTCGTTTGCTCGCAGCCTCCCCTCCAACTTGACCGCCATCATCGCCATCCCCGGAAGGTTTCTTCTTTTTCCCTTTCCCCTTAGCCTTGGCGACCTCCTCCTTCTCGGCGAGGCGAGCAGCCTCGGCTTCCCCCTTCTTCTGTTTCTTCTCCTCGCGCTTTCTCTTCTTTTGCTTCTTCTCCTCGCGCCTTGCCGACTGCGTGGCTTCATCGGCTTCATCATCCATTTGCCGAGTTTCCACTTGGCCTTCAGCGCTCTGAGCCTCGACCCCACCTTCAGCAACGGACTCGAGGTTCGCATCGCGTTGAGGAACAACCTCGACCTCTTCTTGGGCCGGCACCGGATCCGTACGTACAGGCCAAGAAGCAGAAGGACCCCGATCCTTACTCCCGCTCTTTTTAGCCTTCAGACGTGCAGCGAGGCTGGGCGCGTTCAGCTGAATTGGAGCCATTGCAATCGCTCTTTCCCTCAGATTATTCTCTCTGCTCCAACTAGCTGAAACGAAAAACGTGTTAGACGACGTAAATTACGGAAGAAGTATCAATAACATCGAGCTTACCGTTTGTAATGCGAGTGATGGCAGCCTCGACTCTTAAACGATGTATATCGGGCCAATGTTGTATCCCAACAGCCCTGATCTTCTGAAGATTTACGTGATAGTTCTCCGGGAACGCTTCGAACGTTTCGATCTGCGAAAGACAAATAAACATCAGTAAGAGACAAGGAAAGACTCGAAGTATGGCCAAACTGATAATCTACCGATGCTTCTGCTCCACTCGTTCCTAAAATCCCTGGTCGTATCGACGACCAACGCCTCGTCCACCTTCGCGTAAAAGAACGACGCCTCCCAGCTTGGTGTTCTGTTGACAGGATAAACCAGGGAACAATCCTTCCTGGCTTTTATCGTGTACATGCCCGGGATCGAGTTGTTCTTTTGGACGTTGGTCATCTCCTCGAAGAAACGCCAATCGACGTCGACCCCAACCTCGCTCCCCAATAACAGAGCCGCGACCATAAACCGGATTCTCGGAGGGAGAATTTGCGAGAAAGCAATACCCCTCCGATGGACGTAGTCCGTCAAGAACCTCGGCAGGGGCACCCAAAGATGGCAAAGACTGAACCACGCCTCGTAAAGCGTGACCCAACCCTCCGGAGCTAGCCATGGCCGATCTTTGGGTCCCGGCGCCATCAGCTCGCCTCGAAAACCATATCGCGACCAAAACTCCTCTAGGCGCTGAACCGTCATCTGTGACGGAATATTTTCCAAGCGATTCTTGATAGCTCCCTTACGCTTGGAACCTTTTCGTCGAGGTCTAACTTCCTCGCCCTGATCGTCTTCTTCTTCACCCCCTTCATCAACCTCTTCCTCGACGTGCTCCGCAGCCTCCCCATCGCGACGACCTTCCTCGAAAGGAACTATTCAAAGATCCAAAGTTTCACCTCGCGAAGACGCCCCGTCAGAACGGATTCGATCCGCCAATTCAACCAGTGGAGAATCTCCTCGATCCGATTGAGTGTCGGACCTCGAAGACACCTCAGGAGAAGAGCTAGCACTCCCAGAAGCTTCATGTTTGGATCTAGAGCCAGACTCTAAGCTAGATTCGATGCGCTGACCCCCCGAAGACATTGCTCGATGTCGAATAGCGATAGAAATAAAATAGCATAAGGACGAGTTCTAGAGAAAGAAAGGATTTCGAGAGAGAAGGGAGAAAAAGATTACCTTTTGTAAACGGAGAAGAAATGAGAAGAAGAGAAGGAGAACATAATATATAAGGAAGAAAAAGCAGCAGTTACCGAGGAAGGTAATCATGATCCGGACGCTTCCCAGTATCTTATTTAGTGGCGGATTCCATGTGCTCCCCGAGAATAACGCTTCCACTCACGACTCTTCGCTCCCCTAGTCGACAGTTGCTTTTTTGCGACTCTTCGCTCCCCTAGTCAACCGTTGCTTTTTGCGACTCTTCGCTTCCCAAGTCGACCGTTGCTCTTTGCGATTCTTCATCCCCCAAGTATCACCTCGACCCCGAAGATCTCACATCGATATCGAGGTCCCGAGGATTGAAAAGTTTGCCAACTCGATGCGTTGAATATCGAAGTAACATCTCCATCAACGGACTGGGGGGGGGGGGACAATTGTTGTAGGTGGGCTGAGCACAGCCCCCTTTTTGTAATTTCGATCAGGCCCGTTAGTGAAGTGGAGAACCCAATAAGATCAAAGATCGATAAGCCCATTCGCAAAGACCAAAATGAGGTTGTTTGGAGAGATGAGCCTTTCATATCAAAGGAGCAGCTCGCCACGGCGACGTTGATGAAGCAGCTCGCCACGGCGACGTTGATGAAGCAGCTCGCCATCGCGACGTTCCGATAGACGGTCGGTCAGGTCTATCTACCCGGCCGCCCAAGCTACTCTGACCGAGATGTAACCTAATTTGAACACTATAAATAGTCCTGTAATTTCATTTATTATGGGATCTGTAATCTGAAATAAAGACTAAAATACTCGAGACTTATAATCATTAACTCTTACCTCGCTTAGTTGACCTCGTTCAAATACCTCGAAGATATCACATCGACCCCACCTCTATTTAAACAAGAATCTCCGAGCTTCACCTATTTACATTTACCAAATTAACCTCGTGTGCGGATACTAAACAACAGAAGAGAACCGAGTGGGGATCGTGAGACTACCAACTGCAGAGCATTATCCAGCTAGAGCTTCCGAGGTAATCATGTGGCAAAGCCAACAGGACCAGAGTTAGCAATGTATGACTGGCATCGATGGTCCCTTGTGACACTTACTGCAATGGCTTCAGCCACGCCATTACCTCTAGCAGATGTATGATTCAGGCTCCAAGATCCGAATTGGGGTAAGAGAGACAATATTCAACTTTGTCCTATGAGTATTATTGAAGTTTTAAATAATGGTGCTATGTTTGGAACAAAACTTAAAAATATGCTATTTTAGAAAATTGTCCAAGATTTGTTCTATACAATATTATGCTTAAGATTTTAAACTTAAATTATGATTTTGAGTCCAGTACACCTTCTATTTTAAAGGCTTCTAAGCTAAAATAATTAAAAGGTTACTGTATGAAGAAACACACTACATACAAGTGTTTATATGGTCAGTTACTTTCAAAAACAACATTAAAAAAAAATTGCTGACAATGGATTTATGATATGTACCTCAAAAAGAGATTGTGCATAACCAAAAATTATATCGACGCCACCAGAAATGACACATCGCTTGTAGTAATGTCTTCCTAGAGCGTCAAACAACGTATCTTGTAATCCGTCGAAACTAGAATCAATCATTACGTACTTGTCTCCAAGCATCCTCGCAGCCACCGCTTGTATTACTGGGTTTGCTAATGGAGTCACTAGTGGCACATTATATGTATTCTGCGACCATAATAATTATAATCCATCAATCACACTTTTAATTATATGCATATCTCTACTATCAATCAATCAATATTCTAGCAAGAAAGAAAGTTCCATGGATTTAGCTAGATAAACTATAAAACATATATACTTTAAAGGTAATGCCTGAGATGACGATGTAATCGGAACAGGCGGTGAAAGTGGCACGTGTGTCGGTGGCTTGATGACCGTCGTACTCGTATGATATTATCGTCTTTTGAATTCCCTCGCCTTGCAGATATATGTATCCTTTATTTTTTGGTATGATTACTTTCTCCCTGCATATTATATATATATGATTAAACAATGTTCAAAAAAGTGCTAGGCGCTAAATACCTTGATTCATAAATAACTGGCCAGATATTCTATACACCGACATCGTAAGCATTAGACATCCAATGCAGTAGCAATAAAATGAAGCTCCCTTCATTCCTTGTTTGATATAATTTTCTATCAAATCTATTCTATAGCAAAGAACGATTAGGCATCAGCTATTTATATATTATTAAGATGGAGATATATTAATTCTTATCTTTTTGAATTAGTCAGACAGAGATCCAACACTATTTGTTTCTCTACCATTTTTGTGTGTTAATTCATTGATTTGAGAATAATAGAAAAAATATTTATTTTCAGTTTGTTATTGTGAATGCAATCTTGTTCAGATATTTTGCCATATAGTGTGACCATAATTTTTCTTTCTCTTCCGTGACGATAATTATGTTCAGATATGTCGTGAGTCCAAAATATTATCTTAAAGACTTCAAAATATTATAACCTAATGATATTTAAATAAAATATAGAATTAAATCCAATAAATTCCTTAAATAATAAGTTTTGTGTACTATTATCTAGACATATAATCAATATTCAGATATATATATATATATATATTCCAAAAAATACATATTCTATCAAACTCAAATCTTTATTAATTTTAATTTTCTTGTTTATTTTTCTTTTAAATTATCAGGAAATTTTGTACCAAAACCCGTAGTTCTCCCAAACTCAAAACAGTTTAAACATTATTCAATTATGTGATCTTTAGGCTTTGCATCAGATTTTTTTACCAGTTAAGCTAACGACACTTGGTAATTTTCTTGTTTACTTTTCGTTACAAGTAAGCCTTCTTCTCAAGCTTAATTTTGGATAGTTGATGCTGAACTTGAAAAGACTTATCAAAAAACGTATACTTACAATAAGCGCATATATATATATATATATACTAGTTAACTTTACGCAGACTATAATAGTTTTTCATTTGGTTGTTTGGAAATCTAATAATAGTTTGGATTTATTTGTTTTTTTTTATTCTCTATTGTTGAATACATCTATTTGTTAGATTTTCTTCCATTTTAATGTTTGAAAACATGATCATGAAAACAATATAAAAGAGAGTAAATAAAAATATATTAATATCTAAATAATTTAATTTAAATAGTTTTGAGATCCTTTGATCATTGTTCTATATATTTTAGACGTAGTTTTTTTAATTACCGTACAAATTTATTCGATTTTGATCACTATTTATGTATTTTAGGCATCACAAATACCATCATTCCATTAAACATTCCATTAAACATTCCATTGATAGATTTTTACTTTTTCGTTAAATTTGACTAAATATTAGTTTTATTAAATTTGAAAAATGGCATTGACAATAAAGTGAAGTATTCAACCATAATAATTCAGACCGATATCATTTAAGTTATTTCTTACTTAATGCTTGTTTAGAAAAACATTATTATATGTTTACCTGATGACTCCATGAGTTTTTAGTTAGAACGGAGAAGAAAGAACAGATTAGACAATTTTGAAAATTGTGAAAGAATTAGAGAAAAGTGGGTTGATATTTATACTAAATTATGAGAAATCAAAAACCCTATGAACATAGGAAATTGCTAAAACGTTTTTGTTTAGTTTTTTCTAAATTTCGGTTTTATATAATTTTAAAAACTGTTTGATTGACTACGAAATTAAGCATTAAACCATAATAATTTAGACTGGTATGTTTTAAGTTTTCTTGACACATCATCATATAAGAACCAATAAAAAAATAACATATAATTACAAAATGGGGCTAAATGAACAGTCTTTTTTGCAGCCGAAACTCATTATGGAACTGACATGTAAGAGAAAGACTGTAAAACTCGCTGTGAGCGCGACACCTAAGCAAATCACTATACAAATAAGTATATAGATATACTGATCCAATGTTTAAAAATGTTGAGGTTTCAGAGTGAGTACAAACATTCTGTGGCAAAATAGAATTACCATAAATGCCGCATAATAACAACGGATATGAAAAAATATTAAGAAAAATTGATCGATATGATGTTGAATGAAATGTTTTTGACTATACTAGCACCTATATTAAAAAGTTCATTTATAGTATTCTTTTTTTTTTATTGAATGAATGTAAAATTGTATTCATAAAAAAACGTTTTACATCATGTGTTACAGCCTTTAGATTTAATACTTAGAGCAATTTATCCTAGTCTCTTGTTGCAAACCATAGTTTCAGGCTCTCCTCATACTTTGTATCCCCCAATGCTCGAATGGCTGCAAGTTTGTTTCAAATCTGTTTGTCAATCAGCTTGGTCAGGCTAACTTCCGGCACCAGTCTTTCTCCATGTTTCCTGTTATTTCTCTCTCTCCAGATACAATAGAGAGTGATTTGGAAGACATATCTGATCAGAAAAACTTTTGATTGAGCTCCGCTATTGCTGCTGATTATGTTGAGGAGAGTTCCCCAATCTGTTGAGAAGTTGTTTCCAAGAAGTCCTCTGCTTAATGCTGCCCATACTGTTTTCCCATTATGACACGAGAAAAACAGTTGAGATCGCGTTTCCAAAGGGTCTTGACAGAGTACACAATGAGTGGCCAGTCCTGCATTCCAAAATTGCATACGATCTCCCCTGGTTAAACGATTGTGAATCGCTAACCATGTGAAAAAAGAGAATTCGTGAGTGCAGTGTTTGTCCGTTGAACCAGTCCACTGTTGCCTGAGGTAGTCGAATATTCATCCACGTCTGTTTAGTGCTAAAGCATGTTGTGTGTTTGTCTTCTCTAGATTTCTAGAGAATCACGTCTTCTCTTGTAGAGACACTTCTCCTTCATGCATCTTCCCAGGTATCTTCTATTGTATTGAGTAAATTAGCTTGGTGTCGTCTCCTCCTTCTTTGACTTCATGCATATTCAACCGTCGCAGACAATGGGATCCCTAAGTCAATAACACCTCTCGGACCTAAGATGTCATGTAGATAACCTAGATTAAACCATCAACCATACCAGAACAGAGTTGTTTTCCCATTTTCAGTATCATTCTTCACAAACTCTTTACCTCTGTCTATGTATTTCAACAGCTTCTTCCACATCCAAGATCCCGACTTTGAGGAGCTCTTTACTGACCAGAAGTTTTCTTGCTTTAGGATATTTTGGTGAATCCACTCTACCCACAGCGACGTTTTAGAGGATGTGATTCTCCAAATAAGCTTTAGGCAACACACAATATTATACTCCTATAATGAGTCCCAATCCTCCTTCTTCTTTGCGCCTACAAGGTATCTCCCATGCAATTTCTGTCTTGTGTGGGCTTAAATCAGGACCGGACCATAAAAATACAGAGCAGAGCTGCTCTACTTCTTTAATGCATTTGTTCGGAAGACGATAAGCAGATAGCCAGAAGTTTGAAATGCTCATCAGCACATAGCAAATAGATTGAAATCGACCTGCAAAAGATAAAGCTCGGGCAGTCCATGTCCCAATCCTTGCTCTGATTTTCTAATTTAGAGGAGCATTATTATCTGAAGCCATCCTTTTCGATAAAAGGGGAAGACTCAAATATCGAACTGGTAGTTGGCTTGATTTAAATGGAAAGCTCGCCCCAATATCATGTGGCACACTCTCAGTAATCCCAGCAAGATATATCATAGATTTCTCCATACTTATCCTGAGTCCCGACATTTTACCAAAGTCCTCAAAGACTCTGATGATCCCCTGTACTGATCGGATGGTGCCATCGGTGAGCACCATGAGGTCATCCGTGAAACTCAGTTGGGTAAGCCCCAAGATTTTTACATCGAGGGTGGGACCCAATGTGTTTGTCGCGAGTTGCATGATCAAGAAGTTTCGAGAGAACATCCATACAGATGACAAAGAGATATGGCGATAAGGCACAACCTCACCGTAGACCACGTTCATTTCTGAAAAAAAAAACGGCAAGCTCACAATTCACTTGCACAGAGAATGATTCTGTTGTCACACAGAGTGATATCCACTGGATGATTTGCGAAGGGAAATTCATCGCCTCCATAGTATTCAGCAGGAACGTCCATTGAGCCGAATCAAAAGCTTTGAAATGTCTATTTTGATAGCACATCTGCTCGAAATTTTGTCCTTGTGATAATCTTTAACAAGCTCTGTACCTAGCAAGACGTTCTCAGTTAGTAATCTATCTGCAACAAATGCAGACTGGTTTACGGAAATAAACTTGGGGAGCAGCCCTTTTAATTGATTCACAACAATTTATGAGATGACATTGTAGATCAAATTGCAGCAAGAGATTGGTCTGTAATCTTTCATCTCTGAAGCCCCAGTTTTCTTTGGAATTAGGGCTAGAATGGTTGTGTTTATGCTCTTTGGAAGAAATCCCTTCACAAAGAAAGACTGAATCGCAATTGTGAAATCCTTTTCAATAATATGCCAAACTGCTTTGTGTAATTCTGCAGTATATCCGTCATTCCCTGGATATTTGTCATTTGGCATCGCAAAGAGCACCTTACGGATTTCTTCAGCCAAGACACGTTTTGTGAGAGCACATGCATCTCCCTCTGAAACTCGGAATGGTAGAATAGCTTTAAGTCTCTCCACTGAGATACCCTCATAGTCGTGTGGTTTATGTTGCAGGAACTTTCTAAAAAATATATATGCCTCTGCCTTTATCTCATCTCTGTGCACAGCAATGCTACCATCCGGACACTGTATTTCCTTGATCGTGTTGTGAGCTTTGCGAACAGCTGCTCTTTGGTGAAAATTTTTGTTGTTCCTCTCGCCGAACTTTAGCCAATGTATTTTTGATTGCTGTTTGAGAAATTTCTCCTCCAAACTCAATACCAGATCCCATCATTGATAGGTAGCATTCTCAGTCTCCATAGCTTGAACCGATGGGTTCCTTATATTATGGTCTTGCTTCTCAAAGAGAATTGCGTATGCCTCCTTTGCTTTTTTTTGATAAATTTCCCAGTTTCTTTCTTGCCAGCCTACTTATGTCAGGTTTCAAATACTTCAGATTCTTTGAAGACCGATACAAAGAGGAGGTCGAGAGGAATATCGGCTCTGTATTCATCCAAAAGTTCTGCACCATTACCTCGAAATCCTCCATTTCCGCTACCACATTTACAAATTTAAATGGTTTCTTTGGCCAAATCTGTTCCACATACCAAGTAGTCTTACACCGAAGATGGTCAGAACAGCCTCTTGCGTCGAAAACACTATAAGTATAAGGGAAGTTTTGCTGCCAAGAATCATTAATGAGAACCGGATCAAGCTTCTTCAAAATTAATCCCTCTTCTCTTTTGTTACATCAGGTGAATAGAGGTCCTTGATAGGTCATATCCACTAGAGAACAATACTGAATCATCTCCTGAAAATCTCTCATCCCACCAGTGATTGTAGCATTCTCCAAGGAGTGATTTGCAAGCCCCAGAGTTTCTTTTAAAATCACTATAGATGATCTATGGTTTATTTCCAATGATTGGGGAGTTTTGATGATCTTTCAAATCTCTCCATAACTCCTTTCTTTCCTCACTAAAATTAGAGGCATAGATAAAAGAGCTGGAAAACTCTTTATCCCAATCCTCCAGTTTTACAGAGAAAGTAATCATTTGGCCACTCTTGAAAAAAGGAGTAGGCCGCATGATATCCTTCCATGCCACCCTTATCCGATCCTTTCTATTGAACTCATATTTTGTTAGGAATGACCAGTCCCAAAAGATTGAGTTGCACACTAACTGAACCTTCGTCTCCTTCACTCTTGTTTCCAACACACAACTAAAGACAAAATTCCCACCCCTCACCCAGTTTCTTACTACGGAATGTTTAGAAGATGTTTAGACCTCGAACATTCCAGAAGAAACTCAACATACTTATGGCTTTTTGGTGGTTCTCATTCTACCTAACACAGTTGGGATTTGCTCTCTTTTGTGTAAGGCTTAAGAGTTTGTTACTGGTTTGTTGGCAAGTTTAGCGGATCGAAGAGAGACCCGGATGCTTTGTTCCTGCGTCTCCTTTATCACCTCCAGTTCCTCTGCTGGAAGCTCTTCTTCTTCTACATTATCTGCATCTTTAATTTCAGTGACTTTTCCGAGTACATCGTATCGTGATGGCGACAATACTGTACCAGTTACCACAATCTTCTCTCCTGATCGACTGGATTTATATGGCGAAACCTGGGTCTAATTACCCTCATCAGCTATATTCTCAATATCCTTTCCTCTTGCTTCGTTGTTCTCCTGCGATGAGTTCACTGGAACTTGATCATTTTTTTCTCTATCAGCACTTTTGAAGCAGGAATCACTGGGGATATAGCACCCTTTTGAGTGTCTTGAGAAATCTCTTGAATCGTTTCCTTGTTAATCTTGTTTTCAGTCAAGTTGATCACTGGAATTCCCAGCGGCTTTGTGTCCACCTACTTACCGTTTTCCTTACTTTTCTCAGCACCATCTGTACCGACAACTTTGACGAGACAAACTGTTTCTAAATGTCCCTATTTGGAGTATCTTAAGCATATTGCAGGCAACCAAGGGTACACAAATTCTATATCTGCATCCACCCCCAACTTTGACTTGAAACAATATCTCTTCCTGCTGCACTCACAATGAAACCCAAACCTTCCCATGAAAACATCTTATTTGGGACATTCTTAAGAGTAATCCACATAAGGATTGTTTTGACTTCAGGCACCTCCTCCTCCTCTGCTATCGGCGACCACTTTGACACCACCATAGGAATATCTGCTATATTCCATTTCCACATACCCATCCGCAACACCCTGTTTCGAGTTGCATAGTCTCAGATTTTGAATTTCACTGTTGTTGCGTTAACAACAAAAAATTCTATTTTGATGGACTTGTCTCCTAAAGGCCAAATCTTATTCACGATAACACATATCTTTGCGACATGGGGAGCTGTCGAGAGTAAACTTCCCTCGAGTAGATCCTTCCACAATGGGACTGAACTATGAATGATCTCATCAGGCACTTCCACCATAGCCTCACTCTCGACCATGGCAACTTTAACATCATGACTTGACAGAGTCGGCTTGTTTTTGAAAACGTTTACCCAGGATTTCTCTTACTGAACTGGATTTGGACTGGCTCCGTTTATCGAAGGAGGAATTTTCTCCTTCTCTGGCTTTGGCATAACCGGCGGCTCCACCTTGTGTGTGGTGAAAACTTGAAACCCTAATCGCTAGTTTGATCGCCTCAAAATCGCTCTGTTATAATATTCTTTAAAGAGACATAAAACCATTTTACCCATATATTATCTTCTCCATCATTGCCTTTGCCCAGTTTTATCATCGATTAT
The DNA here is from genome assembly GCF_000478725.1 of Eutrema salsugineum. Lineage (NCBI taxonomy): Eukaryota > Viridiplantae > Streptophyta > Magnoliopsida > Brassicales > Brassicaceae > Eutrema > Eutrema salsugineum. The sequence goes on from NW_006256895.1 coordinate 7,688,638, forward strand.
CACTGTCGATTTCATTGATGATCATCACCGCAATTTCATCATCAATCATCATTGCCGATGATTTTTATCCATTGATCTTTGTCGATCATATACATCCACCTTTAACATCATACAATTGCATCCATCATCACCATCATCTTCAGTTGATTTCTGCTTGGCTCATCACCATCATGATTAACCGTGACAAGGTTGGTTAATTGATATAATCAGATAAAAATGATCGCAAAAGCCTTCTGAATCGACCTGGTCATTGATAACACCTGATTTTAACCTTTTTTATGGATCACTTTCAATCTCTTATTCAGGTATTTTCACTCAGTTTTAAAGGTTTTACATGTGTTTTTCATGTTGTGGAGTTTTAAAAGGCTTTTCAGGAAATTTGGAGCTTTGGAGTGCATTTAGGAGCAACAGTACATTCTTGAATAAATTCAGACCGTCAGAAGTTTGCCAACTAATGAAGACCTTCTCACCGTCTGATCATCCCCAAATTTGGGAAATTATAGAGGAGACAACCAGCTTTCCAACACACATGGAATCAAAGCAATCCAACGGTTAGATCTCCAGATATCATCAATGCACTGAAGGCTCATTAACACATGTCCAGTCAAGCACATGAGCTTTCACCCGCGGCCAGACTTGTTCCCACCGCGGCTCAAGAGGTTTCACCCCTGGTGGACCTATGTTCGAACCTCAGGAGCCCAACTAAGGCCCAAGACACTTCCTGCACCTATTTTACATGCCCAAGACTTGGAAAAACACTATAAATACTTATTTTTAGGTCTTTTGTAAGAGAGCCTCTTTCTTCTCTTTGAGAGAGAAATCATTTTCTAGTTTTAGGTTTTATTTTTATGCATCTGTAGAAGCTCTTCATCGCCACTCTCTCTTCAATAAGAGAAGTTTTTCTGCAACTTTTGTTTCTTTACGTTTCCTCTTTCTAAGTTCTCAAACCAATGATGATGTCTATCTCAGCCATGTTTGAGTAGTCACCTAGTTGGGTGAAAAGAAAATCCAAAGGGATCCCATGTTTGACTGACATCTAGGTTTTTAGGAAAAAAGAATTCGATTTTTACATGATTCTCTCATTCATCTAAATCTCAAAGCGGTAATTCTGGATTGATCACCCAGAATCCGATCCTAGGTTAAATCTGAGCCACGAGAGTGTTGTATCTGGGTTGCCTGAACTGGATGTTATGGACGTCACCGTCGTAGGAGACAAAAGCTACCTACGGAGGATACGTAAGCCGAGATGGATTCCGACCTACAAAGCATAATCTTGTTTTGGCATGAGAGCGAGAGTGTATTGCCATGAATAAGTGTTTAGATGATTAGGGTGACGAGAGTTGGCTAATCTTGCAAGTGTCTATCCTAGTGTCAGAGTCATAGAAAATCCTTGCCTAAATTCCTTGTGTTTTAGAACATGAACCCTAAAGATGAACTTTGAACCCAGCGCCATTTTTCTTATTGTTTTCAACCGACTTTACTTCCAGCTTTTTAATTCTCTACATAATAAGATTTAGTGATAAACCAAAAACCCTTTTTAATATATTAGGTCTACGATTGTTTTTAGCATCAGTTAGAAGTCCTCAACACACAAATCCATGTGGATTTGATCCCTAAGTACTACTGCGTTTGCTGTGCACTTGCAGCTTGTCTAGGGTAAAACTTGTGTTGCCCATTGCACCCACATCAGTCATACTCTTCATTCATCTTCGATCATAAAAAATTTGGTCATTCTTTAATGATTGATATCCTCCTCCTCTTTACTTTTTGGTTTCAGTTTCAGCTAATTATTTTTTTGTTACCTAGATTCATTTAACTAATAAAATAATTTAATTAACTAGATTTTATTTCGTGCATCCGCACAAGAATTTTTTTTAATCAAAATTTGTAATGTAATTTATGTTTTCTTAATCAATATAATTTTTCTTATAAGTGACAAAGAATTATTTTATGTTTAGATATATTTTGTTTTTAAATTTCTTTTAGTATTATTATGACCACGGTTATAAGAAATTAATTCTAATCCGGTCATTTTATTAATCGATAAATAACCGTTATTATAAAAACATATTTCTAACTCGCTCATTCTATGAATCCGAAAAAAACAGGGGTTATAAAATCATAATTCTAACTCGCCCGTTCATATTACTATATAATTTAAATATTTACTTATTTTTAAATAATTTTTATTTTAGTATCTTGCATGTTTTGATAACCTAATCCGCAGAAGAGCACAATTATAAAAAAAACTAACCTGTCCCATCAAATTACCATGTAATATTAATATTTTATCTGTTTTCAATATGTTAAAATTTTGTCTAATTGATTTTTTTTTTTGACAATCAGCCTAAGTACCTAGAACGGTTCGGTTAGCCAAATCGGTGGTACAAAATTTACATAAATAATGTTTTGAGGGTAGACACCAGCACTTCTTGCTAGGTTGTTCGCCTTCAAGTTCTTTGCGTGTGGGATATGTGATATAAGGAAAAAAATGTACCTGTCCTTCATCTTCTCAATCTCCTCCAAGTGTAGAGCAAAAGCTGGCCATTCTTCGGGTGCAGACACCATCTTCACCAACTCCAAACAGTCTGTTGCAAAAGTTACTTCCGTCTTCTGGTTCTCGAGCATACAATGCATAGGCCATAAGGCTTCCATTTCCACATGTAGAGGCGTAAGACTTCGTCTTACATTTTGTGCTCCCATTATTTTTTCCGTAGTGCCTTCTTGAAAATAGTACCATCCTAATCCCGTTAATAAATAAGTATCTTTCCAAAAACCATCAATATAACACCACCAGCCATTGTAGGCTATAGGTGTTGACAAGTTCAGAGAAACGCAAAGATCTATAGGGGTTGATTGCTGTTCAGACCTTTGCGCCTCCTCTCATAATGTTGCTTCTGTTTCCGCTATTTTTAATGTAACCTGTGGATTTATCCTTATTCGAATACACTTTTCATTTTGTGCCTTCCAAATATACCATGCGATCCATGGAAATTGTGTGTTATTTGTCTTTTTTGGAAGTCTCCAAAAAATATGATCAAAATTTGAATAAACCGATGGCCCTGGAAAAACCCTATGGGGTGTTGGTATCCGGGATATGCTCAAGTTTGTAAAGCAGGAGGGCATTCAAACAGAACATGATTAATTGTTTCTTTCTCCGCTCCACACCATGTACGTTGTGTGTCACATTGTATTCTACGGATACGTAACCTAGCAGACACTGAGAGGCATCTAGATATTGCTTGCCATATAAAATGTCTTAACTTCAGCGCACATTTTAATTTCTAAGTATATGCGAGTAATGCTTTTATGTCTAGACCAAAGAATTTCTCTGAGATCCCCTCAGAGAAATAACGCTCAGTTTTGTACCCTGATTTTACCGTATATCGTCCGGATTTTGTGAAATGTCAACCCAATGGGTCTGGCTTATAGGAGCTACTAATGGGAATTCCACGAATGATTTTCACATCAACTGGGTCAATAATCGCCATTATCAAACCTAGGTTCCACAAGTTTGTGAGTGGGTCAATCAGATGATTAACCATAAGATTCGGGTAATAATTAAAACCCTTAAAAGTGGCTGATCTCGGGCGAGAATGAGGTATCCAAGGATCATTCCAAACAGAAATAGAACATCCCAAACAAACTCTTTTAATTAGCCTTTTATTAACCAGAGATCTAGCCGAGATTATACTCCGCCATCCATAAGACGGTGAGTAAGATCTCACTGGGTCCAAAGAACTTGTGTTCCGAAAGTATCGTCCTTTAAACACATGTGCAAACAGGGAATTTGGTCTATCTATAAGCCTCCATAATTGTTTTGCGAATAAATCCGTGCTAAAATCCTCCACATCTCGGAATCCGATTCCCCCTTCCGTTTTATCTCTACACATTTTTTTCCATGGTATCCAATGCATACCGCAATGATATCTATCAGAGCTCCACCAATATCTTGCCGCTGCACTAGTTAGTTTCACCGTAGTAGATTTAGGTAACCGAAAACATGACATGAAGAAAGTAGGCATTGCGGATGCCACCAACTTAATCAAAACTTCTTTACCCCTTTTCGACAACAAACACGATGTCCAACTATTGATCCAATCATGCTGTCTTGCTGCTACGAAATTAAAGGTTTTGGTTTTAGTGCCATCTAGGCTCTCCGGGATACCAAGATAGGATTTGTTTCACCTCAGTTTTAAATTCTTTCGATACCATATGCCCAAATTGAACCGAAGATTTGTCAAAATTGATTTTTTTGTCCCGAGACACTTTCATACTGTTTCAGTATAGGCAGGATCTTCTGGCATTCTTCTATATTTGCTTTAGGCCGGTCAATAATTTTTCCTCTTTAGCTTTCTTTATATTTGATATTAGAATTTCCATACATAGTATAAATAAACATGGAGATAAAGGGTCCCCTTGACGGAGTCCGCTCCCCGGGCTTATTTGTCCCTTTGGTTGTCCATTTTACAGAATTTTATTTTTTACCGAGGTAATACACCGCATCATCCATGTTATCCATTTTTCTGCAAAACCAAATTGTCTCAAGAGTTCTTCAATAAATGCCAATTCAACTCTATCAGAGGCCTTGCTCATTTCCGTCTTAATCGCCGTATATTTACTTATGCATGATTTATTAGTCCGCAGTCCATGAAACATCTCCTATGCTATCAGATTATTTTCTGAAATCAGCCGTCCTGCCACAAAAGCTGACTGTGTTTTGGAAATCAGATTAGGTAGTAATCTTTTCAATCTTTGACATAGTACTTTAGATATGATCTTATAACCTACATTACATAGGCTAATAGGCCGTAATTCTGTCATCCTTGTAGGTCTTTTCGTTTTCAGAATTAAACAAATGTTTGTCATGTTTAATCTTTCATCAAGGACCCCCGATTCCAAAAAACTGTTAACTAAACATACAAGATCCGCCTTAATGATTTGCCATGAGCGTTGGTAAAAGAGTGTTGTCATTCCGTCAGGTCCTGGAGCTTTCTGTGGATGCATCATAGATAGTGCACTCTTTATTTCCTCCTCAGATGCCATAGCCGTGAGCATCACATTAATTATGTCCGATAATGATGGTGTAATCTTTCCCAAAGCGTCATCAAAATCTGTAGGAGAAGTCGAGGTGATTATCTCATCAAGTTATTTGACTGCCACCTGCTCAATCTTTTTTTTCTGAAGTAACCCATGTTCCTACTGCATTATTCAAACCAATAATCTGATTCCGGGCTCTTCTTTGTTTAACTAGTGCGTGATAAAATTTTGTATTTTGATCTCCCACTTTGGCCCATTGAGTACGACTTTTTTGCTGCCAATATAATTCTCATCCCTATAAGTTTCTTTTCACTTTTTTGTAACCTCCATCAATTCCTCATCAGTTCTTGTATCATCATTTTGGATGTCTTCTAATGCCTGTTTCAGTTTGTTAATTCTTTCCTGTCCAAATGGCTTAAGAGTTTTCCTCCATTTGGATATTTTTCTTATGCAATTTTGTACTTTGTCCATAAACGTCACTACTCCCCTCCCCCACCAGGATCTAAATCCCAGCTTTTGGAAATAGTGTCCATTAAACCTTCTTGTTCTAACCATCACTTATCAAAACGAAATTGTGATTTTTTTCTGTGAAATTTTGTTTTCAATTGTAGCGATAATTGGCCTATGGTCTGATCCAATCATCGCCAGATACTCAACAACGGAATGTGAGAAAATTTCATGCCAATCTTCATTTGGTAAAGCCCGATCTAGTCTACACCTAACGACTTTTGAGTTTCTACGTCCTCTCCAAGACATTGTATTTCCTAAACATGGAAATTCCAAAAAGCCACAATCTCGTATCATGAGGTTAAAAGACACAAAGGTAGAAGCATGTCTTGACATGCCTCCCTTTTTTTGTGATTAGCAGTGATCTCATTTAAATCTCTAATAATAAACCAAGGGTTCGTTCGTGTAAAACTTATTCGTGTTAATCTTTCCCAAACTTGATCCCGCATTTTTTTCACCTGGTCCCCATAAATTAAAGAGAGATAAACTATTTTTCCAAGAATATTCGCTTCAACATCAATAATCCAGTTTCAAAGGAATTATTATAAAATAAGGCAAATCCATCACTTGCACCGTGCGGTTCGACTGTGTATAATATATTATAACCGAAATGAAACTGAAAATTTTCTAAAAAAGAAAAATCCTGTTTGGTTTCTGAAAGAAACAGAAACTCTGGCCTATGTTTCTTCCAAACCTCCCGAAGATAGCTTATTGTCCAGCGATTACCAAGTCCTCAACAATTCCAACTAAGAATCTGCATCAATCAATATAAGATATTGTGGTTTTGAGTCCCAACTTTGGATTTAAAGGACCCTTTGGAACATTCTGACCTTTACCATCACCTACATGATTCTTGGTAACTTGTTTCCTATGAGGAGATACCATAGCTTGTACCATTTGCTTCTTGGATATGGCTCCAAAAACCTGTGTGTTGGAGCTCTTAACAAGCTTCTTTCGAACATCTGTTTTGCTTCCTTCCTTCGCTGCTTTATTGACCTCATCTTGACCGGTTTCAACTATCACACTGTGTTACAAATCGCCAGATTCCTCGGCATTCAAGTTATCGATCCCAAACAGAGCGTTTTCCCCATCTGTGTTCTCAACAAACTCTCCTTCTTCATGTTCCACCTGACCACTGTTTCTCCCACCAATGTCTTATGCATCTCCTCTGAACCAGAGTCCAGATTAGTGTGTTGCATCTGTTCATCTTGCATTAATGCATCACCCTCAATACCACCAACCAATTCGGTCTTAATGGTACCACAATCACCCGTCACATAGACCGTTTCAACCTTTTCATGAGAAAAAAACTGAGTCATTACCAGTCTCACTAGTGCCCTTCTCACCCAATCCAACAACCATATCCACTCTACCTGAGACCGCTAGTTCATCCTTTAAAGATTCATATCTTATTAGATCATCATCTTCAAACGATAGATTTTCCTCACCTTTCTTCCGAGAGATAAAACCGATGGATTCGTACCGTTACAGAGATGATGGTGAATCACTGTCCTTCTCTCTATTATGAAGGACTCCAACCGTGACCGTAAAGACTCTCTGAGTGGAAAATTTGATTGCCTAAATCTCCTTCGAGATCGAGATCCTCTAAGGAGATCCTCTCTGTTCAAACTATGGTAAATCGAGAGCTTGAATCTTCCCCATTTTTCATATCGTGGCTTTATCGAGAGTTCATTTACTTTGATTTGGAAAATCTTTTCCAAATCGTTCGCATCTGTGTTTATTAAATCGAATCCCCTCCATCTCTCCTTGCGTTTAAACCACCATATCACAAAACTCCTGTGACAGGATATCTCCTTCGTCTATCCACTCTGCAATTTCTAATAAAAATTAGCTGGTTTTAACCGGTTTAATGTCGCTACTTTATAGTTTAATATTTTGGTTTAAAGATCACGTGTTAGACCGTTGCTCATTTCTGCTTTATGTACTACACTTTGGCATTTTGTGAAAAGTAATCAGAGATCATCTTTCTCCTCCAACCTCTTTCTGTTTTCTGTTACGCCATTAATTCCTTTTGGCAGCAAGTCTAGGTTCATTAGAGGTGGTCCTTCTTATCCTGTACCATCTCCTAGTCCTTGATTCACCTTTTTAGGATTACGGAAATCCCTAGAAGGTTTATTATTGCACCTCAAGCAGAGCAATACCAGAAACACTTTCATTGGTATCAGAGCTTCTTCGACCTCCAAACCTCAAAACAATGGTTGAAACGAGACAGCAAGAAAAAAAGCGATGGCGAGCAGACCTTAGCCGACCAAGCCGAGGATTTACATCTGCAACAAGCAAAGAAACTCGAAGAACAGCAGAACCGTACCGAATCTCTCGAAGCGAGGTTCAATAAACTCGAGACGATGATCCATGATTACTTTAAGCAAGGCGCTTTGACTCAACCATCAGAACTGAACCAGTGCGTAAGCTCTTCACCTCCTGTTGGAGTCCTCTCACCTGATCTGAGTGGGGTGGAGTGGAACTTACCCGGAAACAGCTTGATCCCTCCAGTTAGAGTCCCTTCACAAGGGATAGTCCAGTCACCAGATCCGATGGGTTTGAGTGGGGTTGATCGCAGCATGACCGGCAAAGTTCAAGGCACAGAGGGTTCATCGCAGCTACCCAACGGACTTTCATCACGGTTAACCAAGGTGGGGTTTCCGACCTTCGTTGGATGCGATTTGCGGAGATGGATCTACCATTGTGATCAGTTCTTTGCCCTCGATGGAACACAAGCCGACCTCAAGGTCCGCCTAGCTGCTCTCCATTTGTCAGGTGCGGCGTTGGAGTGGCACCACAACTTTCTGGCAGAGAGATACGGGATGATACCATCCTGGTCGGTCTACATCATAGCGATTTCATAACGGTTCAGCGAACTGTTCGACGATCCTCTAGCGGAGCTCGTTAGCCTGAAACAGGGAAGCGAATCTGTCGAAACTTACCTGAGAAAGTTTGACAGTCTCCAAACCTGAATTAATATACCGGAAAATCATGCTCTTAGCATATTCTTGTCTAACATGAATCCGCATTTGGCTTATCACACTTGCCAGTTTGAGGTTAAAAACGTAGCAGCGGCAGCCCGAATAGCCAAGTTGCACGAATCTTCTCTGTTGCACACTCCGGTGAAATAGAACCGAACTCCTTTTAGTCCATTCCCAAAGAACTCTGGCCAGTTTCTGCAGCATGCACCCTACGCAACACCTTTACTCCTGTCTCCAGAATCCAACAAATAGATGGTTCGGCGTTCGGATCACAACAAACAGCTGGTGCTACGCTCCCCTGTACCAGTGAAGCAGAACATTGAGAAAAGGCCGTGTTAGTTCAACTATGAAGAGCTGCAAGAACGCCGATCTAAAGGCTTGTGCATGTTCTCCGAGGAACCTTACCCTCCGCAAAGGACATTGTCAATGATTGCGATCCAACCTTCCTCAGCAAAGTATGGAAGGAGCAGTTTCGTGTACATGGGGTCAACCTGAAGTTCTCCACTTCCTACCACCCACAAACCAACGGACAAACTGAAATCACCAACAAAACCCTTGAGACTTACCTCTGCTGTATGACTTCTGATGCACCTCACACCTGGAGCCAATGGTTGCCACTCGCATAATGGTGGTACAACACCACTTTCCATTCTGCCACTATGTGCACACCATACAAAGCTGTTTACGGTCAGCCTCCTCCAACTCATCTGCCGTATCTTCCAGGTGAAAGCTCCTCTGCTGATGTCGAGAAGTCCCTCCGCACTCGAGAGAAAATCATTTCCATGCTCAAGTTTCACTTGCTTAGGGCACAAAACAGAATGAAGCAACACGCCGATGCTCACAGATCCTTCTGCGAATTTTCTGTTGGCAACTAAGTCTACTTAAAACTGCAGCCTTACCGTCAACATTCCCTCAAGAACCGGCAGAACCCCCACAAGCTATCACCGCGCTACTATCGACCATTTCATGCATCTGATCGTGTTGGTTCGGTGGCGTATAAGCTTGATCTCCCTCCCAGTGCAGCCTTCCATAACGTCTTTCACGTCAGCCAGCTCAAGTTGTGCCCGAATCCACCTAACACCGATCCAGTTTTGCCGCAGTACCTCCAAGACACTGCACTGCAAAGGAGCCTGAAGAATTTCTCGAAACAAAGATGATGAGGTGTCAGAACAGACCCGTCACCAAAGTTCTGGTCAAGTGGAAGGGTTATCCGGCCGAGAAAGCAACATGGGAGCCTTATCAGGACTTCATTTCTCAGTTTCCACACTTTCAACCTTAGAGGACAAGGTTGTTCTTGAGTGGGGAGGTATTGTGACAGGATATCTCCTTCGTCTATCTATTCTGCAATTTCTAATAACTATTAGCTGGTTTTAACCGGTTTAATGTCGGTACTTTATGGTTTAATATTTTGGTTTAAAGGTCACATGTTAAACTGTTGCTCATTTCTGCTTTATGTACTGGCATTTTGTGAAAAGTAATCAGAGATCATCTTTCTCCTCCAACCTCTTTCTCTTTTCTGTTACGCCATTAATTCCTTTTGGCAGCGAGTTTAAGTTCATTAGAGGTGGTCCTTCTTATCCTGTACCATCTCCTAGTCCTTGATTCACCTTTTTAGGATTACGGAAATCCCTATAAGGTTTATTATTCCACCTCAAGCAGAGCAATACTAGAAACACTGTTTCAACTCCATATAATCAAAAACAGATCTAGGTGAATTGTTGATTTTTCTCCGGCACTATAATCCCCAGATCTGTTGATGAGGTGATCCAGTATCTTCCGCTTGAATCCCGCTTTAACATCCGAACTTGAAATCCCAGATCCAATCTCCACAATCTCTGTGATCCAATCACTGTCCTTCTTTGATACCACCAAGATTACTGCCGCGAAAACTGTCAACAGCCGTAAAAACCATCGCCAATGGTAAACCATTCTCAAAACCCTCCTTCCGATGTCGCCATATCGCTTTGCATGCACTTTGGTAAATGAGGAGTGGTTAATTACTCGCTAATTTAATTCTGCGAGAAGAGCGTTTCGCTCAGCCTGCTACGACAACTGATCCCTCTTCTGAATTGGATAACTTTTCTAAAATAAAAGGTTTTTTTTTTCACCCAAGCGTAAAAGCTTTTCAAAACTGATTTTGATTTATGACTTTAGTTTGATTGAATATGATTAAGATATTTGTTTATCAGATGTTGTTATTTTGAAAATATTATTTAAATTTTAAACGTTAAATTAAATCTAACCTATATTTAAAGAAGTTTAAATTAATTTAAATTAATATATATTTTCAGAATTAAATTTAATGACAAAAATAGTGTGAATTTTAAATTAAATATAACATATATTAAATGAAATATTTAGTTATCTAAATTAATATCTAATTTTTGGAATTAAATTTATATATAAAATATATATTTTAAATAATATTGCAATAAATTAAGAAAATTTTAAAACTGTTTCTAAAAAAAAGTTAAAAAACTTTGGAGATGTTTAGAAGCAAGCACTAAAAGAATTTCTGTTTTAATAGAATAGATTATATAATAATCACATGTCCAAATTGTTAATCGGTTGGTTAAGAGTGGTATATGGGTTTGATTTGATTCTGATTTGTTTGGTTAGGAGGAGATATACAAGAAATTTGTTGGAAATATAAGAATTTGTAGAGAGATCAAGGTCATTTTGCTTTGTTTGCATCTGAGAGTGAAAACAAAGAGCTTTTTTAGTGAATCATGAATGATTATGATGGAGCAGTTTACTTTGCTTGAATGTTTGGATTATGCAGTCATGAATTGAAGTGTCTTGCTAGTTGATTTTTTTTTTTCTGGGCTTTCTTTAATAGATTCTATTAAGACAGATTCTATTGTGTTTGTGAAAAATTGTGGAGATCTTTTGTGTTTTTGGAGACTGGAAATCAAATGAGAAGCTTCAATGGGATTTTGTAGTGGATATGAACCAAGGATCATCATGCGTTTGACGAGGATCTCAAACATAAGGATGTATTTCAGATGGTTGTGGAAGACTTTGGCATTTTCTCATTTAGAACCATTACAATTAGCTATGGGCTTCCGTTAAAGATGAGATTGATGGTAGAGAATTCTCCATCAGTGTCTTCAAAAAACTATCACAGATTGAGATGTTTCATCGACAACATAAAAATAAATCTCAAACCTCTTTCTATATACCAGAAAACGGAATGTTACAAGAAATTTAAAGAGATATTATATATATATATATATATATATATACCCAAGTCTAAGTTCAAAAGGCTATGTGATAAAGAGAATGGTTCGAAAAATGCGCCACCGGCACCATCAAGCCAAGTTATGTCAGGCCAGGCTGGGCCGGACATAAACACGCGTCATGGCCTTCAAGCCGATAGTGATTATTCTTTTCTTAAGCCAATTTTTGCATAAGTGTTTTTGGCCAAAAATTAAAATAATATCTTGTGAGATTTTTTACTAGGGCCCAAATCTCTCTAAGCTTACCGAGCAAGTTGAGCTTGCTGAAAAAGTTTCGAATTAAACCTCCTCTATCCGTTATACCATTATATATACAATTCTCTCATGTCATTCATTCTTCACGCTTTTGATAGCACTCCAATTCTTTCTCTCGTTTCTTCTCTTCTTCTAAAGTAACTCTTTAAATTATATCGTAGATTATTAGTTTATAGATTCCAATCTTAGGAGTTGTGAGACGGTCTTAAACTTGTTGTATCCTGAGATTCAAGAATAGCTTTATACCGTCACAGAATACAAGTAATTTATTAGTTTTTTTTAAAATATCAAATTCTTGCATCTGCATTCGATTTCTCTCCTTTATAATGTTTTTTTAAATCTAGCTTTAATACTTTTCATAATTTTTACCCTTATTATAACTTCACCTTTCACATCTATAATCGTTTATACGGCTTTCATATCACATTTCTTAACCAGTGTTTTTCTGTCCTGAAAATTTGTAATACATTTTTTCCTTCTTCTTTATTTACACCATAAAAAGATTGAATATAATAATTTTGTCAATTAGATAGTTTGATCTTTATATTGTCAAAACTCAAAAAGATGAATATTCTTAAGCCCTGTTTTTCTGTTAAAACAGAGTTTGGATTTGTTCCTACATGTTCTGGTTTTAAAATTACGACAATAGCTTAAATTTTAGGGATTTGTTTCAGATATTACCTCTTTTCTGGAATCAAACACTCAAATAACCTTCTTTTTTCTCTTTTCTGTTTTTCCCACTTTATAATTATTTTATTCTTCTCGGTCTTATATAATCATGAAAATGTCATTATATATCATTTATTTCGATTTTTAAAATTATTATATAAAGACCCCTTGGACCACCGGAACCTTTTATTTTACGAAAATATCATCTTCTTCAATATTTTCAACCACCATGAACAACGATGAAAATAGAATAAATGCTCTTAACCAATTTTAAAGCTGTGATAAGTAATACCAGAGCTCATACACTCATAACCTTCCTTAATCTTTCCTAATTTAATCTCCAAATTAAATCTGGGCTGATTTACAATATCATAGATTATGCATTTTCGATGATTTTTGCTTAATCGAGACCTGGGTTATTTATTTTCAGTGAAATTCTAAGTTTTGGGTGCTTAAGATAATTGAAGTCGAGCTCAAAACTGATATAGGTAATGATACACTTCATTTTCTTCCCATTTCTATATTAGTATCGTGAAAATAGACTTCTCTTGAAGTCTACTAGTCAACATAAGGTTAGTTATGCAATTGACTTTTTAAAAATTTGTAACTAGTAGACTTCAGTCGTTATCCTTTGAAAACCAAAAAAAACCCTAGTAGACTTCATTTGAAGTCGCAAGAAGTCTACGGTAAAAAAGAGGTTATTTTTGTAGTTGACCTTACTTTGACTTTTTAAAAGTTGCTATCTTCTGAAGTCTTTTTTATAAGTCTCCTCTAGAAGTCTAATTTTAAGTTATTTTTGTATTTCACCAAAATCATTGAGGTTATTTTTGAGTTTTACTAAAATTGAAATTTTTTTAAAAAAAATTTCAAAAAATAAAGTAGACTTCAGGAAAAAGTTGCTATCTCCGGAAGTCTATTTCAATTTTCCGGTCAAACACAAAAGTAACATTTTTAGTATACTTTCCAGTGAAGTCTACTATGAACAATCAACTGCAAAAATAACCTATCCTGTAGACTTCTATTGAATCCACTATACTTCATTAGTAGACTGTCAGAGAAGTCTACTCATATAAGAAGTCTACTCTTGAATTCAACTCCAAAAGTCAATGGTCTGGTCAAATGCAAAACTAACATTTTCTATTAGAAGTCTACAAGTGAAGTCTAATATGATATAGTCAACGTTTTGGTCAATTACAAAAATAACTCTTTTTTTAAGTAGACTTCTTTCGCAGACTTCCACTGAAAAAAGTACTTCTCTTCCACTCTACTCATGTAGTTTGGAGGAAAAGTCTACTTGTTGTATTTAATTTAAAAACGCTTTTCTAACATAATTTTAACATTTTTTTCAATTTTTTGGTTTTGCAATGCTTGTTGGTAAGTGATTGAACTACTTAATGATTTGTATTTTATTTAAGTCGATATTTATTTTGGAATTGAATTTTTAGATTTATAAGCTAGTTAGCTTGTCAAAGTAGACTCCATTTGCAGTCTACGAATGTTCTCTACGAAAGAAGTCTAATAGCTAGAAATTTTCTTTTTCGTATGTGTATGTATTTGCTAATATGGTTTATCTGCATGTTTTTCAGAGAATAACTCAAATACCTGTTGTTTATGGAGAATGGAAGATGGAGGAGAAATCCTGGCATTTTGCGGTGGATATTGGCAAAGGAGGAAGACTGTTCTTTTTGAGGGATGGTTGCACCTTTGGGGAACTTACTGAAATGGCACAAGATGATTATAATCTGGGCAAGAAGACTGAGCTGGTCGAGATATCCTACTCACTACCGGATTCAATGTTGCAAACTATGGCTCTAGATACACCTCCAATGCATGTCACCAATGACAGACAAGTTTCAAGCTTGATTGCGTCAAGCAAGGTGCATATGGTACATCTTTGTGTGTCAAGTCCAGTGGAGATGGATACTGAGGAGAACCAGGAAGACCCAGATGAAGATGTAGGTGAGGATTCTGATGAAGATACTGAATATACTTCTGATGAAGAGGGATCCAGTTCTGATGTGAATGAAGATATTAAAGATCCAGCTGATGAAGAAGGTGCAGCTTACTCTGACAAGGAAGATTACAGTGTCTACGGTAAAGTGAAAAATGAAGATGATGATGAAGATGAAGTCTGTATTGATAATTTCAGAAACGGATCTGGTGAAATAGGAAAAACGCCCATGTCATGATCTGACAATATATATGTTAGGGAAAGTTTCCCTACTAAGGAGAAGCTGTTGTCATAGTTGTGATTGACAGCGATCATGTTAAAATTTGCTTTTAGAACATTTAAGTCTACAAAGAACCTGCTTGTGGCTAAATGTCGGGTGCCAGAATGTGCTTGGATGGTTAGAGCGAGTGTGAAGAATGAAGAAACCATGTTTTGGGTGACAAAGTATGTGAAAGTCCATAAATGTTCAGTAGGAGAACGAATAGCTCACCATGGGAAATCTACTCCAAAGTATATTGACAGGCTGTTTATAAGCCATTTGGGAATAATTGATGGACTTACACCACAACATGTCAAGGATTCAATGAAGCATATGTTTGGCATCAAGATGGATTATACTACTTCATACAGATCTTTGATATATGCCCAACAATTGGTGAGAGAAACAGATGAAGATGGATATGCGAGTCTCCTAACATACCTACATTCACTTAGAAAAGCCAATCTGGGAACTGTAATAGCTATTTATCTTGATTCAAAGAATAAATTCAAATAACTATTTCTGGCCCTTGGAGCATCGATAGCTGGTTTTCAGTACATGAGAAAAGTTATTGTGGTGGATGGATGTCATCTAACTGGAAAATACGAATGTACTTTGTTAGTGGCAACCACACAAGATGGTAATTTTTAGATATTTCCTTTGGCTTTTGGAATTGTAGATGGTGAATATGATGCTTCATGGGAATGATTTTTTTTTCAAACTGTGGGACTCTGTTTCAGATGGTTATCCTTTGGTGATAGTTTCTGACAGACATACTTCTATTAAGAATTCATGTGAAAATGTTTTCCTAAGGTAAAAACGAAGGATATGTTATTATCATCTACAACATAGCATAGTAACAAAGTTTTAGGAGAAACACTTGATGTACTTGGTCAAACGTGTTGCTTATACGTACAACCTCTACGATTACAATCGGTACATGGCGGAGTTACGGCAGATCAAGCCTGATCTTGTTGAGTATTTGGAAGAAGCCGAGTTCATTTATGTGGAGACAGATACAATATTAAGATTAGCAATATCGCAGAATCTAAAAATTCTGCACTTAAGAAAGCCCGCGGTTATCATGTATCATTTCTTTTGGATTTCATACGAGAGAAGCTCGGTAGGTGGTTTTTTTAAACGCAGAGAAGATGCTTTAAGTCTCACAACACATAATTATCGGAGAGTTGAATATTTTCTGGCAATTCATGGACATTATGCGGATACAATGGTGGTGGAACACATTGATGCTTGGAGATTCTATGTGAAAGGAGGAAACTATATTATGTTGTCGATATGGATCAGTGAATGTGTGAATGTGGTGTGTTTTATATCGAAGAAATACCTTGTTCATATGCTATTGCAGCTGCATTGGAGGGTGGGATACCTATGGATTCACTTGTATGTCCTACTTACTCAAAAGACTACTTGTTTGCTGCATACTCCCATAACATATATCTCAATATCTCAGTAGTGGAAGGATTCCAACTTCCATAATGTCTGCCGCCAGACAATCGCCGCGAACAAGGCAGACGGAAGAAGTCTCGCTGGCAATCACGGCTAGAAATTGTTAGGAGGAGAAACACCAACCCAAAGAAGGTACACAAACAATACAACAGTTCAAAATTCAAGCAACCTGGTCATACCCTACCACATTGTGTAAGTTGAATTCAGTTACTCATTTAATAATGTTCAATACAAAATTTATTGACTTATTTACTAAAATATTGTGCATTTCACTAAGTCATTGAAGATTGATCATAAGAAGAAAAAGAAATATCTGGAATAGAAGGACAAGGCTGCATATGGTGTAACGAAGTCTACTTTCAAAGTCTGCGTTGGAAGGCTGCTATATTTGTTTATGTTAGAAGTGTGCTGTGTTATTTGTTAAAACGGTTGAAGTATAAAACAATTATCTATGAAACGACTTTAACAACTTTAACGATGTTCTGTCCGACCGATGTATCTGTTTGTCTCTGTTCTTTCTGCATACAAATACACCATGACCATGAAGATCAGTTCCATTACAAACCTACGAAAATGTCCAACCTAATAAACTTCAACTCTCTCCCTTCTGATATTCTGTGGGAGATTCTTCTAAAAACCACTTCTTCTTCGTACGGTACCCTTTGTAAAGTAAGGGTTTCTTCCAAAACTCTAAATGAGATTTCTAATGAAGAGGGTTTTTTAAGAGCAGTTGATATAATATCCTTGAAAATTTACTGGGTCTGGGATCAACATGGAAGGGTTGATGTATTCTTTAGGCGCTGTTTGGACTGTGGAAAGCCTACATCGCAATTCCTAAGAGGTGTATCTATCATCGTCTTTGAAGATAGCGTCCAAGCAGGGTTGGATTTAATCACGGTGTCATCAAACGGGGGATTTCTCATGGCTACATACTGCATGATTATGTTCTCTTTAACCATGGATGGCAGCCATGATGTATTCAACTCCATTCATGGTCTAACCTCAGCAGAAGCAACGAAGATGAGGATGACTATTGATATACTCATATTTTGCCATGTTTAGGATTGCATTTTTTGTCCAAATATTGAGTCTCATGCATACATTTAGATAGTTTTGTTAAAGTTTGTCTTTGGTTCTAACTTGTTTAGGAATTGCATTACGTCCTAGAGTGTCCTGCTTTTTAGAGTATTCTCAGGTCATTTGGAGGCTTTTGGGAGCAACTTGGAGCTGGGATCATGGAGGAACCCTCACCAGTGTGCAGCAACTTGGACAAATGCTTTGGAGCTAACGACACCTCTACAAGATCACGTGAGACGGAGGTCTTCCACTGCGATTAAACCTCTGGTGTCTTCACCAAGAATCAAGAGGGATGAGTCTAGTTTCCGGAACATTTGGAATCAGAAGATTTGGAACCGTGAGCTGGGAGATATCTCAATCAGAAACTGAGTTCTTCACCAAGAAAGCTGGTGAGTCTAGCTTTCCTCACCAAGTTGTTCTCCATAAGCAGGACAGCAAAGCTTAGAAACCAGATCTCTAGTTTCATACAACACTCCAATGAGACTTTTGGAGAAACATGGGAGCGGTTCAGGACATATATCAATCAGTGTCCACACCATGGATTTTCTGAGGCCTCTCTACTCTCCACACTCTATAGAAGATCACTACCTAAAATCAGAAACCAATTAGACACAGCTTCCAATGGTAATTTCTTGGCAAAAGAGATTACAGCTGGTATGGAACTTGTTGAGAATCTGAAAATCTCTAATGACACATATGGTGAAGATTATGACAGAGCAAACAGATCAGATGGTTCAAGCTCAGAGCAAAAGCTTACTAGAGAAGTTAAAGAGCTGAGAAATGAACTTTACAAGCTGAAGATGGTTTCTCAAAAACCAATCCATTATGTTGGTGAATTTGATGGGTCTCCAAGCTTTGACAACATCAATGAAGATGGTTTAACCCAAGAAGAGTTTAATTACATTGGGAATGAGAACAGATACCAAAGGTTCAACAACTCTAATGCCAACAACAACTTGTCTTATAGTATCCTTCTCAGCAGAACCAGCAAAGCTTTGCCCCTAAGCCTCAGTTTCAAAGTTCTTTTCAGTCAAAGCAACAGTTTGTGCAGCCACAACAGCAGTATGCTCCGCAACAGCAGCAGCATCTGGGTACAAACTTCAGTTCTCAGGCGCAGCAAAGCAAGGCACCACCTAGGTTCAATCAGCAGCAGTTTCAGCAGCCACCAGCGGTTCAACAACTGCAGAAGATGGTTCCAGACCTGTGTGGAGTGTTACAGCAGTTGTTACAAGGACAGCAAAGGGTTGAGAGTGGGTTTTCTGATCTGGGTTCCAAGTATGCATCCATGCAACAAGAGATAAGAGATCTTAAGCAGAATCAAGCCTCTACTTCAAGAAGCCAAGGAGTTATACCTGGTAAACTAGAACCCAATTCAAAAGAGTATGCTAATGCCATCACCTTGAGAAGTGGCAAAGAGCCACCAGGTCTACAAAAAAACAGAGTGCTCATTGAGGACAATGAGCAAGTTGGTGGGGAGGCAGCCACAAGGGATGAGCAAGAGGATGAGCAAGAGGATGAAGTTTCAAAGAAAGGAAAAGCTAAAGAGTTGCAGAAGGAATCAGAACCTGAGAAGCCTTATGTTCCACCACCTCCTTATCAGCCTAAACTTCCATTCCCTGGAAGGTTTAAGAAGCAACTCTTAGACAAAGCTAGAGCAGTTTTTGAAAAGCAGCTTAATGAAACCCCATTCACCATGCCTCTCATAGAAGATTTTCTCATGATGCCAAAGCTTGGAAAATTCTTAAAAGATGCCATCCTGAACAAGACAAAGGAGCTGAATAGGCGGTTTTGAGGTTTTAACAGACTTTGTGGTCTTGGAAATGGATGAGGAACCCACTGACCCTCTTATCTTAGGCTCCTTGCTACTGCTGGTGCTATAATAGATGTAAGGGGTGGCATGATTGAACTTCAGCTTGGATCAGAGAGACTCAAGTTTGATGTGAAAGAAATGATGAAGAAACCCACCATAGAAGGTCAAGTCTTCTATGTGGAAACTATGTATGAGCTTGCTGATGAGCTTCTTGAGGAGTTAAACACAGAGGATCATCTTCAAATTGCTTCAACAAAAGAGCATGGTGAATATGGGTACTTGGAAGATGAAACCTTTGGGTTTATGAAGCTCCTTGACTCTCACAAACCAGAAGAAAGCACTGATTCTTTGATGGAGTTATGATACGAGCATGGACGAGGTACGAGCTGAGGGTCAGGCCGGAGGACTAAGCGAGACCGGAAATCTCGACCAGATGGCCGAGCTAAGTAAGATGGAGGTTCCAGAAGGGAAGCTGGCCGAGGTGAACGACCCAAGTCCAGAACTGACCGAGCTCACTGGTCCAATTACACGGTCCCGAGCTAAGAAGCTGTCCATAGTCATTTGGAGGTTATACACCGAGCTGATGGCCAAGTTCACGGATGCCACACTAAGCAACCGAACTGTAACACTCTTAGCCTATTCGGACGGTGTGGCCCCTTGATACTCTTTTTCCTTGCATCCGGGTTTGTCCCATTGGGTTTACCGGGTGGGGTTTTAATGAGGTTAAGGCCCACATCTTTTTCTTATCCGAATTAGTTAAACGTCGTTACAAGAAGTTGAGGCCATTCGCGCGAGAGAAATAAAACGGTCATCCGAGGAAGCCGAGTGGTTCTTTATCGTATTCAATGTAACTATTTATTATTTCTGTCTTTTGCACTTCTTATGAGACTCTATATAAAGAGCCATAATCCCTTGTATTTTTCTCATTCACTTTTATCAATAAAATTTTGAGATTTCCTCTTGTTCTCTTTGAGTTTCCTTTCTTAGGTGGTTAGCCTTGAAAGTTTATTTTGGTTTATCGGATTCAGTCCATAGGATTCGACGCAGCCTTCCTTACATCTTGTTTCGATTTCGTTCAACCTAGTTTTGGGGCAGCAGGATTTTCGAGACCAAGTCTCACGCCTGTTCATCCTTGACCCGCGAGATCAACACTTGGTGTTCTCACCTCCTTGTTCAGTTTCTGTTTCTCGCGAGTTGGGCCTAAGGACCTTCGAGGCAACCCCTCACCCCTTAGCATCTCTCCTATCAAACCGATCTGGCCAAGTTTATCAACCCCTACCAACGAGCAAGTGCAATTTCCTTGGGAGGATCGTATCAAGTGGATCACAGAGCTCTAGAAAAGCCATTCGACCGGTTTAGAAGTTCAGATTTGTCAAGAGATCATGTTCATATCGACCAAGTATCAGTCGGTATTCAACTCGATGTAGAGGAAAAGCAAAGGCCAAACATATATTGACCAGTCATGACGAGTGAAATGAGGCCGGTGTCTCTAAAA
This sequence comes from Eutrema salsugineum, assembly GCF_000478725.1. Classification (NCBI taxonomy): domain Eukaryota; kingdom Viridiplantae; phylum Streptophyta; class Magnoliopsida; order Brassicales; family Brassicaceae; genus Eutrema; species Eutrema salsugineum. Next base: position 7,709,391 of record NW_006256895.1, read on the forward strand.
TCTGTACAAGAAGCTGAGGTTTTAACCCACACCAAGATGAGTTCAGCCGGTGTAGCATCTCGGTGTAACAGGTTTCAAAAAGCTGAAGAAATATCGAGGTCCTATACCGAGAAAAATCAAGTCGGTGCGAAACATGGTGGCTGGTTCAGAAATGGGTTTTAAAGAGGGTAAAGACAAGGTTCAAGGGCAAGAAAGCAACACCAAAGAAGCCTCAACAAAGGAGAGTTCAAAAGAAGCTGATCAAAGGAGCTTCATGGAGGATTGGGATGAGTCTAAGGCACCTCAATTGGAACTCAAACCTCTTCCTAAGGGGTTCAGGTATGCATTCTTAGGTCTTAGTGAGTCTTACCCTGTCATCATAAATGATAGGTTGCTAGATGATCAAGAGCATGCATTATTGAATGAGTTAGGAAAGTATAGGAGAGCCATTGGTTATTCTTTGGATGACATAAGGGGTATCTCACCCAATCTATGCACTCAGAGGATCCACCTTGAAGAGGAATGTATGTTATCCATTGAATACCAAAGCAGGCTAAATCCTAACTTAAAAGAAGTAGTGAAAAAGGAAATTCTAAATTTTCTAGAGGCTGGGATCATCTATCCTATCTCAGACTCTAGATGGGTTTCACTAGTACATGTGGTGCCCAAAAAGGGTGGAATGACAGTGATCAAAAATGAAAGGGATGAGCTGATTGCAACTAGAACCATCACAGGTCATAGGATGTGTATGGCTATAGAAAGTTGAATGCAGCCTCTAGGAAAGACCACTTCCCTCTTCGTTTTATTGACCAAATGTTAGAAAGGCTTGCTAATCATCCCTTCTTTTTGTTTTCTAGATGGTTACTCTGATTTTTTTCAGATCCCAATAGACCCAAGAGACCAGGAGAAAACCACATTTACTTGTTCCTATGGGAAGTTTTCCTACAGGCGCATGCCATTTGGGCTGTGCAATGCTGGTGCTACTTTCCAACGCTGTATGACGTCTATTTTTTCGGATCTGATTGAGGAGAAAGTAGAGGTGTTCATGGATGACTTCTCAGTCTATGGACACTCTTTCTCCTCTTGTTTGTCTAACTTGTCTTAGGTCATAAGAAGATGTGAGGAGCACAACTTGGTTCTCAACTGGGAGAAGTGCCATTTCATGGTACAAGAAGGAATAGTGTTGGGACACAAGGTTTCTAAGGCAGGAATAGAAGTGTACAAGGCTAAAGTGGAAGTGATGGTGAACTTGCAAGCTCCAAATTCTGTGAAGTGGATCAAAAGCTTTCTGGGTCATGCAGGCTTTTATAAAAGGTTCATCAAGGACTTCTCTACGATAGCAAGACCATTGAAAAGGTTCCTATGCAAGGATGTGGAGATTGTCTTTGATGCTTAATGTGAGGAGGCCTTTGAGAAGATCAAAGAAGCCTTGATCAGTGCACCCATTGTACACGCCCCAGATTGGTCTCTACCCTTTGAAGTGATGACTGATGCTTCTGACTATGCTGTTGGAGCAGTTTTGTGTCCGAAGAAAGACAAGAAGCTCCATGTGATATACTATGCAAGTAGGACTCTAGACTCATCTCAACAAAAAATATGCCACAACTGAGAAAGAGATGGTTGCTATAGTATTTGCTTTTGACAAGTTTAGGAGCTATCTGGTTGGTTCTAAAGTGGTGGTCTACACAGACCATGCTTGATAGTAGGATTTTAAGCCTACTAAGGTCAATTAACCTCTTGTGTTGTAGCACTTTAGGGTCAATCCAAATAGAGATTATCTAGACACCAAGACTATGAAGATCAATTCTTAATCCAAGTCTAAAGAAACAGGTTGGTGATAAAATGATCTGAAAACATAAAACAAACAAGAACAAGCAGTAACTAAGAATTAAACAAGCAAAAAGACAGACAAGAAAAGACTCAAATTCAAAATAAGAGAAAGCTAAACCTTTAGATGTGATCATTGATCAGGGTGCTTTAAATGTGAATTCATGATGCTCAGAAAACAATGCAACACTTGCAATTCTTTAGTCTAGACTTCCAAATTAGATTAATTCATTCTCATGACAAAAATCCTTTTGTTAATTACCAAATCAAGACTAATTCCCATTAGATAAATAAGCAATCAACAAGCATAAGGTTCCAAGTCTAAAATGACCAAACAGCCTCTTTGTGCATCAAAATAAGAGCTAAGAAAGACTGAATCTTATACAGAAAGGCATAGCAAGCAATCACATGATCTCTAATCCAATCAACTTAGAGTTTAAACCTAGACTAATCCTCTCATGAAGGTATTAATCTCTATACTAATCTACTTTCAAAACAAATTCCCATTTGTGAAATATGAACTAGTAAGCATTAAGAATCAACTCTAATATGTCATTTATGCAATTAACAAACATCATCATGGCATTAATGCATAAACCCTTAGTTAGCTTTCATTCAGGCATTTCATCAAATACTTTTAGTGCATGAAAGACCCTGATTCTAGACCCAAGTGATGTGCAAGGATCTAACATTACGATCAGCTAACTAAGGAAAGGAGAAGAGAATCTAAGCTTAAACAATCATTAATCTTCATCTAAGCACTCTAATCTACATCTAAGCACCCTAATCTACACACTTAGAAGACTACTCACTAATCATGCTTAACACATCTAATCTTTTGCAAGAGATGGTGTTAAAGATGATTAGAAGCAAGGATTAGAAGATGAGATGATAAGAAACAACTTTAAGATGATTAAATCCCTCAGATATCTCTTGATAAAACTCGTTTTTACACTGAAAGGAATGAAAACTAAGAGAGAATGGAAGATAAAAGATAAGGTGTCTAGGGTTTTTCTCCCAAAAACTATTTATACTAAGGGTCTTGGACCGGGTCAGCCCAGGACAAACTGGGTACTGACCCGGCTTCAAATGGGCAATGTGCTAAGTGTGCGACTTGGTCAAGTGTTTCCCATCTCGCAGGCCCAAGTCGCACAGCCATGAAACTAGTCTTGTGCGCCTAAACTTCTTCTGCTTCAGCCGTAGGCCTATCTCGGTCTGTTCTGCAAATATCTGTGCTGCTCAGATCTTCTCCTCTTCAACTCGCACAACCAAGACGCATTCTGGGGAAGATATGTGTGCGAGTTTGTCTTGTTCATTTCCAAGTCGCAGGCCCAACTAGGTGTCATTTTTGAACACATGTGCTAGATGGTTCCAATTCATGTCCAACTCGCACACCCAAGTTGCATAGCTTTTTGGACTTAGCCAAATTTAATTCTGGAAGTCTCTACCCTGCTCAGAGTCTCCTTACACGCATCTCTAAGGTAGCAGATTGCTCCCAGACTATAAACATTCATGGGTGCCAGTTTACCAAGTCGCACACCCGAGTCGCAGCATTTTTCATCTTCTCGGACCACTCCACGTTTGAGGCAGCATAACTCCTGGAATACTGGTCCAAATGGCTTGATTCCAACTTCAGTGGAACGAGAACTCAAATATCCTAAACTTTAATGAAGAAACCTTTAGCGCTTTGGAAGTGGAAGGTTTCCCGGATGGCTCATCTCTGAAGTGCATTGAAATGATGAAAAAGAGACTCTTGGACCAGTGTATACTCCGGAGACGGTATCTTTCAGCACATAGCTCCAAACTGGATGATCTTAGATTTTCGGAAAAGAGCACTCAAAGGACTTGAATCTTGATGAAGGCCCCGGCAACTGAATCTGACTGGAAAGGCATCGTCCCACGCAATCTTTGTGACTCATCAGATCGGTCTTGAAACTGTAGCAAGACAGGTGTGTGTTCCAGTGAGCTGAACTGTCAGCTCATGACTCCAAATCCTCTGATTCTAACTGTTCTGGAACCACAGCTCAATATTCTCCAATTTTTATGAAGACACTGTAAGCTTAATCGGACGTTAAGATTCCCTGGACAGGCAATCTTCCAGACGTATCGGATTGCTACGGAATGGATGCGAAACAAGTCTGTCTTCCGGTGGCCGTATCTTTCAGATCGCTAATTCAAATTCATCGACTTAAACGGTTCTGAATTCTAGACTCAATTATCTTGATATTTTCTGAAGACCCCGGAGGCTGAATCGGCAGGCAAGACCTTTCGGTAACGTGATTTCGGAGATGTATCTGCACCCAAGATTTTTGGCCGAGAAACTTGAACAGCCAGTACGTGTTTTGGCCGAGAGATCTACCCGCAAGATGGATTTTAGCCGAGAATCTTCGACCATCAGTACATCATTTTGCAGAGAAACTCAAAATTGCTCCTCTACACTATTTTTGATCATTTCAACTCCATTTCATCATCTGACTCACATTCTCCAATCCAAATAATCTCCATAAGCACCTGTTTAACACTCCAAATCATGCAAAACTCTTTTGGACCTAATGCAATCTCTAAAGTCCTAAAAAAATGCCTAAAAACTTAAAATGTATGCAAATGAGACATGATTTGGACTTAAATAGGTACACTAAGTGATGCAATTTATGAATATATCAACTCCCCCACACTTATCCTTTGCTTGTCCTCAAGCAAAAAGAACAAATGAGAGAGAGAGGTTGAATGCTTGGGAGTTCACATTTCTTAAAGAGAGAGTGAGTAATCCATGAAGAAAACACCTAAGCTACCCTTCTCTCAAGGCAATCATTGCCTTCTCAACCCACTTCTCACGTCACTCTCATTCTTTTCCTCACTAGGGGATTCACCTTTTCATTTTCAAACTCAGGCTTTGGGGTCTAAACCTTTCACTTAACTCCTTCGCACTTAGCATTGTCTAACCTCTTTTCTTTTTTCTTTAAACACTAGAGCCTTTTTGGCTTCTTTTCTTTTCTTTTCACTTAGAGGCTATACTTTACTTTTCAAAACACAAGAGCTTTCTTTCTTTAAACAACAGACCCCAAACCGATCTCTTTTATTTTCCATCCCCTGGTTCTCATGTTAAACTCTCTCATTTTCACTCAGTGTTTCCCAAGATCCCTTCCTAGCCTACTCTAGACTCATGATGCAGAGCTAGATCTACATGAAACTCTACTCTTGTCGCATTAAACCCAACACTTTCTGTCAAGTTTATTCAGAAAAAGGCCTCACATCATCTCTCACTAAAGTGTTTTACGCTTCAAGGAAGGTTTGGTTCAAGGCAGGGAACTGTCTCAAAATGAGAGAACGGCTATTTGAGCTAGCAAAGAGTGGTAAAAAAGGGATAAGCGAACTCAAATATTTTGTGGTACCCATGAGTTTACAATGATATGTACAAACATGATAATTTGATTGTCAAGTGATGGTTTTCACTTTAAACAAGGCTAGAGTTAATCACAACTTGATCCAACTAACCTAGAAGCATTAAGACACTAGTTCCAAGCATGGTTCACTCTTGATTTCATACCAGTTTTGCAAGCAATAGAGAATTAATAACTAGGGCCATGAATTCAAGTTCTTAAGATGATCTTCTCTCAAAGAAACCTATCATTACTCCCATGCAAATGATGCAACCTATATGATTATGCAACTAGACTCAATCCTAAAAATGTGAATGCAACTAAAAATGTTTCATATTTTTCAATTTCTTTTGGTTTTTCTATGTACTTAAATGCTATGCATGATCAAATGAGACTCAAAATGCAAAATAGAAAATAAGAACATAGAAAACATGATTAATAAACATAAAACCCCTCCCCCACATTAAATAACACAGTCCCCTTTGTTATAAAAGCATGAGAAAGAGGAAAAATCAAATTCAAAATGCAAACGAAAAATTAAAAATGCTGAATGCTCATTTACAAGTGTTTGGAGTGATACCTGGTGTGGTTTTTATGCAAAGGAGGAGTGGTTATCTGCACCAGATGAGGCTAAGCATCACTGGAGATGGATTTGGCTTGGCGTGTACTCTTTTGTGCAACATGGACTTGCCTTTGACCGACTCGCACATCCAAGTCGCACATAAAGCTTGGCTTTCTTCAGTTGTGCGACATGGGCTGCTCTCCTTCCTATCTCGCACACCCAAGTCGCACATAAATCTTCTTGAAAGTTCTGGCCTTCTTTGTTGCTGCTACATGGCTCTAGAAGACACAAACCCGCACACCCCTGTAGGTGTAATTTGCGAACAGGTGTGCTACTTGGATAAGTATGTGACTTGGTCAAGTGTTTCTCATCTCGCAGGCTCGAGTCGCACAGCCATGAAACTAGTCTTATGCGCCTAAACTTCTTCAGCTTCAGCTGCATGCCTATCTCGGTCTGTTCTGCGAATATCTGTGCTGCTCACATCTTCTCCTCTTCAACTCGCACAACCAAGACGCATTCTGGGGAAGATATGTGTGCGAGTTGGTCTTGTTAATTTCCAAGACGCAGGCCCAACTAGGTGTCATTTGTGAACACATGTGCTAGATGGTTCCACTTCATGTCCAACTCGCACACCCAAGGGGCAAAGCTTTTTGGACTTAGCCAAATTTGATTCTGGAAGTCTCTACCCTGCCCAGAGTCTCCTTACATGCATCTCTAAGGTAGCAGCTTGCACCCAGACTATAAACATTCATGGGTGCGAGTTTACCAAGTCGCACACCCGAGTCGCAGAATTTTTCATCTTCTCGGACCACTCCGCGTTTAAGGCAGCATAACTCCTGGAATACTGGTCCAAATTTCTTGATTCCAACTTCAGTGGAAAGAGAACTTAAATATCTCAAACTTTTCTGAAGAAACCTTTAGCGCTTTGGAAGTGGAAGGAAGGTTCCTCGGACGGCTCATCTCTGAAGTGCATCGAAACGATGAAAAAGAGGCTCTTGGACCAGTGTTTACTCTGGAGACGGTATCTTTCAGCACATAGCTCCAAAATGGATTATATTAGATGTTATAGAAAGAGCACTCAAAGAACTTGAATCTTGATGACGGACTTGGCAACTAAATCTGACTGGAAAGGCATCGTCCTGCGCAATCGTTTTGACTCATCGGATCGGTCTTGAAACTGTAGCGAGACAGGTGTGTCTTCCGGTGAGCTGAACACTCAGCTCATGACTCCAAATCCTTTGATTCTAACTGTTCTGGAACCACAGCTCAATCTTCTCCAACTTTTATGAAGACTCTGTAAGCTGTATCGGACATAAATTGCAATCTTTCAGATGTATCGGATTGCTCCGGAATGGATGCAAGACAGGTATGTCTTCCGGTGGCTGTATCTTTCAGCTCGCTGATTCAAATTCATTGATTTCAATGGTTCTGAAATTTAGTCTCAATTATCTTGTATCGTAGGCTGAATCGGCCGGAAAGACCTTCCGGTAACGTTATTTGGGAGATGTATCTGCACCCGAGAGTTTTGGCCGAGAAACTTGAACAGCCAATACGTGTTTTGGCCAAGATATCTACCCGCAGGATGAATTTTAGCCGAGAATCTTCGACCATCAGTATAGCATTTTGCCGAGAAACTCAAAATTGCTCCTCTACACCATTTTTGATCATTTCAACTCCATTTCATCATCTGATCACATTCTCCACTCCAAATAAGCTCTATAAGCACCTGTTTAACACTCCAAGCTATGCAAAACTCTTTTGAACCTAATGCAATATCTAAAGTCCTAAAACAATGCCTAAATACCTAAAATGTATGCAAATGAGACATGATTTGGACTTAAATATGTACACTAAATGATCCAATTTATGTATATATCAATGCTGCACTTAGATATCTGATGACAAAGAAGGATGCAAAGCCAGGGTTGTTGAGATGGATTCTTCTTTTGCAAGAGTTTGACATGGAGGTTCAGGATAAGAAAGGAATAGATAATAGTGAAGCTGATCACCTCTGAAGACTAAAAGTGGATTCTGAGATCCCTCTTAATGATTCTCTACCTGAAGAACAACTTATGGTGCTTATATGTTACATGAAAGTTGAGGAGGTTGATACCATTAGAGAAAGCAGGTTACCATTGTTTTCTGACATAGTGAATTTCTTGTCATGTGGGGTTGAACCACCAGAGCTGAGTGGATATCAAAAGAAGAAGTTCTTTAAAGACATCAAGAAGTATTTTTGGGATGAGACATTTCTCTATGTGCTCAACAAGGATCATCTATACAGAAGATGTCTAGCTGAGGAAGAGGCCCAGCCAATTCTACAAGAGTGTCATGGTTCAGTTTATGGTGGACACTTGGTAGCTTTTAAAATGGTGGCCAAGGTTTTGCAATCAGGTTTTTGGTGGCCAACAATGTTCAGGGACGCCCAAGATGTGGTTTCAAGTTGTGATTAATGTCAGAGGCAGGGAAACATATCAAAGAGGAGTGAGATGGCTTAAAACCAATCTTGGAGGTTGAGATCTTTGCCTGCTGGGGAATAGATTTCATGGGAGCATTCATCAGTTCTTATGGAAACCAATACATCTTGGTGGCTGTTGATTATGTCTCCAAGTGGGTGGAGGCAATTGCTTGCCCAACCAATGATTCAAAGGTGGTCTGCAAGCTCTTTAAGAGTGTTATCTTCCCCAGGTTTGGTGTCCCAAGAATGGTGATCAGTGATGGAGGTAGCCACTTCATTAACAAGACCTTGGAAGGGCTGTTGAGGAAAAATGGAGTCAAGCACAAGGTAGCAAGCCCTTATCACCCTCAGACTAGTGGTAAAGTGGAGGTATCCAACAGGAAAGTCAAGGCCATTTTGGAGAGAACAGTGAACAACTCAAGGAAGGATTGGAGCAAGAAGTTAGATGATGCTCTTTGGGCCTATAGGACTGCTTTCAAGACACCTATTGGCACATCTCCCTTCAACCTTCTCAATGAAAAGAGCTGCCATTTACCAGTAGAGCTTGAGTACAAGGCTCTTTGGACTGTTAAGATGTTGAAATTTGACATTAAAACAGCCCAAGAGAAGAGGCTTCTTCAGTTACATGAGCTAGAGGAGATAAGACTCAATGCTTTTGAGAGTGAAAGGATTTAGAAAGAAAAGACCAAGATCTTGCATGATCAGAAGATTCTTAAGAGGGAGTTCAAGGAAGAAGATCATGTCCTCTTGTTTAACTCCAGGCTCAAACTCTTCCCTAGCAAGTTAAGATCAAGATGGTCAGGACCATTCAGAGTTCTAGAGGTTAGAAGCTATGGAGCATTGGTCTTGGAACGTAAGGATGGCAAGGGTTTTGTGGTGAATGGACAAAGATTCAATCATTACCTGGTTTCAGAGAAGCGAGAGGAGGTTACTACAGTTCCTATTGATGATCCACTAACCTGTTAAACAGGTTTTCAAAGTCAAACTTAGTGACATTAAACAAAGTACTCTTGGGAGACACCCCAAGCTTATCCTTGTATATAGTTTCTTTTCTTGCTTTCTTTTGCTATTTTTAATATGTTTTGATCTTTTTTTCAAGTGAGTACAAGTTTTAGAGTGGTCCAAGTGCAGTTTTAAAAGAATTGGAGAAGAGTAAAGATGAAAAATCGGCTGAGGAATGCATTCATATTGATATGATTTCCCTTGGTGTATTTGCTCAGTGTGAGAGGTTCAAAAAGCCGAAGAAATATCGACCAGTTACACCGAACAAATGGAGGTCGGTGCAGTGCAAAAAAGGGCCAGGACTTGTCTTACACCGAGGTGATTTCACCTGGTGCAAGAACTTGGTGCAGAAGGGGAAGAGGCTTGAAAGAACACCGACCTCCCACACCGAGTAAATTCATGTCGATATGACCTTGGTGCAGCCTATTTTCCAGCAGACCAAAGGGTGGCTCAGTCAAAGTCAAAGACTCCAGCCACTTCCAGCTGTCTCCCACAACAGTAAAAGAGACTCTCCAGCAGCCCTGGACCACAAATAAAAATCGGGTTTTATCTCTCTTCCCCTTCACTTTTGCGAAGAAACACCATTGCTGCTCTCTCAAAAAGCTTGATTTCTTTGCCTGTGGATCGATTTTCCTGGTGATTTCTTTGCCCCAAATTCGATTTCTTGCATCATTTTACCCAACTTCAAGGTACATTTTGCTGAATCTGCTTCTTGAGTTCAAATTTTTGCATCGCCATTCTTCTTGATTTTTCTTGAAGAAATTTTTGTGAAAATGAGAATGAACTGCTTTAAACTGAGTTAGAACCTTGGAGTTTAGGTTGTGGGTAGCTAGGAATGAACTCACTTGTGCTCAATTGTTTCTTGAATCCTGATTTTTGACTCTCTTTAGAACTTGTTGTTCTTGAGCTGAAATTTGGATTTTAGAAAATTATTTTGAAGTGAGAATCTCTTGGTGCTGCTTCGGATTGCTTAATGTGATTTTGTTTGAATTTTTCACTTTGATTTCATTGCAAGAAAAAATCTTTTTGAAAATTTTAAGAGATTATTTCTCTAAAGACTCATTGTTTGCTTGAGAAATTGTTGAATCAGGTACCATGGCCAAAAGGAACCCTGTTTTGATGGCCAAACTACCAAGGAGAGACAATGGAAAAGCAGTTGCTTCTGGTTCAGGGGAACAGTCTCATGTGGTTGCTGCTGGTTATAAAAGAAAGGGGAAAGCCGCAGCTTCAAGCTCAAGAGCTTCAGGGAAACAGAAAAAGGTTGAGAGGAGCCCAAGTGTGGAGTTTACTGAGGAAGAGGATAATGTGGGTTAACCAGATGTTGTGCCACAAAAGAAACAAAAAAGTGGTGAAAAAGCCCAAGCCAAAGCCATGGCGCATGAAGGGACCTATTTCCCTGATCTTGAACTTTTAGGGAAATTTTGGTATTCTTGAAGAAGTGAGGTCAGTGCTTCATACCATTGGACTTGGAAATTTGATGGAGATGCCTCACCGTTCCTACAACGAAATGACTTGCTAATTCCTTGCATCTCTACAAGTGGTTTTTTATAGACATTGGACCAGCTAAGCTTGAAGATGGTTTTGGAACCATTGCGTTCAAGATTGGACATGAAAGGTATGAGATGACCTTCAGGGATATATATAAGTGAATGCTTTGGGTTTGGATAACACCGTATATGTACCCATTTTCACCATTGATTTCAAATGCTTCTTCAAAGGTCTTAATCAGTTTTCGGAACTTTTATTATGATTTCCATGTATTTGTAGTTTCAAGGCTCTTTTCAGGAAACTTAGAAAAAATGATGGCAAAATGGAAGAAAACCATCTTTTTAGATCAGAGTCAGACCGTCAGAAATTCAGCCTCAAATGAAGACTTTCTCACCGTCTGATCCAGCGCAAATTTGGAGACGATCAAGAGGAGACAACCAGCTTTCCATAGCACTCTACATCACTAAGATCCAACGGTGAAATCAAAAGATACATGGAGAACAAGTTGACCCAATAACATATCTAGAGAGAGACTAATCGAATTCAACAAATTTGTGAAGTTCATTCCTCTCTTCTATGGATTCGATGACATCTGGAAACAAGGCTGCCTTCAAGTATTTTTCAGATACAGCGAGGAGACTAAGGAGAACATCTATATTTATTTCAGAAGAGCCATGTATCTATCTCTTCCTAGATCATCAACTGATGCAGCTGTTTACAGGACCCATCTCAAAGATCCCCAACAAGCCAGTGACTGCACAAACAACATCAGCAAAGAAGCACTTCAAGAGTTCAACCAAGTAGTTCAAACTCTGCCCAAATGAATTTCATTTGCCAAAGCATGTAGAGACTACATGATCGGCCACTTCTTCTGTGACAGCAAAGAATCTATCCAAGAGATGAAAGACTTGTTCACACACGCCCAAGAAGGTAAACCAGTGCGAACTCTGCACAAAATTGAAGACAAAGGTCTATTTTTTATCTCTTGTGACATTAGAGGTGAAAGATTCCTCAATATTCTTTGTGATTCTGGAGCTTGCATTAACATGATGTCCAAAGCTACTGCTTTGAGACTTGGCATTAAGCACATTTCAAGTACCAGGACAAAGATTAGCTTAGCAGATGATTCAAGTGCAATACCAAGAGGGATAGCCTGAGACATTTCGCTAAGGATTGGAGATTGCATAACACCTGTCGATCTATACATAATGAAAACCAAAGATGACTCATATGTAGTTATCCTTGGATGGCTTTTCTTAGCAACTACTGGAGCCATCATGGATTGGCCCAACCGGAGAGTTTGTTTTGCGAATATCGACAAGGACATCTTTTATGAAGCTATACCACTTAAGAGCAAAAGAGAAGAGCATAAAGCCCATGCATTTGAACCAGAAGAACTCTAGAGTGATGAAGAACTTGCAAGACAGAACAGAAGGATTTCGAAAAGGACTTGTCTTAGGACAAGATCTTATTTGAACTATGTCTTCTTCTTTGCAAAGTCTAGCTAAGGACTATAAACAAAAGCGCTTGATGGGAGGCAACCCATTTAGGTACTTTTTTTTTTTGTTTAGCTTTCTTTTTCTATTAAAGTTTTGTTTTTCTTATCTTAGACAAGCTTTAGTATGCACCCAAAAAAAAGAAAAAACTTGTTCAAACACGCCTAAGAAGGTAGACCAGTTTGAACTTTGCACAAAGTTTAAGACAAAGGTCAATTTCTTATCTCTTGTGACATTAGAGGTGAAAGATTCCCCAATATTCTTTGTGATTTCTGAGCTTGCATTAACATGATGTCCAAAGCTACTGCTTTGAGACTTGGCATTAAGCACATTTCAAGTACCAGGACAAAGATTAGCTTAGCAGATGATTCAAGTGCAATACCAAGAGGGATAGCCTGAGACATTCCTCTAAGGATTGGAGATTGCATAACACGTGTCGATCTATACATAATGAAAACCAAAGATGACTCATATGTAGTTATCCTTGGATGGCCTTTCTTAGGAACTACTAGAGTCATCATGGATTTGCTCAACCGGAGAGTTTCTTTTGCAATTATCGACAAGGACATCTTCTATGAAGCTACACTACTTAAGAGCAAAAGAGAAGATCATAAAGACCAGGCATTTGAACCAGAAGAACTCTAGAGTGATAAAGAACTTGCAAGACAGAACAGAAGGATTTCGAAAAGGACTTGTCTTAGGACAAGATCTTATTTGAACTAAGTCTTCTTCTTTGCAAAGTCTAGCTAAGGACTATAAATAAAAGCAATTGATGGGAGACAACCCATTTAGGTACTTATTTATTTTTGTTTAGCTTTCTTTTTCTATTGAAGTTTTGTTTTTCTTATCTTAAACATGCCTTTGTATGCATTTAAAAATAAAAATAAAAGAAAAAGGAGCTGACCGCGGCCAAAGGAGGTTCAGCCGCGGCCACGAAGACTTGGCCCGCGGCCAGCAAGCGTCCTACCGCGGCCGGGACATCTTGACCCGCGGCCATCACCATTCGGCCACCCTTGGCCATTCCCACCTCCACCTTGATCAAGTTTGGACTGCTTTGGATCCCTGGTGTCCAAGTTTGATCAAGCACCACTCCAACTCATCCTCCATCCACCATTCAACATCATTCCAAATCCACAATCACCTCGCAATCCATTACCAACACCAGGTAAGTTTTCTTTTCCCTCATCTTTCTTTTGTTTGCCCTAGTTTCAGAATCCTTGAAGCATAGGTCATCCAAGAAGAAACCCTAATCCCGAGCAAAGGTTTTGCAACCTGTGTGAAGCTCCTTGCGCATGTGAATCACCAACCAGGCGTGAATTTGGTCATCATCTTCAGAATCCTAATCTGAACCACTACCGTGGAGACTCGAAAACTCCACACCACCAAGATGAGCCCTATTCACCACAACTGGTGAATCATCGACCATCTCACCCTCTTCCTCATCAGATTCTGCACCAGAACTATTAGAACAATCGACTTAACATCCTGTTAAATCGATTAGAAGCTAAGCTGAATCAGTTCCTTGCCTCCCAAGCCATCATCGAAGCTGCCATGCGAACAAGGATAAATGCAATCACCACCGACCTCAAGAGAAGGTTTGATGACCTCTCTGAGCACGTGAAGACACTGGAGGAACAGAGAACCAAAGACAATGAAGTGTTGGATCAGAGAATAGAGTCTGTCAGAGAAGAGCAGGATAAAAACAAGTTCAACATTCGACAAAATGAAAGGGAGCTGCAAACCCTAACCTCCAAGATCGATGACTTGGACAAGGAGCTGAATGACAGCAAGAACCAGACCTACGACTACACATTGGAGCTATGACAAGGCGTAGCTAAGGTTGAGAACAAGACAGAAGAGCTTGATATTACTTTAGATAAAGTTGTTTATGCTTTAGATGAAGTAGAAGAGGAAGTTGAAAAACTATCTAAAGATCATAAGGAGTGTGATCTGAACATTGGAATCAATGATTTGGATACCCAAGACGTGCCTGACAACCACTGGAAGCAAGATAACAACAATGGAGAAGAAGAGATTGAAGAAGCAAGCATGGAGAGCCGAAGGAAGCTGGCCGCAACTGCGAGCACTTCACCCGTGGTCAGAGTCCCTTCCACCGCGCTCCGAGCTCCTCATCCGTATTGGAGCACGATTTTTCAGATTGGGAGAACTTCCAACCTCTTCTGAAACCTGTTCAACTGATGACCGACCTCATGTGACCAGATCTAGGTTGTTTGATCAAGCTGTCTTCTCAATCACTGCACAAGCATCAAAGAAAAAGGAGGAATCCAACACTTATGCATCTTGCCACATGGTTTACACTTGTGACAATGAGCTTCAAGAGCAATTCTCAGAAGATGAAGAGTATGGTTTGTTTGTTGAAGATCCAAACTCTGGGAAAATTCAACTCATGATAATTCAAAACCAATAACCAAGAGCATATCTAGAGAGAGACTAATCGAATTCAACAAATTTTTGAAGTCCATTCCTCTCTTCCATGGAGTCGATGACATCTGGAAGCAAGGCTCCCTTCAAGTCTTTTTCAGAATCAGCAAGGAGACTTAGGAGAACATCTACACTTATTTCAAAAGAGCCAGGTATCTATCTTTTCCTCGATCATCACCTGATGCAACTGTTTACAGGATCCATCTCAAGATCCCCAAGAAGCCAGTGACTACACAAACAGATCAGCAAAGAAGCAGTTGAAGAGTTCAACCAAGTAGTTCAAACTCTGCCCAAAGGAATTTCATTTGCCAAAGTGATAACACCGTATTTTGACCACTTTTATGGATCGATTTGAAATACTTTTTTCTATGTTGTTATTGCTTTTAAGTACTTTTATTACGTTTTTCCAGTATTTGTAGTTCCAAGACTCTTTTCAGGAAACTTAGGGAAAAGCTAAGCAAAATGGATAGAAAACCAGATTTTTAGCTCAGAGTCAAACCATCAGAAGTTCACCCCCGATTGAAAGCCTTCTCACCGTCTGATCCAGCTCAAATTTGGAGATCTCAAATATGGAAGTATCAGCTTTCCAGCACAGTTTACATCTTGGCAATCCAACGGTTCAATCAAAAGAAACCCGAAGAGCAGGATGTCCCGTAAACCAGCTGGAAAGCGTTTCCACCCACGGCCAACAGGCGATTTCCCGTGTTCACAACCATCCCGACCGCAGCCAGCCATCCATTCCCAACGGTCACGTGCATCCCCACCGTGGCCAGCTAAGTCCGAGTCCGAAGGCCCATTTCTGAAGCCCATATAATTTTCTCAGCCTTGATTCCGGAACCCTAGACCCTAGAGATGTCTTGAGTACTATAAATACATGTTTTAGGAACCCTAATTCGTATGACCTCATATGCTCTTATTGTTTTAGAATAATTTTTAAGTTTTTAGGTTTTAGGGAGAGAGAGATTAGTCTCTTGAACCCTTGTTCTTTCTTTTTTAATTTCGGTTTCAGTTCTACTTCTTAATACTATGTTTTTGATTTCGTTTATCATGTCTGAGTAGTTTTATTGTTGGGTCTAAGGGATTTTCGATGGGGATATATGTGTTCGATGAGGATTCCATGAGCTATTGAGCCGAATCTTAGAACTTTTTCTTCTGAATTCGTTTTTACAGCATGAGAGTAGTGTCATGAACTACAATCTGATCCAGATGCTTGGTGACACGAAAGTGTTCATATGACCACGACAGTGGTCAGGGTTGAGAGAGATAGTTGTATATGATCACGACAGTGGCGTATTCATACGTCCGTGACTCCATTTCGAAAAGTTTAAGCTAAGATCTTATCAAATTTACTATCTAGCAATATTTTGAATCGTTCATACCCCTCAGAAAACTTCCCTGAACTCCAGCGCCTTCTTTCCTATAGATTTACACCGATTTTTATTCAAGCTGTAGTCTAGTATCTTTACTCTTTCAATTGATTTTCATTAAAGCAATTAGGTTTAGCCTTTTTCTCGTTTTTAGTAGTTTTCGTTAAGTTTAGTTATTAGGTCATTTTAATTACCGTATTCTCTCTTTAAGATTCGTTTTTACGTTTTAAACACACCACCAAAACCCTCACAAAACTCACCTGGTTCTAGACTTCCTTACTTTATATTTCTTTCGAAGGCTTTTGCAGGAAAGATCCTCTTTCCCTGTGGATTCGATCTCTAAGTACTACAATCGATCAGACGTGCACTTGCGGCAATTGATTTCATTTAGGGTAAAACTTGACAACCCTCACCACACACCACATCACAAAGCATGTAGAGACTACATGATCGGCCACTTCTTCTGTGACAGCA
Organism: Eutrema salsugineum; assembly: GCF_000478725.1. Taxonomy (NCBI): domain Eukaryota; kingdom Viridiplantae; phylum Streptophyta; class Magnoliopsida; order Brassicales; family Brassicaceae; genus Eutrema; species Eutrema salsugineum. Next base: position 7,725,866 of record NW_006256895.1, read on the forward strand.
AAGAATATATCCAAGAGATGATAGACTTGTTCACACACGCCTAAGAAGGTAGATCAGTTCGAACTTTGCACAAAGTTTAAGACAAAGGTCAATTTCTTATCTCTTGTGACATTAGAGGTGAAAGATTCCCCAATATTCTTTGTGATTCTGGAGCTTGCATTAACATGATGTCCAAAGCTACTGCTTTGAGACTTGGCATTAAGCACATGTCAAGTACCAAGACAAAGATTAGCTTAGCAGATGATTCAAGTGCAATACCAAGAGGGATAGCCTGAGACATTCCTCTAAGGATTGGAGATTGCATAACACATGTCGATCTATACATAATGAAAACCAAAGATGACTCATATGTAGTTATCCTTGGATGGCCTTTCTTAGGAACTGCTGGAGCCATCATGGATTTGCCCAACCGGAGAGTTTCTTTTGCAAATATCGACAAGGACATCTTCTATGAAGCTACACTACTTAAGAGCAAAATAGAAGATCATAAAGACCAGGCATTTGAACCAGAAGAACTCTGGAGTGATAAAGAACTTGCAAGACAGAACAGAAGGATTTCGAAAAGGACTTGTCTTAGGACAAGATCTTATTTTAACTAAGTCTTCTTCTTTGCAAAGTCTAGCTAAGGACTATAAACAAAAGCGTTTGATGGGAGACAACCCATTTAGGTACTTATTTATTTTTGTTTAGCTTTCTTTTTCTATTGAAGTTTTGTTTTTCTTATCTTAAACATGCCTTTGTATGCATCTAAAAAGAAAAAAAGAAAAAATAATAAGAAAAAGGAGCTGACCGCAGCCAAAGGAGGTTCAGCAGCGGCCAGAAAGCATTTTTCCTCGGCCACGAACACTTGGCCCGTGGCCAGCAAGCTTCCTACCGCGGCCGGGACATCTTGACCCGCGGCCAGCACCATTCGGCCACCCTTGGCCATTCCCACCTCCAGCTTGATCAAGTTTGGACTGGTTTGGATCCCTGGTGTCCAAGTTTGATCAAGCACCACTCCAAATCACCCACCATCTACCATTCAACATCATTCCACATCAACAATCACCTCGCAATCCATCACCAACACCAGGTAAGTTTTCTTTTCCCTCATCTTTTATAATTTTCACATACTCTATTTCTCATCATTGCCTGATTTATTTCACACTGGGGACAGTGTGGTTTAATTCTTGGGGAGAATTTCATCCCTTTCTAACCATCTTTTCTTGCATGAGCATTTGCATTCTGCATTTTCTTTAAATTTTTTTTTTTTTGGTTTTACTGAAAACTTTTCAAAAGTCTTTTGAGTTTCAAAAGTGTTTTCAAAGGTCAAATACATTTTGAGGGAATAATGATAAAATCGATGATGATAACCAACCTGTTTGCTTCTACACCAATCATTCATAAAAAGTTGTTTCAAGGTTTAGTACAAGGCTAGGAGGTGGCTAGTGTACTTACACTACGAAATCCCACCAGAAGAATTCTATTCATGGAAATCTTTTCTGACAGGATATACTAGCTCATTTTACTTGGACATAATCTTGACATCTAATTTTTTCATCAATGGTTTTAAAAAGGCATCATGATATACATCTAGGACATCTTTACCTTACTGTTACCACTATTTGTTGTCCTAGATGTCCAGTTCATCTTTAGCTGGTACCTCACCTTTAACCCAAACCTTCATGTTCGAACCTCATGCATTCTCTCTAAAATTTATATCGACAGATATGTGCAAAAACGCCGGAGAAGGAGGAACAACATAGTTCTCAGTCACTCAAGAGAAGGACTGAATGAAACCATGAAGGAAGTGTACCATGAAATCTCAGCAAGCCTCATGATGTCTCAAAAAGCTCATTCTTAAAGGTAATTTTCGTGCTCCATAAGACTCTAAGTCAAAAGGCGGTTTCCCTTTTCCCTAAAAGAAAACAAAAAAAAAAGAAAAGAGAAAAAGAAAGAAAGGAAAGGAAACCAAGAGCCTAAAGAGTCTTAGAAGCCGAAATCATTTGAGCCAAAGCGATAGGTATTCACTTAAGGAGTTATGGATTCACAACCTGGAAAAAAATCCAAGTCTGGGGGAGTTTTAAGGAGAACCTGAAGAAAGGAGATCAGAAATCTTTAAGCAAGCAGAATGTGACTGAAAACTGTGGGGGCATTGACAGTTCCATCCTCTCTTGCTGTTTTGCATAATGTCATGTCTCTCCAGAAAAAGGTAACCCTAAACACATCAAGCCTAACCATTAAAAAGCCTTTTCATACCTAACCTTGAATGCCTTGTTTAATATCATTTTGATTAGAATCACTGAAACCTTTAATGAATGTTAAGAGCTAGTTGAAGGAAGTTATTTCTAAGTGTGTGGATTTTCGCATGACGGATTAACGGACTAGTTATGTTTGTATTTTTGTGAAAACTTTCTAGACTTAATCTGATTGATGGATTGTCCATAATTAAGGTCTAGAAGTATGTTGCTGATATTTTTGAGTTCTCTCTCATTTCTGTTGAATGATATTTTTCCAGATTTGACCTTGTTTTGTTTGAAGACAAACAAAATCTTAAGTCTGGGGGAGTTGATAACACCGTATTTGTATCCATTTTCACCATTGATTTCAAATGCTTTTTCAAAGGTTTTAAATGTTATGAACTTTTATTATGATTTCCATTTATTTGTAGTTTCAAGGCTCTTTTCAGGAAACTTAGGGAAAATGATGGCAAAATGGAAGAAATCCATTTTTTTAGTTTAGAGTCAGTCCGTCAGAAGTTCAACCACAAATGAAGACTTTATCACCGTTTGATCCAGTTCAAATTTGGAGACAATCAAGAGGAGACAACCAGCTTTCCATAGCACTTTACATCACGAAGATCAAACGGTGCAATCAAAAGATACATGGATAACAAGTTGACCCAATTCACCTGTCCCCGAAGACTCTCATCCGCGGGAAACATACATTTTACCTGTCCTGGAAGACTCTCACCCCCGGTGGACCTTAGGACGAGCCACAAGGTCCGACATCAAAGCTCACTTCGCCATTCCTCTTCAGAGAAGCCCTAAATGAGACCTGGAAGACCCTAGGACCTATCAATACATTTGTTAGCAGCCCTAAACGGGTGTGTGCTCATGTAATGAGATTTTGAGCCACCAAACTTTGTTTTTCTAGGGTTAGGCGATGGAGATGGGGATTCTTCCCCAGATCCATTGTTGTTTCTCCTTTCTATCTTATTAACTTTCTGTTTCATTATTTTGCATTCTTTTATGTCTTTTATCATTCCTTGCATCATGTAAATTTGTCTCAGAGAGTCAAGTTGTTTGAAGATTTCGATAGGCACACATATCAATTAGGATTTCTAAGTTTCTAGACCATATTCTGGATCTCTTCTCTTCTAAGTTGTTCATATTGCATGAGATTAGATTCATGACCTATTCTCTAAGTCTATGATCGATCAGAGCCACGAGAGTGTTGTATCAGAAGAACATAGTCGCTATAGGAGTCGATAGCTACCTATAGAGAAAATGTAAGCAGACGAATTTAATGTCTAATGCATGATCTTATTTCTGGCATAATTGAAAATGCCACCATACATCAATTAGAGTAAACCGGAGAAGACTAAATCGCCACCTATGAGTTTAAGAGTCTGTAGTTTGAGTCGATATGCTTGAGATATTCTTTTTAACAATTCATTCTACATTGCATCTTATTACATGTGAATATTAGATTAGGTTTAGTTTAAGACTCTTAACCAAAAACCCCAAATCCCATGAGTTTATGACTTTGCTTACTTTCCCAGTTTGTTGTTTCTCGCATATTAGACATCCTCCTTGTGGATCCACACCCTAAGTCCTACAACGTACATCTTTGCACTTGCAGACACTAGGGTTTTATAAATTTAAAACTTTTGGAGGACCAATGGGCTTGTTAAAAATAAACCCTAGGCCCGCAAGCCCATCAGGTTCACGGTTGAGGGAAGGACAAATTCAAGAAGGCTTGTCTACTATGGAACCGAACTGGACCAGCTATGGTGGGCAATAGGACATGGCGAGTACTCAGCTGGTGTAACAAAGGCGGTTTGTATCAGGAACCCAGTGCTCAGGATGGTTCACAAGATCATAGCTCACACCTTCCTTGGAAAAAAAAGAGTACTCAACAGTGTATGATGAGGAGTTGATGCTCATTGGAGAAGGTCTTAAGCCCTTGATGCCAAAATTCAGCAATGGCATGCCCTTTAATGGAGATCCTCATAAAGCAACAATGGGAGCCCTTCTTGTCAAGAACTTTCTCTCAATCTAGAAATGGGCTCATAACACCAAGATGAAAGCACCCTCCATTGATATATTCATAATTTGTCATATTTAGGATTGCATTTTTGTCCAAAGATTGAGTCTCATGCATACATTTAGCTAGTTTTGTTAGAGTTTGTCCTTGGTTCTAGCTTTGGCTAGGATTTGCATTAGGTCCTAGAGTGTCCTGCATTTTTGGAGTGTTCTCAGGTCATTTGGAGACTTTTTGGAGCAACTTGGAGCTGGGATCATGGAGGAACCCTGGCCTGTGTACAGCAACTCGGACAGATGGTTTGGTGCAGATAAAACCCTCACTTTGATCGCGTGGGACGAAGGACTTCCTATGCGATTCAACCTCCGGTGTCTTCATCAAGAATCAATAGGATTACGTATAGTTTCCGGAACACTTGATATCGTCCTCTTTGGAGATGTGAGCAGAAAGTTAGGCTCATCGGAAGGCACGCCCGTCTCGCTGCCATTTTAGACCGACCCGATGAATTCCGAAGATTGCGAAAGACGATGCATTTCCAGACCGATTCAGTCTACAGGGCCTTCATCAAGATTTGAGATAACTGAGTCCTCTTTCCAGAACAGTTGAGATCGTTCCATTTGGAGTTGTGAGGCGTGAGTTCCGGAGGAATAGAGACACACATATCCTTGGAGCATCAAGAGCATGGAAATTATGCTAAGTGTAAGGTTGGCACGGTGGAATGCCACGGTCCACATCTGACCGTGGCCACTTGATGCATTCCTTCGGCATTTGACACGGTCTCCTCACCATGGCTTTAGACTTTTCCGTGGCAACCTCCGAAGCGTTCTAACAGTTGAATGGTCCAGAGTCACGATGAACCGCCACAATCCACACTTGACCGTGGCAAGATAACACTTGGCCGCAGCAGGATCATACGTGCATTCGGAAATTGCCACGGTCTACACTTGACCGTGGCAAGACAACACTTGGGATCCTTCAGACATTCGGGACTTGACACGGCCATGCATCACGACTTTGGACTTGGCCTTGGCAACTTTATGCAATCCTTAGGCGTTTGACACGGCCATACATCACGACCAGAGGGAACCCGTGGCACCAAGATCCATCCAAGAACCGAAGCTTCGGGACTTGACACGGTCACATGCCACGGTTCGTCCAAGACCTGCTAGACCGTGGCAAACCTCATCTTTACCCACCAAAGCCGGGTCAGTACCCAGTTTGTTCCGGGCTGACCCGGTTCGTCCAAGACCACTATAAATACTTTTTAGACCTAATTTGGAGAGAAATTTTATCTTATCCTTAGTCTCCTTTCCTTTTTGGTGAAAGAACCATTGTTTAAGACCTTGTTTTGAGTTTAATATCGATTTGAAGGGTGTTTTCCATCTTGTTTTATCATTTCTCATCATCAAATCACACTTCTAATCATGATTAACAACACATCTTGCAAAGGATCTAGTGTGTTGATCATGATTAGTGAGTAATCCCCAATTTTAAGGTCTTAGATATGTAGATTAGGGTGCTTAAGTGGTAGATTAGTGAGCTTAGGGGTTAGATCATTCATATTCCATTTTCTACAACATGTTCTTAATGCTAGATCCATACAAATCATATGTGGTCTAGATTCTGGACATTTCATGCACCAAAAGTATTTGATGAAATGTCTGAACCAAGGTTGTTAGAGGTTTAAGTGTTATTCATCATGGGAATGATTGTCTATATGCTTAAATGACAGATTAAACTGGTTCTTAATGCTTGTTAATTCATGTTTCACTAATGGTGATTAGGTTAGAAACTGTTTTAGCATAGGAGTTGATACCTTTATGAGAGTATTAACTTAATTAATGATGTTTAAGTTGAATGGTTTGCTTGATCACATGATTCATTAGCTCACTAGTTTAACACTGAAAGCACCCTAATCCACTATCATGTCTAAGACCTTTCTCATCATCATACATACATTCTCATCTCATTTAGCTTACTTGTTTGCTTGTCTTTGTTTGATCTCTTCTTTAGTCATTAATCTTGTTTTAAGTTTTTAGTTGTCATTAATCAATCAAAACCTCACATGTTTACTTGAATTGAGAAACTGATCACATAGCTTAGTATCTATCACCACATTCTTGGATTGATACCCCTTATACTACTTTGACAAAGGGGATTGATAGCCCTAAGATCTAAAAAGTCTTGTCTGTCAATTGGCGCCGTTGCCAAATTGTGGAGTGTTCAGGATTAAGCTCTGATCTGTTCTTGAGATCAAGTGCTTATTTTTTTGGTTTTTACTGATTATTTTCAAGTTCTGGTTGTGATTTCAGGTGCATGAACACCAGGTCCAGATCAAGAAGCTGTGGTCCACCTTACCCCTTAAACGACAACATTAATCTTTTGGTACCAAGGAGGAGAAGGGACAGGCGTGGAAGACAGATTGATCAGGCTGATATGGAAGATCAACGAGAGCATGTGGTTGACATAGAACAACCGGTTCAGGAGCAGCAGGCTCAGGGTAATAGAGTTGGTAATGGAGCTGGTAATGCAGCTGGTCATGGAGTTGGTCAAGGGTTACATCAGGGTAATGTTCATCAGGAACAGGTGCATCAACAGCAAGCTTATGTCCACCAGGGACAAGCTCCAGCTCATCAGCAGAGGCATCAGGCCAATGTACAGCAAAGACAACAGGTGCACCACCAACATCAGCCCTTGCAACACCAGCAAAGGAGATATGAGCAGCCACAGGTCTATGTTGGAGAGAATGACAGGGCAAATGCTCATCAGTATGGAGCTGGAATTCAGGCACCACCTGTGCAAAACAACAACTTTGAAGTGAAGGCATCCTTGTTGAATATGGTCCAGAACTCAAAGTTCCATGGATTAGCCATGGAAGATCCCTTGGAACACTTGGATCAATTTGATAAAGTGTGTGACCTGACAAAGATAAATGGAGTTTCTGAGGACAGTTTCAAGCTCAGATTATTCCCCTTCAGTCTTGGTGACAAAGCTCACCAATGGGAGAAGAATCTTCCAAGAGGCTCCATTCAAACCTGGGAGCAATGCAAGCAGGCCTTTCTATCTAAGTTCTTCTCCACCTCCAGAACTGCTAAACTGAGGAACCAAATCTCTAGCTTCACTCAGCACAGCAATGAGAGTTTTGGTGAAGCATATGAGAGATTCAGGAGCTACACAAACCAATGCCCACACCATGGGTTTAGTGAGGCTTCTCTTCTCAGCACACTTTATAGAGGAGCTCTTCCCAAGATTAGAAACCAGCTGGATACTGCCTCCAATGGAAACTTTCTGGGAAAGGAGATTCATGCTGCTTTAGAGCTAGTGGAGAACTTAGCAATGAGCAATGACACTTATGGTGAAGACTATGACAGATCAAATAGATCAGAAGGTTCCAGCTCTGAACAGAGGCTCAGTAGAGAAGTTAAGGAGTTGAGGAGTGAATTGGCCAAGTTGAAATTGGTTTCTCACAAACCAATTCATTATGTTGGTGAATATGATGATTCTCCAAACTTTGAGAACATCAATGAAGAAGGCTTGACACAGGAGGAGTTGAACTACATTGGGAACCAAAATAGATTCCAAAGGTTCAACAACTACAATGCCAACAACAACATGTCTTATAGAAGCAACAATGTGGCAAACCCACAAGACCAGGTTTATCCTCCTCAACAAGGTTTTGTGCCTAAACCTCAATTTCAAAGCTCTTACCAGTCTAAGCCACAATTCAACCAAGCTCAGACTCATAGTTTTGGTCAGCAACAGCAACCATTTCAGGGTACTGGTTTCAGTTCACAGCAACAGCAAAAGGCACCACCAGGGTTTGGTCCACCGCAGTTCCAGCAGCAAGCGCCGGTTCAACACCAGTTTCAGCCACCACCGGTTCAGCAGCAGCCACAGATGGGGTCAGATATGGTTGGGATTCTGCAACAACTGCTTCAGGCTCAACAGATATTTGCAAGCCAGAATGCAGCCATGCAGCAGGAAATAAGGAATTGAAGCAAAACCAGGCCTCAAGCTCAAGGAACCAAGGCCATCTACCTGGAAAGCCTGAACCCAACCCCAAGGAATATGCTAAAGCCATTACACTGAGGAGTGGAAAGGAACTACCTGGTATTGAGAACAACAATGTGATCATTGAGGACAATGATCAAACTGAGGGGGAGGCAGCCTTAAAAGATGATCAAGTTGCTGAGAAACCAAGGAAAGAAAAGGGTAAAGAGGTAGAAAGGGAACCTGAACCAGAAAAGGTATATGTGCCACCACCTCCATACCAACCCAAGCTCCCATTTCCAGGGAGATTTAAAAAGCAACTTGTAGACAAGGCAGAAGCTGTATTTGAGAAGGCACTCAATGAGACCCTCTCATTGATGCATTTCTAATGATGCCAAAGATGGGTAAGTTTTTGAAAGATGCCATTCTGAACAAGACTAAAGAACTTCAAGGCATGGTGGCACTAAGTCATGAATGCAGTGCTATCATTCAGAAGAAGTCCATTCCAAGAAAGTTGACTGATCCAGGGAGTTTCACACTCCCTTGTGCCATTGGACCTCTACTATTCTCTGGATGTCTTTGTGATCTGGGAGCATCTGTAAGTTTGATGCCATTTTCCATAGCAAAGAAGCTTGGCTTTAGAGTGTTCAAACCTGCAAGGATCTCTCTTATCCTTGCAGACAGATCAGTTAGATTACCTGTTGGGATGTTGGAAGATCTGCCTGTCAAGATAGGTGGTTTTGAGGTTCCAACTGATTTTGTTGTGCTGGAAATGGATGAGGAACCAGTTGATCCTCTTATCTTGGGCAGGCCATTCCTGGCCACAGCAGGAGCTATTATTGATGTGAGAGGTGGGATCATAGAGCTTCAACTTGGGTCTGAGAAGCTTAAGTTTGATGTGAATGAGATGATGAAGAAACCCACAATAGAAGGTCAATGCTTCTATGTGGAGACAATGGATCAGTTGGCTGATGAGTTGCTTGAGGAACTGAATACTGAGGACCCTCTTGCAGCTGCTTTAACTCAAGAACAAGGAGACAATGAGTTCTTAGCAGAAGAAAGTCAAGGGTACAAGATGTATTTGGACAATGCTAGAGAACTTGGTCCTGAGACAAGGTTCTTGGAACTGGAACAAAGTGGCTCTAAGGTTTTGGCTATCAAAGGATCAGACACCAGCCAATACAGCTTGGACAAGGATTGGAATGAGGCTGATGCACCCCCTGTTGAGCTCAAGCCTCTACCAACAGGGCTCAGGTATGCCTTCTTGGGCTTAAACTCAACATATCCAGTGATCATCAATGATAGCTTATTAGAGCATCAAGAGAGTGCATTGCTTAGTGAGATAAGAAAGTTCAGGAGAGCCATAGGATACTCTTTGGCTGACATTAGAGGGATCTCTCCTGACATATGCACCCACAGGATACACCTAGAGGACCAATCTATGTCCTCTATTGAGCATCAACGACGTCTTAACCCAAACCTCAAGAAGGTGGTTAAGAAGGAGATACTCAAGCTCCTTGAGGCAGGGATAATTTACCCAATCTCTGACTCAAAGTGGGTATCTCCTGTTGACGTTGTGCCCAAGAAAGGTGGGATCACAGTGGTTAAAAACGAGAAGGATGAGCTGATAGCTACTAGGACTATAACAGGACACAGAATGTGTATAGACTATAGAAAGCTCAACGCAGCCTCTAGGAAGGATCATTTTCCTTTGCCTTTCATTGATCAGATGTTAGAGAGGCTTGCAAACCATCCCTTCTTTTGTTTTCTCGATGGGTACTCTGGATTCTTTCAAATCTCCATAGATCCAAGAGACCAAGAGAAAACAACATTTACATACCCTTATGGCACATCTGCATACAGCCGCATGCCTTTTGGTCTTTGTAAAGCCCCTGCCACATTTCAACGTTGCATGATGAATATATTCTCTGACATCATTGAAGAGAAGGTGGAGGTGTTCATGGATGATTTTTCTGTCAATGGCTCCTTCTTCTCGGATTGTCTCTCTAATTTGTCACAGGTCTTGAAGAGATGTGAGCAGCATAACTTGGTGTTGAATTGGGAGAAATGCCACTTCATGGTGCAGGAAGGAATTGTTCTTGGGCATAAGATATCTGAGAAGGGCATAGAGGTTGACAGAGAAAAGGTGGAAGTGATGGTGAATCTGCAAACTACCACTTCAGTCAAAGGGATAAGGAGTTTTCTTGGGCATGCAGGGTTTTACAGAAGATTCATCAAAGATTTCTCAAGAATAGCCAGACCCTTGACAAGGCTGTTGTGTAAAGAAGTTGATTTCATCTTTGATGCTGAGTGTGAAGAGGCATTTAAGATGATCAAGGATGCATTAGTCAGTGCACCAATTGTCCAAGCCCCAGACTGGTCCCTTCCTTTTGAGGTTATGACAGATGCATCTGATTTTGCAGTTGGGGCAGTACTTGGCCAAAGGAAGGATAAGAAGCTTCATGTCATCTACTATGCCAGTAGAACACTTGACTCTGCCCAAGAGAAGTATGCTACCACTGAGAAGGAAATGTTGGCAATTGTCTTTGCTTTTGATAAATTCAGAAGCTACCTGGTGGGATCAAAAGTCATTGTATATACTGATCATGCAGCCCTCAGGTATCTGATGACCAAGAAAGATGCTAAGCCTAGACTATTGAGATGGGTCCTTATACTTCAGGAGTTTGATATGGAAGTACAAGATAAAAAGGGTATAAAGAATGGAGTTGCAGACCATCTCTCTAGGTTAAGAGTAGACTCTCAAGTCCCTCTTAATGACAGTCTTCCTGAGGAATCATTGATGGTGCTCAACTCTTATTTGGAGTTTGAAGAAGTGGATAGCATCCAAGAGAAGAGAATGCCCTGGTTTGCTGATATTGTGAATTTTCTTGCTTGTGGAGTGGAACCACCTGAACTTGATGCTTACCACAGAAAGATAATGATGTCTACTTTGTCAAATTGAAGTCTACTTTTTCAAATTGAAGTCTACTTTTACAAATTTAGGTGTACTTTTACAAATTTCAGTCTACTTTTACAAATTGAAGTATACTCAAACAAAAAAAAGTCTATTAAAGCGAAACGAAGTCTACACAAAAGGACAGAATATGACGTCTACTAAAAGCAATCAAACCAAAAGCAATCAAGCAGATAGTGGTTACCGGTGTGATGAGAAGCAATCGGCGGCGACCAGCTGCAACCAGATCTACAAAAAAAAACATATATTGTCACCCGTCGAGAGGAAGATAGAAAAAGATAGAAAAATATAGAGGAACAGCTATGTATATAGCTTCAAAATGACATCTCCTTACCGTTTTGAAGCAGGAAATAACGACACAGTCAAGCGGCTAAAGCAAATCTGCAAAAAAAAACCCTAATTTCAGATCTGGCCAGTGGTGGTGATGAACACGGAGTGTTGATGAACACGGAGTAATAGGGAAGCAGGGGGATGTAGATGGAGGAAGAAAACTTGCTTGGAGAGGGTTATAGGCGCTGGTGAGAAGTAAATCGGCGGCGGCGTTGACAAATAACAGAAATCGCTTTCGAGAGCTGCCAGTTTTTTTTCAACAGGAGTTATGGGATATCCTCGGCGGTTTTTTTTTTTTACAGGATCTGTAAAATTCCTTAATTATATAGTCTGGATAATTCTGTACGGTTAGGGGAAATTTTTCCAGTTAGGTTAATTATTATTTGGTACAAAACGGTTTATATTTAGGTCTAGGTAAGTTTCCCCGATTACGAAAAGATTTTTTGATTAGTGGAAGTTATATAGTAAACTTCGTAAGGTTCTGTAAGTCTTTAGTAGACTTCGTAAAGTTCTGTAAGTCTTTTGTAGACTTCGTCAGGGTTTAAACCGTAATTAAAACATCCGTTTTTTGTTTGGTCATACAAGATTATATTATCTTTTCACTATTTTTTTAGATTATTTTTGTTAAATGTTATATCAAATATCTACTTTTGTATTAAGAATCAATTTTCTAGGTTACTCTTAGCAAAAATCCCAATTATAATAGGCAGTACCATTCTTCAAAACTTGTTCTTTCTTGTTTCACGTTTTGAAACCATTCCCTTTTTTTTATTCTGATTGTGCAAACAAAAAAAAACTGATCAATCAGAAACAACTAAACAATTACGAAAATCAGAATCATACGGAACTGCCACAGTCCCAGACCACTCAATCTTCCCGTGAATCCCATCTCCAATCCAATCCAATGTGATCAAAGCACACCTAATCTCTCTCTCGGTCCTAGGATAATTAATCTCGGGCCACAAAACCGCTAGTTTCCCATTGTATTCCGTCATTACAGCTTCGTGAAACTTAACATCATGTGACATGATTCATGTCTCTTCACATCACCACCACCAACACCATTTACTCTTCTCCATATCTTAAGCTTTGCATCAAACCACATCAACCCAACATTAAAGAAGTAAGCATAGAGTAAATCAGCAACAACACACATACACCATACAACATCACTTGCCATCTGCATTGTCTCCAATCTTCCACATTCTCTTGCATTATACACATTGATTCTCCCAGTATCGACAGAATAAACCTTCCAATCAAGTGACGCGCTTATCCGCTTCGTCAATCCGGAATAAATTCTCTCTATAGGACTCTCAGCGACTTTCCAACTCCGCATTTTTGGATCGAAAACCTCTACTTGGATCTTGTTTAAGCAACCTCCGATCACGTAAATCTTCCCGTTGATTACTTCAACAACGGCTTGGCCAATTCGAGCCACCTTCATGCTTGGTCCTTGAGTTAACTCTCTAGAACAAGTATCAAGAATCCAAAGATCCGAAGAAGGTTTGGATGATCCACCAACGAAGAAGATCTCCGACCCGACCGCGACGGGTGTAGAATGGTACCTAAAAGGATGAGAAGGAAACCTAATCGGAATCAATCGATACTCAGTCTTCGTTTTCGTCTCCTGAATCGGACGGAGAGTGAACAAATCACCATTGAGGAAGGAGACATAGGTGGAGTCTTTTGGGAGCAAAGATCGCAAACGGTGGAGCTCAGGAGACCGAACAAGAGACCTTAGGGTTTTTGAAACGCAAGAGAGGTTTCGGTCATAAATTTTTGGAAGGCGGAGTAAGCACTGCAAAACGATTTCGTCGGGCAACGACAAAAGTGACGGCGACGATGGATCGTAGTTGTCTTCTCGTGGTGGCTTGCTGCCGATGAAAGAAGAGAGTCTTCTGATTTTCTTCAGAGGAGGAGACATGATCGTGTTAAGAGGATAAAAAATTAAAGAACTAACAACAATGACTATATATATAACAAGAAATTATTAATTACCTTTTTTAGTCGGCAACTGATATTTACCTTTTTTATTGTTCAAAGATATTTACCTCTTTTATGTAACGTCATATTAGCGACTTTTTTTGTCAACTATTATTACGGATTACAATTTAGTGATTTACCTTTGCCTTACAAGAAAATATTTTTTTTCAAAATAGTTTTTTCGAAAAAAGATATCTTGATTATTCTACCACAAAAATAAGTTTTTGTTCCAATCATATTTTGCTTTTCAGAATGTAAGAATATTTTCTTAAGTGATATGTGTCTATGGATTTAACTATAATGTATGAGGTTAGAGTCATGAACAAATCTCTGAAATTAGGATTGATCAGAGCCATGAGAGTGATGTATCAGATTGCCAGAAATAGCTTCGGAAGAACATAGTCGATGTAGGAGACGAAAGCTACCTATAGAGAAGATGTGAGCAAAGATGAATTTTATTAGTAATGCATGATCTTACTCGCAGTAAGAAACGAAAGCTACTTGTCGAGTTTAAGTGATTTGTTGGTTAAGATGACGAGAGTTGGTTAGCCATATAAGTGTCTATTCTAGTTCCATGCAGATCCTAGAAAAAGATTAAGATATTCTTTCATGAGACTAGTCAGAAGATGCTTAGATATAGATTAGGATAAACAAGGAAAGTATGCCTCACCTCCTATGAGTTTAGAACCCTAGTTTGAATTGAGCATCCCGTAGATTGGCCTTAGCAACTTAACCTTTTTTCATTTTTAGTCTTTAGTCGAATTAGTTTAGCATTAGGTCTAGTTTTATTTTGTCTTTTCTTTTCCTGTACAAAACCAAAACCAAACCAAAACCCCCTTGAGTTTATTATTTCACTTATTTATCCCAGTTTAAGGTTTCTGCAGATTAGACATCCTTCCTGTTGATCGACACCCGAAGTACTACACCACATGACTGTGCACTTGCAGTATTCTAAGGTTTTATAAATTTAAAATTTATTTGCGACCCGCTAACCCTAACCCGCATCAACTGCGTCTTCATCTGGTTCAGCTCACACCGCAGAACCACTGAATCCTCCACACGTACATGAGAAGTCGCAGAAGCGACAAGGTTATCTCGGATGGATCCCATTCCTAAAACCCTGTCCCTCTTCCGAGGGGCAATCTGTAAAAGATTTTTATAAAAACATACTTCCTCGTAGATCTTGTCCATCTCGGGCACCGTCAGCGTCGATGTGGACTAGACTGAACTACCTCCGGAAGACGACGGAGGCGCTTTCTGAGAGAGCTGAGTATGCCGCTCCACAATCCTCTCGCACGCGACGTTGTAGATCTCCTCCGCTTGAAGATCTGTGAATTCGCCGTTCTTTTTCTTGTGCGTCTTGGTGAACACATTTGTCATTGGAGGAAGATCTCCCCTGTTTTCTTCGGCCTACAAAATCATAACAAAAATGTTAATTAGGAAAATTATATAAGTTAAAAAAACAAAATTATGAAAACCTACCATTATAAGGCGTCTGCCGGCAAAAGGATCTTGACTAGAAGTGTGCGAGACGTTCTTCGGTTGCCCCTGCTCATCTACATTATTTCTGAAAAAAGGAAAATTAGTTACCTATATATATATATATATATATATAGGTAAAAATATTAGAACTTCAATTCATTATATATTAAAAAAATACACAAACCTGGAATCGGAATATTTCAAGGCAATGGTCTGGGAATGCAGATCCAACCAATTCTGCACTAGTCCCTCCCACACCGCGTCAGCCATTGGCACCGGCTTCGCCCTGTTCCCCTCAACCCCCCACTTCCGCTTCCAGTCAGAAATGGTGTTATTGAGGTGGAGCTTGACTCTGTCCCAAAACTTTGTCTTCAGCCGCTCGTGTGTGCAAAGTTTTCAACGCCACTTTTGCTATATAAAAAAAATCATTAGAAATAAATCAAAAAAATAAATAAATTAATATTAAAACTTATCGCGAAACACTTGAACCAAGTGTCGAATGTAGATTGATTCAGCTTCTTAAAGCTAACATTAAGAAGAACCCCTTGATGGTATCTGAGACGCTCCGACCAACCATGTTGTCGATACCAAACCTACATCAAAAAATTATATGTTAAATATAATTAATATATATATATATATATTGTAATTAAGATTTTTTTAAAACAAAACAACGTACCGAAACGTCCCTGGGTCAGACCGGATCTAATTACTTCAAGCTGCCACGGTCCAGTTGCGTTAGAAGATCCTTAACTGTATATTGAGCATACAGCTGAGGAGCTATAGAGGCTGGCCCTCCTCTTTCTGCTGCTATTGGTGGTGGTGGTGGTGGAGGTCGCGGAACTAAACCCGGTTGAAGTCCCAGGTGCTGTGAAACCGCAGTCTGTGTTCCCGTCGAGTCTGGTATCACAGACTCGGTAGAAGAGTCTGAAAGACCGCTACCATCTGCATGAGGTCCCGTCTGCATAAGGTTCCGATAATGGAATCTATGGAGAGCCATCTCAATCTGCAAATTAATTAAAAACAAATTTAATATTTTTATCCATTTTTTTCTAAATTCCAATCTTATCTAAATTTTAATCCTAAAAATTATATCTATCTAAAAAAAAATTTGAAAAAAAATTGAAGTTACATATATATATATATATATATATATATATATATATATTTACAATTATTCAGGTTCGCGGAGAGGAAGAGTAAGAGAAAGTGTGAAATGAGCAAATAAGAAGGAAATCTCGTGTCCCTTATATAGATTTTGTGATCATCGTAAAACCGTCGTAATGTTACCGTGCCACGAGCCAATGCATGACGTGACACGTGGCACATTTACAACACGTGGGGTTACAACAATTGTACGACGATTTGTCAGAATTTTTGTAAAATCATCGTAATGCGCAGTTATTTAATACCTCGTACCTCGGATATTGAAAACACATGAATGGCAGGAATGTTATATGTTTGATGGAATTATACGACGATTTTATGACGATCTGAAGAACAATCGTCGTAATATTGTCGTATTTGTGCAATAATTTTACGACGCTTTCCAAAAAATTCACCAAACCACAAATTTCTAACATGGAATGTTTCACTAAGGATCTTCCAAAGGTGTTTTTATATTAAACTATTGATATATGGAGCCTATATGATGGATTCCGTAAATGAGATAACAATTGTTTCAATCATCTTATCTAATACATAACATTTTACGTAACATTTATGAAAACATGTATGAACTTGCAAATATGTATGATATTTGTCAAACTTCTAATTTTTATCAGAATAACTAGCTTTCATATAAATTAAGCTAAAGTAACAAAAACATTTTTGAAATATAAAATAACCAATCAGATATGAAGGATTCAAAATTTGAGATTATGATTTTACGACGATTTTTCGACGCTTTAACAATGATTTGGACAAAGCATCGTAAATCATTGTATATATACGACACTTTTACGATTTTTCGATGCTTTAATCGTCGTAATATTCATATTATTATACTTAACCTCAAATCATTATACAGCATACTGAATAAGGATTAGGGTTTGATTTTTGCTCATAGAAACATCGTAAAAACGTCGTAAGATGTTTTAGTAAGGAAAAAAAAAATCAAACTTATACTTGCTTATTATACAAAAACAACAATATATATATATATATATATATATATATATATATATATATATATATGAATGGCTAGTAACCATGATAATCACCTTCGTCTTCCAAATCTTCATCTTCGTCACTTTCTTGTTCATCACCTTCGTCTTCCAAATCTTCATCATTGTCATTGCTTTCATCAAATTCATATGAATCACCTTCTTCTTCGGTATCATCGGGGAAATCTTCCACATGACTGTTCTGAGGATCAATTAAAATAATGTCCTCATCAATATCTGGTTCAGTCATGTCTACGCAAGATTCTTGTTGCAGTGGAAGATCCTCAACACCTACAATCTTGCCCCGTAGAGCCCCTTTAATAACAGTTAACCATGACATTCTTGTAGCTCGAACTCGGGGATATGGCACAAATGTGACTTGTTCCCCTTTAGAAGCTAATATAAATGGATCAAATCTGTTGTACCGTCGTGATTGGTTGACATTGACAACTCAAATTTGTTAAATTGTACCCCTCTTCTGACGGTTGGATCAAACCAGTCACATTTGAAGAGAACAGTTTTCATCCTTAACAAACCAGGATACTCCACTTCAACTATTTTTTGCAATACTCCGTAATAATCTATTTTACCCCTTACACAAACTCTGTAGTTAGTTGTTGTCCGCTTTGCGCCGTGAGAGTATGTATATAAGATATAACCTTGAGTAAAATACATGGACGCAGTCGTACTTTTTGCCATCGGACCTAGGAGTAACTCATGGAACCATATTGGATAGTCATCTGGATCAGTAAGTTCCACCTTATCAGAAAAAATTTAGTATACTTCATGTTGTTGATTAACTATATATATATAAAGAGCTATAACAATATATAAATATATATATATATAGATATATATTATTTACTTGCACTTTCAACCACTAAGCAAAGTGTTGGTCTTTACGATCATTGATTTCAGTTTCATCAACACCGGAGATGCATTCTCTTACCTCATTAACGAATGTGGTGCCAAAAATTTGTATATATAATGTCGTCAAAACAAATTAAGTAAGCTCTATATATATAATTAAAACACTAATTAGTTATAATACTTCTCGTACGACGCCAACTTTTTGCAGTTTAGCAAAATGTACATATGTGCGCTGTGATAATCTTTTTCATTTGACCTTCAAACTTCCTTAACTTTTCTACTAAGACGTCTGATTGGTGAGAATATGTCAGGTACATCTTCAATTGCATATGTTTGGCCAACTCCGCCATCATCATATTGTCGGGAAGCTCTTTTACGTGTTCGTATTTTTGGCGCAAAATAGTACAAAGTGAAGTGCGAAGTCTCTTCTGTTAAACTTCTCGCCACAATTGAGCCTTCAACTTTAGCTATGTTTCTGGTTTTACCCTTAAGATGCTTCATGTAACGCTCGAATGGATACATCCGCCTATATTGAACCGGTCCACCTAGTTCTACTTCGTGGAGGAGATGAATGGGAAGGTCTTCCATAACATCAAAAATGACGGTGGGAATATCTTTTCTAAATTTCACAATAAGATTGGAATATTCACTTTCAGCTGTTCTGTTACATCATCTGATAATGTTTGTGTACTAAGATCCCAAAAAAGCACCAACGCCTGCATATATACATATAGATAATATTAAAACTTAAATATACATATTTTATATCAATGGCGGGTAACTAATACTTATTTAAAATAATTTACCTCCAACAGCTTCATGGATAATTTTTGGCAAGAGTTTAGCAATGCAAATGGAAGTAATCATTGCATAAACACGTTGCAGTCATGACTTTTCATCCCTGAAAACTTTACCCTTTTACAGATTTAGAATGATTAGAAACATACCTATCAGGAAACTTAACGTCAGATGAAACCCATTTTAATAATGCTGACTTCTGTTCTGCACCCAACAAAAATACAGGAACCTGTGCTTTCCTGTTTCTGAGTATATGCAACTCATTTCTGTTGCATAAATCAGGCAAGTCCAGTTTTGACTTACCATTGTGTTTTGTTCTTCCCTGCACGTTCAAAGTGTATGCATGATCTTATCAAAAAAAAATTTTCAATGGGCATGACATCAAGATTGTGTCTGAGCAGATGATCTTTCCAATATGGAAATTGCCAAAAAATGTTTTTCTTGTATTGATGCTGATTAGGCTGATAATAATTTTATTCATCTCATTCAACATGACTTTGATAATTACTACTACTACCAGCATTCCCATCAGCATTACTACTATATCCTTTTCAATGTTGATACCAAATAAAATATTGTGCCATAAATCCTACATTTAATAAATGCGTCCACACCGTTTTAATTAGAATATATCTCGTATTCTTGCATTTCCGACAAGGTCAATACATCTTTCCGCTTTCTTTGGTTTTCTCCATATTTATGGCCTGATATATGAATTTTTCTAACCCGTCGTTGAATTCCTTTGTGAACGCCCTGTCTGAATCTTTAGGCATATACATCCAGCTTCTTAGCTCGTATGTAGACATGTTGAAATAGACTCTCTCTGTGTATGTTTATTTTTGTTGTTGTGTTGGATAGATTTGTTATGAATGATTCGATGAAACAAACATGTATTTATAGGAAAATTTAACTTTACGATGATTTTATAACGGAAATTTACAGCGATTTTACATCAATATTAAAATTTATATTGATTTTACATCAGACCCTTGATCATCGCTTAATCTGCTGCCTCAGTCAGATGGATCTTTATCAGATCAATGTTGACAAGTTTTGTTCTAATAGCATCTACAGATGTAAGTGTCACACATAGTCGGACAGAAGGGTTTTTCTTTGCATATCCAACAAAAGATTTTCACTTGCCGATCATTTGTGATAATAACTAGCAAAAACCCTGATTTATCAATGAAATCACTAGGTAGTAATCTTCCTCCTTTCTCACCATCGACAATAAAATTCTACTTTTTCTTCATATCCGATTTCCATAGAGCACATATTACATAGGTATGTAACAGATTTTAAAGGAGATTAGCCAAAAAAACAAAATAAAGAAGAAAAAATGTGAAAGGAGATGAAGGAGGAGAAAAACGTGAAGGAGGTGAGGGAGGAGAAAAACGTGAAGGAGGTGAGGGAGGAGAAAAACGTGAAGGAGGTGGAGAAGAATTATCGCCAAAAAAATTTTCCTAAGAAAATATAAAAAATAAAAAATTAGGAAAAATAAATAATTTTAAAAGGAAAAAGAGATATTCTCTCTTAGATTTTCGACACCTCTTAAATTTTCGACATCTGATCCTAGATTTTCTTAAATTTTCTTAACCGTTTAATAGAATAAGTATTTTATAATTATAGAAAACAGCATTAACTATAGAATTATAATTCTACATACTAAGTTGTAGAACAATGACTAAGTAACAGAATATGATTTCATAACTTCGTAGAATACAGAAAAAAATTGTAAATAATCAGTTTTATATATTTTGTAGAATACATATCAAATAGTAGATAACATATTCTATAAATTAATAGATTTGCTGAATATACTTTCTATTAATTCATAGATATTGGAAAAAAAAATTTAAAACATTTTTTTCCAAAAAAAAAGAGTTTAAATTATTTTTTTCTTTCCTTTTCCAAATTTTCCCAAATTTTAAAGTATTTTTTCAGTTTTTCCAAATAATTTTTTTTCGTCTACCCAACTATTACATCACATGTGGCTAGTCGGAGAAATGGTCCGAAAACCGTCATCGACCCGCTCGGTATGATTGATTTAGGAAAAAAAATAATCATCTTGCTCGAGCTCTTTTTGCAAGACTATCCGCTCGGACATTTAGGCTTCTGGGGATATGAGACAACGTGAATTTCGAGAAGCTCTCTCGAAGAATACAGAAGGATTCCAGCTCTATCATAAAGGACGGCTAATCTGTCTGGAAATGAACCAAAATTAACCATCTTTCTCTCAAGCATGATATAGCCCATAGGAGGCAATCCATCTAGGCGTGAAGAGCCGAGAGGCTTCTGCGACATCCTTGTAGTCCAAAAATCTCATTTCCCCTGCCATCCTCCAAACTCCACCCGAGTCCGCTAACCAGTCTGTGATTGGTCCAAAGAACATCAATCCGGCATATCGGGATCCAAAAATCCTCGTGTAGGGATATCAGGGATCATTGTCCCAACGTCTGCATCATCGTCGTCTTCGGCTTGGTTCGCGATTCTCCAATTTTCAGCTTTCACCTTTGCATGGTGCAAGGTATCTTCCGGAGAAATTTCTTTTTCGATGAAGATTTTATCGTTCTTTGCTTTCCAAATAAACCATAGGATCTAAGGATGTACATCCTTTTGAGGATCTGTTATGCCGAACTCTTTTTTTCCAAAAGAAAAAGTTCATATTTTGATAAATAGAGGTACTTGGGAAGAGACCCAGAAGGGACGGAAAGTCCGATAACGCCCAGACTTGTAAAGCCGGAAGACATTAAAACAATAGATGGTTGATAGACTCCTCAGGATCCCCACAGCGAGGACAATGCTTGTCAAAGCCCAGGTGTCGGTAGGTGAGGTTCTGGAACGTAGCAACACACCTTGATAAGGATTTCCATATAAAGTGTTTCATCTTTCCAAGTGTACGGACTTTCCATACATGGCTTTGAAGGGCTGTGATACTCGGTTCTCTCATCGCTCCAGCTTTCCAGTCTAACTTCGTCCTTCCAATCAGATCATATCCCGACTTAACCGAATAAAGTCCTGATTTGGAATGATTCCATGCATATCCATCCAAGGTACGATTACGGCTAGGTCTCTGCCCAAAGATGAGAGAGACATCCTCAGGTTGGAAAAAATTTCTTAAAAGGGGAACATCCCATTGTTTCGTATCTTGACGGACAAAGGAATATACCAATAATCCCGGATGCCGGTATCCGATCTGCGGGGTGGTTCTTGTCGGACGAGCTCTAAGATCCAGAATCCACGATTCACTCCAAACTCTTGTGTTTAGACCCGATCCAATCGTCTTCCTCAAGCCCATCTTCAGGAGCGGTTTTGCAGCCATAATGCTCTGCCACCCATACGATGGTGAATAGACGTTCCGGTCCTCTAAAGGGTCATATTGTCTATAATACTTGCCTCTTAGAACCCGAGCCAAGAGAGACGAGGGGTACTGAATAAGTCGCCATAGCTATTTAGCTAGAATGGCTAATTAAAGTCTTGTAAATCTCTAAATCCAAGTCATCCCATATTCTGGAGAATGCAAATCTTATCCCAGGCAATCTAGTGTATCCTGCTGCTATTCTACTTTGAGCTCCACCAAAAATTGGCAATGGCACTCCGCAGTTTGTTGTCACTCCTTGGGATAATAAGAAGCATGACATGACGTATGTAGGAACGGCCTGAGCAACTGATTTTATTTAAATTTTTTTTCCAACTTTGGAAAGAAATCTTGCAGGCCAATTATTGACTCGGTTACTCAATCGGTCATGGACATACCCATGCCGCCCTCCGATGATACTCCGATGGCATTCTTATACCTCGCTTTGAATGCGGGTCCACTATATTCCCGAAATTGTTGTCCCGAAGCTGATCAATAGGTATTAATAATCCTGAAAATCTCGGTTCCCTACTGGATATCCGCTCAACGGAAGAAAAGGCTATCATCGGCAAAAACAAGGTGTGAAACCGGTGGACTCGCTTGAGCTACTTTCAGCCCAGAACTACGTTTTTCCTCCTCTTCTACATTGAGTAGTGAGATAAGAGCCTCAGTACCCAGACTAAAGAGGAAGGGAGAAAGGAGATCTCCTTGTCGCAGTCCTCTCGAATGTATGATTTTTCCCTTCGGTTCTCCATTAATAAGGACTTGGTATGAGATCGAGGAAATGCAGAACATCAAGAGTCTGACCCTTCTCTCGGAAAATCCTAGCTTGATCATAAGGGCTTCAAGGAAGCTCCATTCTACCCGATCATATGCTTTAATCATGTCTGTCTTGATGGCCATGAAGTTTTCTCTACAAAAGGTGTTGGTACGGAGGGCATAAAAAAATTTTTTGTGCCAACAAAATATTGTCTGTAATAAGTCGCCTAGCTATGAAAGCTGATTGAGTTTCCAAAATTAGGTTTGGTAATATCCTCTTTAGTCGTTTACACATAGCTTAGAGATAATTTTATAGCTTACGTTGCAAAGACTAATCAGACGGAATTCCATCATTGCTCTTGACTTTTCTTTTTTGGAGATAAGACATATGTTAGTCTGATTAAGTCTAGGGTCAAAGGATCCGGAAACGAAAAAAATTTAACTATGTCACTTTTATTTCTTCTGTCGTTGTGTTCTCATCATCTTGCGCTACATCTAGTTGATTTTTTAATTCATCGATTATGTTCTCCGAATTAGTTAGGAGAGATTTCTTCCAGATGGAGATACTCTTACGATAGTCTACTATTTTTTTATGGAAACCTCGACGTGAGATTCCATCAAAAATGCCACAGCCTGAAATTATCGCCTCTTTGAATTCCGGTTTTTCCAACCATCTTTTATCGAATTTGAATGGTTTTTTTTTATTTTGGTTATCCACTCGTATCATTTCTAAAATCGGTCAGTGATTCGATTCCCATAGTTTTAGGTACTTTACGGACGTGTAAAAAAATTTGGATTGTCATTCTTCATTACAAGAGTTCTATCTAAACGGTATTTAACTTTTCAAATTAATTAAAAAAAAAAATATGTGTAAAAGTGATAAAACTTAAAAAAAGTACTAAAGAGACGACAGTTTAGTTTATTGTCTTATAAACACAATTGCCCCTTGATTTTTTTTTCCCGTTTCTAGAGTCTTTTTCTTACTTCACCAAGTACGCTAATCTTTCCACATTATTAAATTTTAACCAAATCTGCAAAAATATGAATGCGAAGATCTCCTAAAATAAGTGTTACACACTTATGGGTCCATTCCCTTGTTTGATTTAATACATCTTTTGTATAAGTTGTTCAGTTTAATATTTGGTGATAATGAAATAATTATTTCTTCAGCACGATCTCGTACTACACAATAAATTTATGCAGAACAATATATATTTTTCTGTCTATGCAGTACATATATTATTCGATGACATTATAAAATATTGACAAATACATCATGTTTTATACAATAGTTTATGACGAATTTATCACTATTTGTAAGTTTCTTTTTCTTAATTTTGATTTAGCCAAAAAAAAAGAAACAACAAGTGAACAAATAGACAATGGTAAACTTGGTAGCTACATCGAATAAGTACATGTATATTCTTCATAAAATAATAATAACAAACGTTATAAATGAATATAATTTATAAGAACGTTAAAAAGGAAAAAGAACCCGCAAAACAAATAATAATAATAATAATAATAATAATAAAAAACTCACTATACAAATCTCGGATGCTCCCAGCAAGTGGAACACACTTAATATCTTGTGAGGTTATTGTATCAAGTAGTCTTCTTCACTAGAGCTTCTTTGGCAGATTATATGTCTTCTTGAGAAACCTCGTGGCAGATTCATCGTTACGGTAACACAAAACACGTAAGAGCGTGTTCGGCTCCATACCGTTCCACTGTCCTGAAGTCGGAGGCAATGGAAGCCTAGACTTTGCTGAAGAACCGTACGCTTCGAGCGTCATGCCTTTGAACCGTTCGATTAAACTGTCCGTATCGGTACTGAACAGAGGAAGCACGCCTCTGGCCGTGGTCGAGAACTTATCGATTAGGTCCATGGCTAGACCGTCTCCGTTGGCCCAGAACAAATCTTTCATAGACTTGAAATCTTCTTCCATTATCTGAGAGTCTTGTATTGTAAAGGCTCTAGAGGGTCCTCCAGCGAGAAGGACAAGTAAGAAGCCATCAAAAGAGGCTCTCATAATATCGGTTATGATCCGTGTCCTGACTCTTTCGTGTACTGTCTCTGCTATGACTGTCAAATTCTGTTCGAGCTCCTTTAGGAAAGGCTCGATTCTAGAGGACGAGAGGTCACCAATGTATAACCCGTCCCATAACGCGTGGCTTAGGTCATGGAAGACGACTTTGTAAGCTAGAGACTCAGATAGCTGTTGAACGCCTTCGATGCAAGCCGCTGGTGTGAGCTCGAACTTTTTGCCTAAGCCGTTGGAGAAGTCGTCGGTGTGAGCTGACTCACAGTTCCTCAAATGTGTGATCACTCTCTTCTCCACAACATCGAGCTCGCTGCGGATTTTGTGCAAGCTGTTTATTCTGACACATATCTGAGTGACCCCAAAGGAATTCTCCCCGTTCACAATCGAAGCCTGAGAGTTTCTCTTCTGAGAGGGAAGTGCCTTCTCTTTCTTCTTCCATACACCTTGGAATTTTGATCCCGTTGTACATCGGGTTAGTGCAGGCATTGTGGGCATGTACGTAGTTCGAGAGCCTGAGCATCATCATAAGAAAATATATAAGATGTAAGAAATTTATAGTTCAAGTAGAGACATATGTTGTCCCAGATCAACAAGCTTACCACAACCAGATTTCGCCTTTGAAACATAATACTGAAGATACTTATCCAAACCAATGATTAAATCAGGTAATACTGCAGGATGCATAGGTATGGGAAGCTGAAAAAACGCTTCCAAAATTTCATCAGTAATCCGCAATCCTTCGGCAGCAGATTGTGCATATCCTTCTTGGTTCTCCAGTGGATTCCAATTCTGAAAAAAAACAAAGAAAAATGGTTTGCGTTAACTTTGTTTAAACTTTGAAGATTATAATCACCCCAAATAAACTAAAACTTAATGACTATGTTTTCTAAATATGGGAAACTAAAACTCTACGACCAAACAGTTACTAACCTCTTGCTGCAAATTCCTGTCAACCCATTCCTTAAGTCTGTCTATTCGTGCCTTGATCCAGTCTTTGACCAAATTAGCAATAACGGTCTCAGCTTCGAATGGAGGCATTTCACGGATAATTGCTTTGCCACCATCATCACTGTCAACAGAATCCTCTACTGCGATTTGCACGAGATCCTTCTCTAGCTTATCTGCAGCTCTTAATATCTGGACCGCATCGGGTGTCAATTCAGATATTCCGGATATAAACTGTTTAATCTCGTTTCCATAACAAACATGGAGAGTAGCCACAGCAACTCCTGCAGCAAATGGATGCCATCTCTTCCATATTGGACTGAACATCCGCTTTTCTTGAACAGCTAGCTCACCAATGTCCTTAGCAAGAATGGCGAGAACAGGAAGAGGATTTTTCTGGTTCCTAGATGCTCTCCTGCTTGAATCTGCTTTCTCCATTCTCTACAGATAGACCAAAAAGAATCAAATCAGTTCATACAATTGCTCGGGCAGCGATAAATAGTGAAAATTAAAAAGAACGCGACATAATGCAGACACTTGCCTGAGCAAAAGCAGTTCGTAGTGATGACCTGATGTATGTCTCGATTCTTGTACGAGCTACATCAACATCTCCTTTCCTCCTTCTACGATACTCGTTAGATATATCTTCAACTAATATCCTGGCTGCTGATACACCCAAAGAAACAATTCCCTCCATGGTACCAACATTACTTCGGCCAAAGGTGTCATGGTACGCAAGCAGCCTTTTCTCTGCCCAACCTAATATAGCACTAAGCGTAGCACTCAAAACTTGGGAGTATTCAGGATCCTTTGTTGTCTTTGCATCTTTAGCTACTTCCGCCAGTTGAGAATCACAAGCGTGAAGCAGGTCCATCTCAACTTGTCCAGTTACAACATACCGAGAAAACAAAAGCCACGTGAAACAGAGGTTATGAAGCATCTGGTTGATCCCGAGAATTACCCACGTCTTCTTTATGTGTTCCATAAGTTCGTCGACTTCCTCAACCATGGATGCATCATCATTAGAATCAAAGCACGCTTCTAAAAGCAGTACATAGAGCCTGAGGTTAAACGGAGAGCCATCAGCCCAGTGGCAAGAGTCAGAGAAAGACCCATCAGATCTAGTGGCAAGAGACATGACCGCTGATCGAAGACTCTGCATTTGCTCATTGTTCCTCCCAGTCTCCATAGGCCGGTCTAGAGCTCCATGAATAATCTGTCGCAGTCGTTGAGAACTATTCGTCTTATCAAGTGGTACACGAGGATGCAACAGAAGACCTGCCTCAAGAACTTTCAGTGATCTCTTCAACCACGCATCATATTCTTGCTGATCCGTAAAATCAGACGACTTTAGCTGCTGTAACAATTCTAAGGGAAGAACCACTGACTCAATCTTCCTTCCAACCTGGAAAAAAAATAAAAACCCATTAACTTAATTTAAGCAAATAACGTTTGCAGCAATCAACCCTCTAAAAAAAGAAAGAATCACAACACACATTCTTATCAAATTTAAACACTTCAAGATCCACAGTTATCCAAAAAGTGAGACTCCAGATATATAATCACAAGATCATGAAAGGGACTCATATTCAACTAATTTCAAGCTCGAGATTAACTCTACATGGAATTAACACATATAAACTACTAGATCCCGCAATGGAATGAAGTGCGAATTTTGACCAGGTCAAGCCGAAATTCAGCTAAATTGGATCACAGAGATCCAGCGAGAAAGGAAAATGCAACAATGAAATTGAGCTAACCTGACTAGCAGTGATCCTAAGGAAAGCTCGACGAACGCGAGAATCGACGGTCTCCGATACACCAATTTGGATCCGCATGAGCTCGCCGACAGTAGTGGGACGCTTCGACTTACCACCAGAACCCGGAGCCGAACCAGGACCCGAGCCAGGACTCTTGGTAGATCCAGGAGATAACGAGGACAACGACTTCATCCCTAAGGCTTTCTTCATTTTACTCGCGGCGGTTGCGGTCAGAGAACGCTGGATTGCCGGAGAAGCAGGAGAGCCGCCGTTAGGAGAGTCCGGATTAGAAACGGAGACTGATGAAACAGCGGAAGAGAGAGGCTTCCCGGTGGCACTACGGTTTGAAGCGACGAAGATCTCGTAGGCAGTGAGGCGGAGATCGGATTCAGAGAGCTGGACAGCGAGTTGTCCAAGTGGAGACGGAGGTAGATCGGAAGGTGTAACGGAGGCCATTGAAGACGATCGTGAATTCGCCGGTGGCGGCGTCGCTGTTTCTCTTTTGGAGTGACCCAGAGACAGCTCTCTGAAGAGGTGAGCCATTTGCGTGTGAGAGCAGCGAAAGAGAGAGTAAAAAAAAAAAGCACAGCTTTAAAAACAGTTACTAAAAAAAAAGAGAGAAAAGAAATGGTATTATTGTAATTTATTATATATATTTTTTTTTATCACAACCTAAATGTCTAGAATGATTGGGTTATCCAAACTGGATGTATCGAATTTACATAAATAACATCTTGTGGGTAGATTCGAGCGCTCTTTGCTATAATATCCGCTTTCGAGTTCTTCGCACGTGGGATGTGTATTATAGTGAAGGGATTGAATTTGTCTTTCATCTTCGCGATCTCCTCCAAATGTAAAGCAAATGCTGGCCATTCTTCGGGTGCAGACACCATCTTCACCAACTCCAAACAGTCTGTTGCAAAAGTTACAGCCACCTTTTGATTCCCTATCATGCAGTGCATAACTCATATAAGGGCTTCTACCTCCGTATGCAGAGTTGAAAGGCTCCGTCTTACATTGTGTGCTCCCATTATCTTATCCATAGCTCCGTCTTTGAAATAATACCAGCCTAATCCCGATTTAGAATCCGTATCTTTCCATGAACCATCGATATAACACCACAAGCCATCGTAACTCACCAATGATGAGTAGATCATTGAGTTTCCATTATTTATGGGTTTTATCTGCTGTTTAGATTTTTGGGCCTCTTCCCATAATGCTGCTTCTGTTTCTGCTATTCTCAAGGTAATTTGTGGGTATGTATCAATATTTGAGTATACCTTTTCATTCCTTGCCTTCTAGATATACCATAAAATACATGGGAATTGTGTATTTGTTATCTCTTTTGGTAGCTTCCAGAATAGGTGATCAAAATTAGCATAAATCGATGTCATTGGAAATACGTCTAGGGGTGTTGGGATCTTTGATAAGGCCCATATTTATAAAGCAGGGGGACATTCAAATAAAACATGATTGATTGTTTCTTCCTCTGCTCCACATCGTGCACATTGTGTATCACAGTTTATTCCCCGGGTTTGAAGTCGAGTTGGCACCGAAAGGCATCCCGATAAAGCTTGCCAAATAAAGTGCTTTATCTTTGGGGAAGTTTTTAATTTCCAAGTATATGCTAGCAGTACCTTTATGTTTGGCCCATGTTGGTCTTCAATACGATCGTCTGATAGCCGGTACACCGTTTGGTATCCTGATTTTACCGTATATCTTCCAGATTTTGTAAAATGCCACCCCACTGTGTCTGGTCGATATGAATTACTTATGGGTATCCCACGAATGAGTTCCACATCTGTTGGATCTATAATTGCCTTTATAAGACCCAGATTCCATGAGTTCGTCACTGGGTCAATCAGATGATTGACCATAAGATTTGGATAATAATTGAAGCCTTTACAAGTTGCTGACCTCGGGCGAGGAGCTGGTATCCATGGGTCATTCCATACTGAAATAGAACATCCAGAACCAACTCTTTTGATTAGCCATTTATTAACCAGAGATCTAGCTGAGATTATACTTCGCCGTCCATAGGATGGTGAGTAAGAACGAACAGGGTCTAGCGGACTTGATTTCCTAAAATACCGTCCTTTAAAAACTCGTGCAAACAGTGAATTTGGTCATCTATCAATCTCCATAATTGTTTTGCCAATAAGGCCGTATTAAAGTTCTCAACCTCTCGAAACCCCATTCCCCCTTCTGTCTTATCTTGACACATCTTATTCCACGCTATCCAATGTAAGCCTTTGTGATGTCCATCTGAACTCCACCAATACCGTGCTGCTGCACTAGTTAGTTTCGTCGTTGTTGATTTAGGTAAACGGAAGCATGACATGACGAAAGTAGGCATTGCTGAGGCGACCGATTTAATTAAAACCTCTTTGCCTCCTTTTGACAATAGTCTCGAGGTCCAACTATTGATCTTATTCTGTTGGTTGTCGGCTACGAAGTTAAAAATCCTGATTTTAGCTCCACCCATGCCCTCTGGGATGCCAAGGTAGGATCCTGCTCCCCCGTCTCGTGAGATACCCAAGATATGTTTCATCTCCTGTCGTATTACCTCTAGGACCTTGTGTCCCAATTGAACCGATGATTTATATGAGAATCCTACGTACACATTACGATGCTCTGATTGGTGTCCTTAAAGGGTGGTAACAATTTGTGCCCTTTCCCTAATACCAGAAAGGTCAGGACAAGTATGTTAGAGGAAGGTCTCGCCACTATGTATTATGCTGGAGAAAAGGTTTGGAAAGGAATCAATAGAACCGGTTTGTTTGGAAAAGATTTGACTGAGCTACTAACATTTGATTCTTATTTTTGAGGAAGCTATGATCGTAATCAATCAGCTGAATACAAAGGAGGAAATGAAAAACAGCAATAGATCGGAACTCGGAAGGCTACGCTGCAGATTTTTATGGGAGCAATTTTCTGGAAAAGATGTCAAATTTTTCAATATATTTCAATACAGTTTGCCTCCAAAGATATAAGTTACTTTGGTTTACATATGTGCAATTCGCTCATTACTACTACCGTGGCAGTTTCAACCATCATTGCTTTTGTCCACTACAAGAATATCCACTTTTTGCAGCTGCCAATTAACGATATTTAACGATACCATAACAGTGTAGAAAGCGCTATGTCATAGCACGTGATAATAGGCCGGACACTATATATAACGGTTTTCTATCGTGCTATTTTTTCTCAGTTTATTATAGCATTTTACTCGCTACAATATTTTGTTTTACGATAACGTTAATGAATTGTTATTAATGTTACTTCCCACAGCTTTTTGAATTGTTATTTCTTGGTTTTATATAGCATTCAAGTTTTGCAATTTCTGTTGTTATTATTAGGTTACACTAATGTAGAATTTTGGCAGACCTGATGATTGAATAACCCAAATTAACTAAAAAAAGTTATTAAACGAAAACATAAAAATACAAGAATGCCAATTGTACTTAAAAAACAGAGAATAGTAACAAGTCCAAGTCTTCTAATTAATTCACTAACACAACACCAAATGTTTAACTCAATGTTCATCAACTCAGATAAAAAGAACCTTATCATTAGGTCAAGCCACTGTACTACCTACTGCATTTTTAATGAATTCAATTTCTAAATTTTGTCTCTAGAACTTTGCATCTTCAACCAGCAGCACTAGAACTCAGACCTTGCTAGCATTGGGACCTAAGGGTTTAAAATAGACTATGTCAGTAGGATTGGTTGACATCACTTTGCCTTCTGCAACCTTTTGTTCCGGATTATGGTAATCTAACAAGAAGCACTTTTTTG
Organism: Eutrema salsugineum; assembly: GCF_000478725.1. Classification (NCBI taxonomy): domain Eukaryota; kingdom Viridiplantae; phylum Streptophyta; class Magnoliopsida; order Brassicales; family Brassicaceae; genus Eutrema; species Eutrema salsugineum. The sequence continues at coordinate 7,757,371 of NW_006256895.1, forward strand.
AAATAGATTTACTGCTGCTGTTGGTGCTTTTACTTGTACTCTACATCAATCAAAATTGCAAACACATCCAAATCAGACAAGTATTAATACACAGTAATGACGAGAAGTATAACCCATAAGATAAAGAGTTTTACCAAATTTGGTGATGATCTTCTTGCAGAATCATTAATCAGTTCTACCTTATGTAGTGGCCAAGAGATTTTCATATAAAGTGCAGCACCAAACACTAACATTTCACTACTTGGTCTCAATAAAGTCGCATCTTCCTTAAGCACCTTTCATATGAAGTGCATAACCAATCTGTTCTTTTTCTTTTGCTTTTCTTTGCTAATGGTCTTCCGAAATTATTCTTAAAGTCTTTAAGTGTGTAAAATAATTCAGCTTCTATTTGAATCATTTTTGTAGTCCCTTCTTTCACAGTGTTATTAAACCATACTTTTCTGCGTCTGTAAACATGTCTAGGTCTGAGCCTCTTCCTATTACCCATGTACACAAACTTTCTACGAAACTTTAACCACTTAAAATGGTGTTTTTTTCCAAAAAGGAGGAAAAGCTTAAAAAACCCTCAACTATTTAATATTTGCCAGTTTCCTATCCAAACTTTTTGGGTTGCCAAAAAACTACACGAATTAATTTTTTGGATCAGAAAACTACCTGAAATATTTTATGATTCCAGTTTTTACCACACAATTTCATGGCCGTTAGCGGTCAAACGAAATTGGTAAACTCCGTTATTTTCCAAAACAAAAAAAAACTAAAAAAAACACTCAACTATTTAATCTTTGCCAAAAACATACCTGAACTTTTTTATGTTGCCAAAAACCCACACAAGCTAATTTTCCAATGTCAAAAAAACCTGAAATATTATACGATTTCAGCTTCTACTCCACTACTTTACATCCATTAATGGTTCTCCCCAGCTTCATTCGCTGATGGTTATTCATTTAGTATTGGTTAGTTTCTCATTGTAGACCACATCTATTCTGAAAGGCGATTTGAATATAACCTCTTAACTAATCAACTCTTTGGAAGGGAAAGTTACAACCTTGTTTTCCTTTCACTTTACAACCAGCTAAGGTTCCTAAGGCAGGGTAAATACTGATACTCCACAAAAACAAAGCTCTTAGTGTGAATTTCTCCTTCATGAATGAGTCATACACCTCAATACCTTCATTCCACAAACTCTTTAAATCATCAATTAGTGGTTCTAGGTAGACATCAATGTTGTTACCTGGGGCAGTTGGTCTCGGGATCAACATTGTGAGCATTATGTTCTCTGCCTTCATACACATTGTTGGAGGCATGTTGTAATTTACTAGTAATATCGGCCATGTACTGTACATGGTGTTCTGAATAGAGAAAAAAATTCATCCCATCAGTTGACAGACCGAACCTCAGGTTTCTTGATTCAGCAGCAAACTGAGGCCATTTAGAATTAACTTGAACTCATGTTCTCGAGTTTATGGGGTGCCACATGGTACCATCTTCAGAAGCATTGTTGAAATGTCATTGCAAATTCTCTGCCATCCTTCTTGATCTAAACATTCACTTGAATCTGTCCTTAATGGGGAAATATCTAAGTACCTTAGCTGGAATCCCCTTCTATCCTTCACCAGTATGCTTATCCCTTTCCCATCTCTAGGCATTACATCTTGGACAACTTACCTTATCCTCATATTGCTTCCGATAAAGGATACAATCATCTTGCAGGCATGAATAACATCATACCCAAACCCAAATACCTTCAAGAATTTATTCATCTCATATGTCGATGTCAGAAGAACATTGTCTCCAGGCAGCATATCATGGACGAGAGTCAGAATCTGATCAAAGTAGTTCTCTGACATCCCACTCTTCATTTTGATGTGGTAAAGCCCCGTAATTGCAGAAACTTTAGTGTAATTAGAACAACTCGAGTACAGTGGGGTTTCAGCATCCTCTAAATTCTTCCTAAACTCAGATTCTTCTTTGCTTTCAACCTCCTGTCTTCATTGTGATTTAAAGAATGTGGAATTTCTACAAAAAAAAAAAACTGTTCTAAACAAGTAATGAGCTTCGACTGGCTTCATCAGCTGTCTTGTCATTAATTTACTCCCCATGCTAACTCCAACATGTTTTCCTCTTGTATTTCTGATTCATTCCCCTAATAACTAGATGATCCAATACTAATTCTCTAGACTGATGGCATACATTGCGGCAATCAATGCAGGGACAAAACATTTATTCAGGCTTACCCAAACGCTGTGCTGATTCATCAACAAAAGAACTTGCACCTTGCTGATACTCAAGGCTAGCCCTGTAGGTTGATAAAACTTTGAAGTTCAAAACTAGTTGGAAAACATTTGTAATTTAAGAAATTTATGCAAGTAACATACAATTCCATACCTTGGAAACCAAACCCAAGACGTGTCCATGTCACAAGAACACCACAGCTCCACGAGACATACATATGAGATAAGAGTTTCATAGATAAGATTTATGTTTAAAACATAACCGAATAAGAAGATCCAACGAATTCCCTAGTTCAAATACTCAATATCATAACCCAGAGAACAATATATAAACTAACGAAGCAACATATGAACTAATGATGCAACTCGAAGCCACATTCATGGAAGACGACATGCAAAGGAAAAAAAAAATCAATCCTAGAAAACTAATAAGTTACCTGCTGTAATGCGAACTAAAAATTAAACTCAAGCGATAATACCGAAAACTCTCTGCAAAATTAGAAAAAAAAATAAAATTTATTTTGAGAGAAAATTAACCCCAAATCAAAAACCCAAATTGAAACCTAAATCGAAAACTCTAACAATTTCACATACCTTTAACTAGAACTAATACGCCAAAATCTTCATGCAAATGAAGATAATAATCAATTCAAATCAATTACAAACTTGAAATCTCCTAAACCTAGATGACTATCAAACACGAAACATACCGTAAGGGACTTCATTCTTCACCCAATCGACAAGAATTCCTAAATAATTACAAAGTCGAAGATGAGGCGGAGAAATCGAGTGAGAGAGAGCTTGTGTTAACTGAGAGTCTGAGAGACATAGAATAAATTTGACAGGTTGGATAAAATTTGGGATTTTTTTAATATGCGGACAATTAAATTTGGTTTTTGCAGTTTACTACGGAATAGCGTTTTCATGTGATTATGCTATTAAAAACCATGCTATAATACCTAAACCCCCAAAAATTAAGCGCTTATTATATCTTTTATCTGGTTAAACTATTGATAGCATTCCAAAAGTATGCACGCTATAGTAAAGTCAGGGTTATATTAATCATAGCAGAACTGAACAAATAGCTATATTATTATGCTGTTAAAAGCCAATGGTGTAGTGGCCGAAAATACCATTACAGACAGAGCCAAGGCTGGTACTTGTGGACCTGTGGTGCATGTAGCATGTACTGGCAGTTGTGGTTTACTTTTAAAATACAAAAATAAGTTAACTAATTCACTAAGAAAGATAAAGTTACTGTACGAAAAATATTTGTCACATATCTAGCAATAGGGAGATTGCTGTTGTAATCTTAAAAATAGCTGAAATTAGTAAAACAACCTAACATTCTTAAAATTAGTAGAATACTTTTATATTAAAAAAAAATCCAATTTTACTTTCGTGAAGCATTAGTGAGAAAAGAAAATATTAACAAAAATGTCATTATTATTTTATTTTTACGTCATCGATAAAAATCATGCACCCATAATTAAGTCTACTATCCTTAACGGTAGATATAAAATTTTTGGTAGATTTAAAAATTTGTTGGTAGACTTAATTTTTCGAAAATAGATTTATTTGGATGTTGATAGATTTGTTGGACATCGGTAGATTTATGATGATGATTTATTTTCAACGAATGGTAGACTTGATTTTTTTGGTAGATATTTTAATTTGTTGATAGACTTGTTGGTCATCAAAGTATAATTATTTTCGAGTTGATAGATATAATGAAGTTGAATTGACTTTGTGAGATTTGGTTGACCAAAATCCGTAGGCTTATTACCTTTCACAGTAGACTTGTTAGACACGAAAATAGACTTATTTGTAATAAATTTAAATTTACTACAATATGTTTATTTTCTCTGTGATAGTTTTGTTTTACTAATGGTAGAATTAAATATCGATAGTAGATTTGTTTTGTACTAATAGATTTATTTTCTTTGTAGTAGACTTAAAAGTTCCGTTAGAGACTTGTGATATGTGATAGATCTATAAGACGATGTAGAATTATTTTTTTAAAAATAGATTTATTTGATAATACAGTAGACATATAACTATTATATTGTACATATGTGTCCTTGTACCTTGTTTATTCTCATAATTTAAGTACAACTAAACACTACTAAGTACAACTGGTATAACCATATAATTTAAAATTATAATTAAAATTAACTAAAGAATAATAAAAAGGGAACATGTGCGCCAACAAAAAGGGATATATGCATAGCTAAAGTACCATGTGCACCGTCAATTTTGTACATAGTTGTACAAAATTCTTCATAGTTGTCCTTTGGATATTTTAGCATTTTTCCAGTTGACGACCCTTGATAGAAATTATTATTTTATAGTTGTCCACATGATTTTTCAACTATTGTAGTTCATTTACAACGTTTTTATACTACAAGTTATGCAAAATCATAATTATGTCTCTTTTCCATCATACGATTGTTAACATTATCAAAGTCTTTCTTGTATCATAAGAGGTGTTTGATCTAAAACCAATAATATGTATTAGAAAAATAAGAGTTTCATGTTATCTATGATTTTAATTTTTTTTTTATAGTTTGAGAATTTTTCGCATTTCTTAAGTGAATGTTTTCTTTTAATATTTAGTTTAATTTATTTTTATTATTTTCTAATTAAAGATTTACATAGAGTTGTATATATGTGTCTAGTTCTACCTTGTTTATTTCCATCCGGAAAGTATTCTCAGCCAAAAATAAAATCTTCTCGCCTAGATTTACTTTTTCTAAGTGTCCAATTGTCCGTCAAAGTAACATGTACACCATATTACAAGTTGTGTAAAATCATATATTTTGCCTCTGTTGTTTCATAAGGTGATTAACAATATGACATATATAAAATAAGTTACCTGCTCCAAATATGAGGTATTAAATGATATAATATAGATGAAATTTCTTGAAATTCATTGAAATGTTTGTGTGGCTGATGCTCATTATCTCCTGAAAATAGAATAAAAGAATTCTCAATTAGCAATTATTTAAGTTATCTTAATTATACCTATTTGTACCAGTTGTTCCGTTATCTCACAGTTGTACCATTTGTACTAGTTGTTCTCTATTCCTTAGTTGTACCATTTGTACCTGTTGTCCTCCTCTATGGATTTAATGATGAACTCGGGTTATAATTCTAATGTATCTAAGAATCACTACTATTCAACAACTATGTTCGACAAATTACCCATGCAAAGACCTAATGATGTGTACTGTCGTGTCAAGGGTTGTCAAGTTTTACCCTAAATGAAATCAATAGCCGCAAGTGCACAGCTGATCGATTGTAGTACTTAGGGATCGAATCCACAGGGAAGGAGGATCTTTTCCTGCAAAAGCCTTTAAAAGAAATATAAAGTAAGAAAGTCTATAACCAAACGGTTTTGTGGGGGTTTTGGTAGTTTGTTTAAAATGTAAAAACGAAATCTAAAAAGAAACTACGGGAATTAAATGGCCTAATAACTAAACTTAACGAAAATGAGTAAAAACGAGAAAAACGGATATTCTAATTGCTTAAATGAAAATCGACTAAAAAGGAATGAGAATATTGAACTAAAGCTTGAAATAAAAACGGTGTGAATCTATAGGATAGAAGGCGTTGGGCTTCAGGGAAGTTTTCTCAGGGGTACAAACGATTCAAAACATTGCTAGAGAGTAAAATTGATAAGATCTTAGCTTAAACTTTTCGAACTGGAGTCACGGACGTATGAGTACGCCACTGTCGTGATCATAGACAACTATCTCTCTCAACCCTGACCAGTAGGTTTCCACTCTGGCCCTGGAAAAGAATAGATGCATTATGTTTAAGACTCGTCAGCATTCACAAATCGCCCATAGGTAGGTTTCCACTCCTATGTTTGTTTTGCTCTCCCAAACTAGATCTGACACCGGATGAACACTTTCGTGTCACCAAGCATCTGAATCAGATTGTAGTTCATGACGCTACTCTCATGCAGTAAAAACGAATTCAGAAGAAAAAGTTCTAAGATTCGGCTCAAAAGCTCATGGAATCCTCATCGAACATATAGATCCCCATCGAAAATTCCTTAATCCCAACAATAAAACTACTCAGACATGATGAACGAAATCAAAAACATAATATTAATAAGTAGAATAGAAACCGAAATTGAAAAAGAAAGAACAAGGGTTCAAGAGACAAATCTCTCTCTCCCTAAAAGCTAAAGTAAAAACAATAAGAAAAATATGAGGTAAAGATTCGGTTCTCCCTTTTAGGGTTCCTAAAATATGTATTTATAGTGCTCAAGACATCTCTGGACGTCACTTAGGGTTTCTCCAAATGAGGGAATCATTGTGGGCTTCAGAAATGGGCCTTCGGGCTCGGAGTTGGCTGGCCGCGGTCGGGATGGCTGTGACCGTGGGGAATGGATGGCTGGCCGCGGTCGCGGTGCTTCTGACCGCGGGAAATTGCTTGTTGGCCGCGGGTGAAAATGCTTGCCGGCTGGTTTACTGGACATCTTGCTCTTCGCGTATCTTTTGATTGAAATGTTGGATTGCCAAGCTGTAAAGTGTGTTGGAAAGCTGATACTTCCATCTTTAAGATCTCCCAATTTGAGCTGGATCATACGGTAAAAAGGCCTTTAATCAGGGGTAAACTTCTGATGGTTTGACTATGAGCTGAAATCTGGTTTTCTATCCATTTTGTTAAGCTTTTCCCTAAGTTACCTGAAAAGAGTCTTGGAACTACAAATACTAGAAAAACGTAATAAAAGTACTTGAAAGCAATTAAAAACATAGAAAAAGTATTTCAACGATCCATAAAACTGGTCAAAATACGGTGTTATCACATAATCGTCACATAAAACTGGGTTTACCAATCCTATTTACATACCAAACAAACCATTTTGGTAATCTAATCTTTAAATTGTGAAATTCTCAAATCTCCACCATTGAAACTTCAACAATGGTGTAGGAGAGAGAGGAGATAAGAACAAATAAATTGATTGCAGAGGATGAGGAGGAAGAGGAGGAGGAATGTCGATGGCTCGAAGGATCCGAGATTCTACCTCGAGCTCCAACAAAAATGATGTAATGGGGGAGGGAGAGAAGAAATAATATAATAACAAAATAATTAAACCCGTATATTTAATAAATTATAAATTAAACCCAAATTGTACTTAAATAAACCAAATTCACTAATGTCACAAATTGGATTCATTAAAGGTAAAATGAGAAATACATATAGATTATGGCACTCAGACTCGTTATATGGTAAACGAGATTTTGCTTTTTCAATCTGTGGATTTCAGCCATTAATCCAACATAGTCGGACGCAATTTAAAAAACGCTCCATAGTAAATAGTTTCACATTTACGTCACTTATTTGTTGTCCTCCTCCTTCTATCATCCTCACCAAGGTTTGAGTGAGAAAGTACAGCTTCTCGACTTCTCGTTGATCGTTTTACACTTGGAAGACTTTTCTATAAATATATACATTTCTGAGTTCTTTTACTAATATATTTCTGTTCTTTATCTTTTAGTATTGAAAATATCTTTCGTCAACAAGGACAACCATGAATGTCCCAACTGAACTGGATTCTTGGTCTGATGAAGAAATTTCCGGTTTATGGCCTTTTCCGATTAACGAAGAGTATTGTTGCATCTACAGAGTACCGAAGCAGTTGCGGATAGTGAACCCTGAGGCATACACTCCTCAGATGCTTCTCATCGGTTTTCTCCACTATTCTAAGAAATTCGTCAATACAGATTTAAGGTATGTATGCAACATTTAATTATTATCATCATATATATTCTCTTTTCTTTTATATATAAACTTACATTATATTTTTGCGTTTTTCTGAACGCATCTAAACTTCACGTCATTTTCCATCTAAAAACCAATTTAGAAAGTTGGTTTTTGATATAAACTGAATCAGTTAAATTTTTTAACATGAATGGATTTTTTTTTTAATTATATTTATTGATAACTGCAGACATTGTAAAGGTTGTCTAGACCCAAATACTAATCCCATAAAACCTTGCATCCAGATACGAGTTTAGAAATATTTCAAATTTAAATTACGGTTTGGTGGCGAAGAGGACTAGACCCAAATACTAATCCCAAGAAGCCTTCCTACTAGGAAATTACCACTGGGCAAAGAAACTTGGTTATCATGAATGGATTTAGCTAGTAACTCACAAATGACTTGTATAAGAAAGGTATACATTATTATGGAAGTATATGCTTTTGGGCAATATATATCTATGTCTGCCCACAAAGCACACCGAATAATTGATCAAATTCGTGGACATATTTACGATTTTTTTATTTTAATAATATAATAGATTTGCATGAATTTATTCAAATAATTTTTTTTTTGTTTTCTTTGACTCTCTCTCAATTTCGTCTGCCTTGCTCGAGCTTCAAACACGTCTCGTGTAGCATTTGTAAATGCCTTCACGGACCGGACAAGCTACAAGAGCAAAGTTTTTAAATAAGATTTTATAAATTACTTTTATTCTTCATTATATTTGTTAAAGGAAACAAATTGTACGATAAATATATGGTAACTGATTTTTATATGGTTTTAGTTAGTTTCTTATTTAATGACCAACTTTCTTATCAATAAATAAACAAGTAAAGAAATTTTTTATATGTTCATTAAAAGTAGAAACAAAAACTAGAAATTACGTTTATATTGTAGTGATTAAACTAGCCAAAATTTTTAATATAGTTATTTTAATAAATTTTTTATCAAAGTGTCAGGAGAACGTCAGGGTGTTCGATTCTGAGGATTCTCAAACCGACGCAATCATACGGCGGAGGAAGAGCCGGTGATGACTGAGAAAATGTGAGGAAGATTAGGATGATCTACGATTCGCTTAAGATCTTCTTAATAATGGACTATCAGCGTGAATGTTGTTTACATGGACAAATACAAGAATAATTTTGATTATTATTGAAAAGTCAGGTCTAGATTTGCGGGTTTTATGGTTTTGTTTGTTAATTGTTTTTATTAATAAATTGTTATTTTTATTAATTTAACTATGTTTTAAAAATTAAAATAAAGGAAAATTTTTAATTTTAACAGATTTTATTTACTCCGTTAATGGAATCAACTTTTCTGTTAAAAAAATGATGTTGTGTAATCGAAATCCACATTGAAGATTTTTTATATTAAAAATTATGGGTTAAAGGTTATAGTATTAGTATAAAATTTTCGAAATTTAAAGTGTAAGTAGGTGTCATTATAAAGATTGTTTATGTAATTTTCTTCAAAAAATGTTTATTTTATATAATTAATGTAGTAAATTAAAATGAAATCAAAGATAACACTTCGGTTCATCTGGTAGACGGGTCGCTCTGTTACAAAAAGCTTATGAAAACGATAAGAAATATTTTTTATGTAATTGTATTATTAAGCGTCAACAACTGAGTCTATCCATAAAGGCATCGTTTGCATGTGCAAGAGAACCAATCAACCCCTTAATATAAGCATAGCGTTGTATTGCAAGAAAACTCATCAAGACATCAACCCTTTAGAGCATGTCCATTGGTTTTCAATGGGAGTCATTAGAATAAAAAATTAATTTTTTGTTTGGTTAAAGTTTGGGAAGAACTCATGTATGAAAGGTGCTTTTAGTAGTGAACCCGTGATTGGAGGTCATCCCGATTAAAAAATTAATTTTTTTTAATTTTTTTTTAAAAAAGTAAAAATAAATATATTTTTATTAAAAAAATAATAAAATATTTAGAAAAGAGTAATACATCTAGTACAAAAATAAAAAAATTATTGAAAGAAAATTACAAAACATATAACACTTGAAATATAGAAATACAACCAAACATTTAAGAGAAAAATAAATTTGATCTCCGAAAGATTTTTTTTCCACGCAATAATCCTCTTTTTCGCGACCAATCACCACATGCCACGTGGTTCGGACACGGGGTCGTTGGGCTCGTCCGGAAAACCCGAGTCTTGCATCTTAGGCTTTTTTATTTATTTATTTTTAATCACATTTGCATATTTACTCGAGCCCAAAAATGGGAAGACCCTCCAATGAACCTGCTATTAGTATCCTAAATCTTTCTCGACACATATTTGCAGGTTGTGAAACTGTATCATCGTTTATTTAGGTTCGTGAAGAAAATATGAAGTTAATAAAATATGTATATTTATGTGGTCCAATTTGCCCACAAAAAAAGGATCATAAGACATGACCGTGAGACCATCTCCAAGCTGTTTACTTTTGATGCTCCAGCCCCTTTTCCACTGTGTTTATCCTATTATTTTATTCACTCATTTATGTATGTTATTTTTACTATAATCGAATTAATCAAATACATATCCATCATAATTTACCGCAACACACTAAGACTAAACTTCCAAATACAGCGTGAAAATACATGTTTATCCTAAAAGAACTACAAATATTAATTAAACATTATGTTTGAGTTCTCATCTTCTAATTTAGGGTTTAGATCTCTCTTACTAAAAAGAGTTTTAAATTATACTGATATTAAATTTGTGCTATCAATGAAAATTGCCCCTTCTTTTACTGTTATTCCTTTTTTACTTTACTTTCTTTTCTTTCTTTAGGCTATTTCACAACTTTTTAAAAAAAAGAATTTTTAAAGTTTGTGTGTAAAATCCAACATCAAAAGTCCAATCATAATACCATATTTTGATTGATAAAATTTCTTCATGCTAATTCTCCGAACTTAAAATTTACTAGATTACCGTGGTTGAATAACTATGGACGACAAATTATAACTTAGCTAAATCTATTAGTTAGACAGGTCTATGATTTCCGAACAAAGCACAACTACTTAATTTAGATAAATGAAGTGATTATCATGAGATACTGCACAAAAGATGCATCATTCACTCACTTTGGAGTTTTGACTAATATCTAGTTAGATTTAGATGTCTTCCTTTCAGCAAAATATGACCATCCAATTAAACGAGTGTTGATAATTGTAGGCGACTATTTGAAGAATGCATAAAGCAGTGTACGTAGCATTCTCAAACTATTACCTAATCTAAAATGATAGGTTTTTTGTTTTTTGGTAAAAAAACTTATTATAAATAATACATCTCATATCCCATTAAAGAACGTGGAATCAGAAATTTTTTTATCCAAAAAAAATATTTAATGGAGATAGATATATTATTTAATGTGGAGGCAATTATTACTATTATTTTTAACAATTTACACTAATCATATTTTTTATTAGAGGAAACTAATCAGATTTGTTTATTGGGGGCAGCTGCCCCCATCACACATCGTTCACAATCTTTTAGTACTCTTTCTTAGTAGTTCTATTTATTATTATCGCTACAAACATAGCCAATATTCAGGAATAATACAATTAGGTAGAGAAAATCATTTTTTTTTAATTATCATTTTCATTCCATTCCATTAAAAGGTAGAGAAAACCGTTAAATAAGATGTGTTACAGACTTACAGCTCATTCTCTTCCCATAAAAACGAAATCTAGACAATCAACTCTCTCCAACTGACTGACACATCAGTATTTGAGAATTGATATGGGAATGATATGTGTCATTTTAAAGAAAATTAATTAATAAACTTTAAATGTTAAACCACTCAAAGAAAATGAAAAGTTTTTTAATTAATTCTTAAATAACATTTATGTAAATATTAAACAAGAATTTATGTTATAATTAATTTAAAATTGATGTTTTTAATAACTTCTTGATTTTTAATGATATTATATTTTTAATTAATTTATTTATAATAAAATATTAACAAATGATGATCATATTTTTTTAAAAAAAATACAAAAATATATAAATTTAAAATACTTGAAGAAAAAATCTATTTAAAATTACAGTTTTAAAAAAGAAAATTAATTAATAAATTTTAATTTTAAATTTTAAACTACTCAAAAAAATATCTATTAATTGATTTTTAAATAAAATTTATGTAAATATTAAACAAGTATGTTATAATTAATTAAATATATTGATAGATAATTAAACAAGAATTTATGTAAATATTAACTCTTGATTTTTAATGATATTGTATTTCAAATTGATTGATTTATAATAATATACTAACACATAACAAATAATGTTTATATTTTTTAAGAAAATACAAAAATATATAAATTTAAAATAGTTGAAGAAAAAAACCCGCACGTTACATGCGGGTATTCACCTAATTCAAATGTAATAAGTTTTTAATAAATCGCTGACTTTATCGATAACTCTCTATTCATAGATGATATAAACGTTAGTAACTAACGCATTGAAAATTCCTCAAATAATGAGACAAAAAATCATTATAAAAATAAATTACAATGACGAAGGCGAAAAATGAAATGCTTACGGCAATGGTCACGGAGGAGGAGATCCATAATGCTTTATTTATGATGAATCCAGAGAAGTCTCCAGGACCAGACGGAATGACAGCACTCTTTTACCAACGATCATGGCCAATTATTAAGGAGGATATTCTAAACTTAGTTAAAGGTTTTTTGAATACGGGGGTTTTTGATGAAAGGCTGAATATGACTAATATTTGTCTAATCCCCAAAACAGAAAGACCCACGAGGATGACGAAACTACGGCCTATCAGCCTATGCAATGTCGGCTATAAGATTATCTCTAAAGTACTATGCTAGAGATTGAAACGTTTGCTTCCCGACCTAATCTCGGAAACACAGTCCGCCTTTGTGGCGGGCCGATTGATCTAAGATAATATTCTGATAGCACAGGAAATGTTTCATGGACTACGGACAAATCAATCTTGCCAGAATAAATATATGGCAATCAAGACGGACATGAGTAAAGCTTATGACAGGGTCGAGTGGTCTTTTATCGAAAAATTACTACGACGATTTGGGTTTGCAGAGATATGGATAACATGGATGATGCGGTGTATTACTTCAGTAAAGTACAAAGTCCTACTAAACGGACAGCCACGAGGACAAATAAATCCCGCAAGGGGACTTCGTCAAGGAGACCCCTTGCCACCATATTTATTTATACTGTGTACGGAGGTTCTTATAGCGAATATAAAGAAAGCAGAAAGAGATAAACTATTGACAGGCTTGAGGGTCGCAACAGCAAGTCCACCAGTCTCGCACTTACTTTTTGCGGATGACAGTTTGTTCTTTTGCAAAGCAAACAAAGAGGAATGCCAGAAGATCTTGAGCATACTAAGACAGTATGAAGGCGTTTCGGGCCAGCGCATCAATTTTGTATTACCTAATCTCCAAAACGATATGTATTTTTTTTGTAACAAAACTTTTTTATAAATGATATGTTAAAGAAAATAATACATCTCATATCCCACTAAAGAACATGATACAAGTCAACTTTCATGGTCAAATCAATCATCTATCATAATATAATTTTATTCCATATGCAGCCTTACCATTTTCTTGTCATTTTTTCTTTAGTTTTTGTTTGACCAAAAAAAAAAAATTATTATAAGTAGCTTCGTTGTACTACGCGTAGCATCAACTAGAACCATCCAAAACGATATGTATTTTTTTTTAACAAAACTTTTTTATAAATGATATGTTAAAGAAAATAATACATCTCATATCCCACTAAAGAACATGATACAAGTCAACTTTCGTGGTCAAATCAATCATCTATCATAATATAATTTTATTCCATATGCAGCCTTACCATTTTCTTGTCATTTCTTTCTTTAGTTTTTGTTTGACCAAAAAAAAAATTATTATAAGTAGCTTCGTTGTACTACGCGTAGCATCAACTAGAACCATCCAAATTTATGTTTTTGGTTTAGCTTTAAAAAAAATATTCTACAGACATGAGGAAGATCAACTTAGGAAACCACGGCGAAGCGGCTCAGCCAGACTGCATCAAAGCCCTCATTGTCGAATTCATCACCACCTTTTTCTTTGTCTTCGCAGGCGTCGGATCTGCCATGGCCACCGGTAAAGTTTTTTCTTTTATTTTTATCGCATTCATTGTCTTTGTCACAGTTTGGTCCTACCAAGTTAGTTTTCGTTTCTGTACAACCAAACCATAACTAAGTCATTTCAAATTCAAATTAGTACCTGAAACCATGCTGCATTTGTTACACATGTTAAATATAATTTAGTCATAATATAGACAGTTTAGTCGGAAACACATTGGTGGGACTTTTTGCGGTGGCTGTGGCACATGCATTTGTGGTGGCAGTAATGATATCAGCCGGCCATATCTCTGGTGGCCACCTAAACCCCGCTGTTACTATCGGCCTACTTTTCGGCGGCCACATCACTGTCTTCCGCGCATTCCTCTATTGGATTGATCAGTTGTTAGCCTCATCCGCAGCCTGTTTCCTCCTCAGCTACCTCACCGGAGGAATGGTACATAATCTAATATAATATTACCAAATATGATTAATCGCTGATTAGTGTATTTTAACACTACTAAAAGACATGTTAGGATGGAAAAAATCATATAAAAATATGTTCCAGTAATTTATATTTTCACATGATTCTATAGTTTCCGTAATTTAGTAACTTTCTATTGACACTTAGAAACCGAAATAATTTAAAACTATTCTCTAAGTTTTTTGGAATATACTTTTACCTTTATCTCCATTCTAATTAAATTTATAAGATACTGAAAAACACAAGTTTACAAGAAAAATGTCATCATACTTCAAATTTGTTTAACTTTTATAGAAAAATTATGTATTTCCTACATGTTCGATTAATGACCTAGTTTGACATTATACAATTACGCTTTCTGATTAGGGAACTCCGGTTCACACGTTGGCAAGTGGAATAAGTTACACTCAAGGAATCATATGGGAGATCATCTTGACATTCTCACTTCTCTTCACTGTCTACGCTACTATTGTGGATCCAAAGAAAGGTTCTCTTGATGGGTTAGGCCCACTTCTTACCGGATTTGTCGTTGGCGCCAACATCCTTGCAGGTGGCGCCTTCTCCGGAGCCTCAATGAACCCGGCCCGGTCATTTGGACCCGCTTTGGTCTCCGGAAACTGGACTGACCATTGGGTATATTGGGTTGGACCATTGATCGGCGGTGGACTCGCCGGATTCATCTATGAGAACTTCCTCATCGATCGTCCACAAGTCCCAGTCACCGACGACGAGCAACCACTCTTAAATTAAATGGTTGAATCTGGCACGGTCACAAACCTATCAGCTCATCGTTAAATTATTGTTTGGTCTCATAAATCTTCTTTTTGGTACTTCAAGATGTATCTCCTGTCAGTTTAATCTACTAGTCCCAATTATCAAGAGTATCAAACATTTCAACTAATCTTGTAAATATATAAGATCAAAACTAGATTCACCAAAAGCCATTGCAAGAACAGTGACCGTCCTTGAAATGGTGGAACCGATTTCTGTCTCTCACAATGATCTCTCTATCAAAAATCTTGGAGATCATCATAGAAACCTGATGACAATCCCCACAAACCCGAAGGTTCTTCACGATCCTAACCGGGACATCTTCTTTCAAACTCATTATACCAAACGCAATTGCAGCCTTTTCGCTATGTAGACACAACGCATCCTCTTTCTCTTCTTCATCAATGTCGAACATAACCGGGCTTGTGTCCGCTTTATAACCAGCAAGTCTCAGCCTCATCGATATATCTTTCCACACTGCTTCAATTTCTGTATATCTTGGGTGAGATTTATCACCTACAAAGAATTCGTGGACTTCTCCATTAACCTCCATTACGCTGCACCCTGGTTCCTTTTTGACTCCTTTAGATTTCATCGACTGTCTAACATGACTAACATTGTCCCAGTCGTCTGAATCTGCATATATGTTTGATAAGAGGACATAAGCCCCGTGATTTCTGGTCTCTAGCTCGAGCATTTTTTTAGATGCAAGCACGCCAAGTTCAAGGTTCTTGTACATTCTAGATGCATGGAGCAAAGAACTCCAAACAGCAGCATGAGGCTTCATCGGCATTCGCTGGATGATACCCAATGCGTCTTTTAAGTGGCCTGCACGAGCATACAAATCAACTAAGCAGCCGTAGTGATCTAATTGAGGCTCTATCCCGAACTCATTCCTCATCGAATCAAAATGTCTTTGGCCTTCATCTACCAAACCAACCACACTGCAACCTCTGAGAACAGAAACAAATGTGACAGCATTTGGAGTAACACCATCTTGTTTCATACGAGAGAAAAGCTCGAGACATTTCTCACCTAACCCATTCATGGCAAACCCATTCAGGGCGCTACTCCATGTGTATACGTTCTTCTCTTCCAAACCCCAGAAAACTTCCATAGCTTTGTTCATGTCACCGCATTTTGCATACAAGTCGACCAACGTAGTACCAAGCCTCACAGTGATTTTGATTTTGTTTCTCTCTATGTAAGCATGAGCCCATCTCCCTTGGTCTAAAGCTCCCAATTGAGCGCAAGCCGATAAAACCGAAATCATAGAAACCGCATTGACTTTCACACCTTCTAACTGCATCAAATGAAACAGGTCTAGAGCTTTCCTTGATTCTCCAACTTGAGCATAGCCAGATATCATCGCGTTCCAAGCAATAGGATCTTTTTCCGGCATCTCCTCAAACAACTTCCTCGCAAAACCAACATCTCCGCATCTCGCACAGGCTGTGACCATCGCTGTCCGACACACAAAGTCCGGGGAAGAAACAGAATCAAACACCTTATGACAAGAATCAGGACACCCCAGCTCAGCATACAAGGAAATCAACCCGGTCTGGACATGCGGGTCGTTGTCAAAACCACGTCTTATGGTCGTACCATGAACTTGAAGCCCTGTCTCACGCATACCTATCCCAGTGCACGCCTGAACCAAGAAGTTGACAGTGTAATTATCCGGTTTAAAGTCGTTTCTCGAACAGAGTATCCTTCTATAAAAATCGAAGCTTTTTTCTGGAACAGGGCTCTTGCAATGTGCTCGGATCATAGAGTTGAGAGCAAACAATGTAGGCTTATCAGACCGATCCAGGATCTGTTCCGCATAATCTAAGTATTTCTGGTCGCTCAAAGCCACAGCCTTTACGAACTGACCCACGAAATGGTCATCGTTGAGTGTCCCGTCGATGACGAACTTGGCATGGATTTGTCGGACTTCTTTAAACGTGGTGCCGGCATCCAAAAGAGCGATCACCGGATGTTTCACGATTCTGCTCATGGCTATAACAACATCCTATCTAATCTGCAGCCAAACACATTTCTTATTTCACACCCAAAAAGAACACAATCAAGCAATTCGTAGAAGAGATTGTGTTTATCAAGGCTCTGTTGGGCATTATAGCAAACACCTGGTGTGCGTCACTTGGGCAGTATAGAAAAACTCTGAATCAAGATGAAATCGAAAACCCAATAGTTGGAGAAGTATGATTCAGTAACCATCTTCACTGGTAAATTTATTCTAAAGAATCCAAAAATTAATGCATAATCATTGAGCCGATAGATTCAATCAATACCCAATTGCAAATAAACATCACTATAATATGAATAAACATCAACAAAACGGCGGAAAAATCGAGTAAAAAAAATTGAAACTTTACCTGGAGCAATCTGCAGTTTGATCACCGAGATACAACTTCTGATTAATAACTCGACGAAGAAAGCGATAGTGAAAGATCAAAGAAGAAGAAGGTAGTGTGAACGCACAGTGAGGAAAAAAAAAGAGAGAGAAAAAAAAGAGAGAGAAAAAAAAATACTTGGGTGACTTCGGAACGACGTCGGTCCTTACTCAAGCAGTAGTAAACCTCCTTATAGGAACATTAGATTAAAGAAATAACTAGATAAGGAACATTAGATTAAAGAAATAACTAGATTTAGACCCGTGATGTGCACGAAAAGTTTTTTTTTTCTAAAATTTTAAGTTTAGAGAGTATATACAATTAAATTTTTTATTTGTGTGTATGTTAATAGTTAGGTTATAAAAACAATTTTATATATCTGTCGTATTACTTGAATGTATATTAACTTAGTATGGTTTTGGTTATTTATAATTCAAGATGATATTATTTAAATTTTCAATGTTGTCTACATAATATAAACATATATAGTATTAGACGAATATATATACATATATCTATCGTAATGAACAAACAGCTATAGAGAATAATGAAAGCAATCTATCTTATTAATAAATCCTGAATTTGACATAAGTTCATAGAATTCAAACGTTGACTACTTCACTTGGTCACCTTTGTAGCTAAACGACGTGAATAGTTGAACCTCCAACCATAATTAAGTACTATATCCTCAGTCTTTAACCTCAATGTCATTGTTCTCCGTCTTATTAGATTTGAAGTACCTAAATAGTTATATACAGATATGTTATATTAACAGACATTTAGTAAAATATCAAATATTTATATAGTACTTACTTATCTTTGAACTTGTGAACTTCAACAATATGGGGATCAAAAAGAAACCTTGACATCCCTCTTGCATCAGAAACAGTCAATGTCCCTAAAACATATATTTTAGGTATAGTTAATATTTGATCTAACCATAATAACTACTGTTATCATGATTAAATGTTAATAACTTAGTTAGAAACAAACCATTGTTGTAAGTTATACGCCAGTCTGTCAATACACATGTTTTATTAGAACCACAGGGAGACCACCATTGTGATTGGAAATCATCAGCCAAGTTACCATAAGCAACACAACTAATTTCAACATTCCTACAATTTATTAACAAAATATATTGTTATCTTAATAACATACAATTAAATGGGTAACGATTCAAATACTTACTTGAGATTTCTTAACGTAAATCGTAGTCGACTATAGTATCTACGAAAATCACAATCTAGTCAGTAATCCTTAATCCTTGTAAGTCGTCCAACGTGGACAACAACACCAAGTAGATCTAGTATCACATAAAGCATCAAAAGATGTTTAAAATATTTTAAATTGAAATTCAATGATAATTATTTAAGACAAATATGAAATACCAATAGGATACTTATGATCAATAGTCCCATCCAAAATATCCTCGAACTCTGAGAAAGACATAAATTGAGTATCAGTGGGGATTTCATATAGCCTTTTGACAGTAGTATTCTGAAGTAGAAAAATCCTCCATTTATGATGAGTTGTTTTCTGAAACCAAAATGAATCATTTACAACAAAATCATGTAGAGTATTCCACTGTCCTTCTTGCAAAGCTTGATCATAATACGAAACCAACACATGATTAGTCATCGAAGCTTGAATCTTGCATCCCTGTGATAATTTCAGTATCAATATATTAAGATGTTTATGAAAAATAATACTACTATGAAGTAAATAATAATAACTTACTTCTTCATCCACCAGAATAAATTCCACACCTTCAATTCCTTGTGGACCAAGAGTTTCCCATTTTTTTAAAACCAATATTTTGATTTTCCAGTCCGATCTCCATGAATGCAAATCAGAAACTCGGTGATAGAGTTCCATGATGAAAGGGTACGATGTGGTATCTAGGTTTTAGACAACTGCAAAATCCAATATATATAGGAGGCTTTAGGTTTATAGTAATACAGTAAGATTAATATGTCTAATAGAAACCGAATATCTCGCATGGATATTTTCTAAGATCAGGAAACTATATTTATAGTTTCAAATTTAGAAACTAAATATCCATTAATAAATTCATATATTATTTTTGATTATATCTAAGTGATTTTTTATTTATTGATGATACGATAATACTATTTATATAGAAGTACAATGATATATATAAACTGTGTAATATATCAGAAAAACTTGTTTAAGTTGGTTGCATGTTAAGGATTGTTAATACATGTCTATTTAAAATTTCTACTACTCATTAGCGAATAAAAAGACAAAATATATGACTAACAAATAATGCTAAAAATTAATAAACAAATAATACACTTTATTGAAATCAGATTAAATATGGTAGGAAGAGAAACAAATTGTTTATTAAAACAAACTTAAGAGAACACCACTCATAACAAAATTTAAAATAGAATATAAAATATAAGATAGCATAACATAAGTCCTAATCCTTTCTTCCTTGAGAACTTGAAGCACTCACGTACACTTCCGTTATCTTCTTTGCAAGCCTGAGAAGAATATTTTTCATGTAATTAGTCAGTAAAAAAAATCATAATCTAAAACTATTGAATGTTAATAACGTTTATTACTTGATCCCAAAGCTTTTGACTTCATCCAATGGCGGGGCAATAGCAAAACGTGAAAGCGATCCCTCCTTATAATTTTCAATTGTCATTTCATCTAATATATAAATAAGATAAGGTCATCAAGTTTTGAATGTGTATAAAGTTGTCTTATAAATATAAAAATCATATAAACGCACCAATGTTTTTCTTAACCAACCAATCAGTTAAGACACAAATAGCAAATGGACTCTTCCCTACAGGACCTTTGCATTTCCCTTCTATCTCGTAAGCCAAATCATCATGTGCAACACAGTTAAAATTACAATTCCTACACATTATAATTATTATGATTATATTATATCTCAAATAATGATATAAAAACATGAAACCATTATATTACTTACTCCAGATCTTTAATTCGGAATCTCAGTGTTGGAACACTTTTGTCATCGGGATAAACAACTGTTACCATATTTTCGACATGATCCAGAACACCAATCAAATCTGGATTAAAAAATATTGTTGTACAACAACTGATCAATATTACACAATCAATCATACAATACTATAATCGATAACACTAACATAGTTAAATACATAATTAATAAAGATAAATGTTAATACTTACCAACTGGGTAGAAGTGGCTGTAAGGCTTATTGTAAACACGGCTGAAATCAACAAAACGAAGGAAAGGATCTCGAGTCAAAGGTCGGATGGAACTGACCTTAGTTTCACCATCTAAAATTATTTGCTTAACGTGTCTTGTAGTCCGTTCTTCCCACTTAGAAGGAATTAGTTTAAATTTGGATAACTGCACCCAATTTCCTTCTTGCAAAACGTATTCGAAATATAATAGATTGAGGTTACCAACGTAGGCAGAAATTCTGCAACCCTATTAGGGTAATTGATATAAAACATTAGTAGCAAAACGATATGAAGTACAAATAATATAAAACATTGATAGAGATGAGTATCAAACTTACATTCTCATCAACCAATATGAAATTCATCACACGAAGACCGTCAGCATCAAAGGCCCCCCCCATCTCTTTAAAATCTTCACCTTAATTGTCCAACCATCCTCCCAAGATTGTAACTCATGCACCATTTGGTATTCAGGCATTTTGTTTGAGTTTCCGATTAAAGATGTATAAAATGGTTTGCAGCAAAGGTTTATATAGGAGTATGTTAGTAAATTAAGGATATGACGTCCCAAAATTATTTGCGTATATACGAAGCATTGTAAAAAATTTTGCAACAGTCAGTGATTTTAGGAATATGTATCTTGTTAGTTATATCTTAGATGGCATAAATAACGATTATCTATATTGTTTAAAAATATTTCCATAGTTTGGTTGAAGTTGTTACGATACATTTAACAGATTATAGAATTAAATATTAACGTATATTTTGTGCAACTTCAAATAAGTAATATGACAAATATATGGAAGTCGTATTCGTAATCTTTTTAAAAAATGATTTGTTACGTATATATTTATTATATGTGTTATCTCGCGTAACTAAGAAAAAATGATTATAGAATATGCAATCAAATATTAACAATGATTAATTTAATGAATGTTGAACCCTAAACTTAAAGTTTCTAATAATATTACTATCATATCTAAATTCTTCCGGAAATCTAGTCATTATATTTTCCAAATCCTGAAATATAAGGAGACAAAGAATTGGAGATATAGCAAGTAAGAACAAATAAGAACAAATATCTGCATTAATTATTTAGCAAAATAATTTAATATAAATCCATTATTAACTAACTTATTAATTATTTTTTTGTGGTTACATCGTTAGTACTAAAATTAAATTAAATTACCAAGTTGTTAATAAAGTAAATTTAAAAATGAACGATTGTATTCGATTTATAAGATCATTTAGTTCGCATAAATTGTAATCTTTTGCAAATTATAATAATCATGATAACATAAAATATATTTAATATAGTTAAACTAAAAAAGGTAATTGTTCAGAGTGTAACTTCAAAGAAATCCCAGAAATTAAACAGAAGTCTTAACATTCAACAAATAAGGAGGACATCACTCCTTTTGATTACTGACATGAAATTAAAGATAGTTAAAAAAGAGAAGTTCAGGATTTGATGAAATCAAATTACACATCTCTTGTTCCAGAAGATGAAGGACTGTGGGCTGAATCCCTTAGCTTTTGCCAAATTCTGAACAAATACATAAAATAAAAATAAGTAATAACTAAAATAAATTTAAAATTGAAAATGTGATTATTAAGGTAAGGAAAAATATTACTTGGCACGGAGATTGTTGACTTCATCAATTTCTGGATGAACCAAGAAACGTGAGAGATTTCCTTCTTCAAAATCAGTGATTATAATTTCATCTATATAAAAAAAGGAAATTATAAGGAATAAAACAATTTGATTAAAAAACAAATTATCAAAGCAAAAATAAATACATAATGGCTATTTACTCTCATTTTTCTTAACAACCCAATCAGTCAAAACACATATGGGATATGGTCCTTTAAGTAATTCGCAGTTTGATTTATCCTTGATATCATAAGCCAAATCACCATGTGCGACACAGTTCATTGTGTTACCCCTAGAGATAAAGAAAAATTCTTACTAAATAGAAATTTCTATAATTATAAAATCAAATAAAAAATAGTAGAAGGCATTACTCTATATCACTGATACGAAAATGTAGGGTTGGAACACTGTTCTCATCATTGAAATCGAATTCAACATTGCCAATCTCCTTATCAAAAATACCCATCAAATCTGAATAAAAACCCAATAATCAATGCATGTCTATATAACATAACTTTATTTTAATTTGTTGTGAATATATGATAAACAAAAAGAGACGTATGCATTTTATACAAAAACAGAATATTATTAAAAGGAAACATACCGATCGGGTAGTAGTGAGAAGGACGGTTGAAAACACTTGGAAAATCAACGATTTTGATGAAAAGATCCTGGCTTAAAGGTCTGATATAATTCACCTTTGAACTCTGATTGAGAATGATCTTGTAAGCATGATTTGTGGTTCTTTCAGTCCAACCGGAGTTAACCAAGCGAAACTGTGAAAGTCGAAGCCAAGAACCTTCTTGGATAACCCTCTTGTAGAAAGAGAGTTTGAAGTCGTTCACAATAGCAGCAACTCGAGATCCCTAGGAAATTTTAATATTTGGTTAAATAAGCAACAATTAACAACCACAAAATAATTGAATTCTGTGTACAATAACGAATCTTACCATTTCATCAACCAAGATGAAATACATTCCTTCATGGCCTTCTGAATCAACTGTATCCCATCTCTTGAGAACCTTCACTTTGATTGTCTGTTTGAACTCCTCCCATGGTGTGAGATCTTTAACCATTGAATAGTCGGCCATTTTTTATGCAGAGATATTGATGCTTTTTTTTTTAGGTTTTCTCTATGTTAAGGATGAAGTTATTATCCAACAGAGGTACGCTATATATATAGAAGATGTAGTAAATTTATTAAGTAAGGTCGCAATGGTTGGAATAATTTTAATTGCAATAAATACAAAAATGGAATATTTCTTTTGTTAAAAAAAGGAATAAGTTAACTGAATCTAGTTCAATCGGTGTAAGAGGTTGTCAGTAGATGTATCAGTTTATATTCAGAAAGAAGAAAAAGGAAGTTACATATGTAACGATACAAACATATTTTTATCAAATACAATTAATATTTATGCAAAGATACAGAGGCTATATTAATTCTCTTTATATAATTAAATTTCAATATTAATAAGTTGTGTAACATTTAATTTTCATAAAAATTTAGAAACTATATATACTTTCAAATCGAGATGAATATTTTATATATTACAAAATTAAATTGAGTATAAGTTGGTTTAGTAACCAAAATGTATATAAATCGAAGTGAATTTTATGGGACGTGAATCTATACATGCAAAAATATTTCCAACAAAAAAAGCAATAAATGAAAAGCTGAAATCAGATATCGATCAAATCAATTCAATATTGTCACCTTGCATGCAGATGTCCTAAAATTATGTATTCAACAATAATCCAACTACCAAACGATATGAAATTAATTGGTTACATTTACAATAAATTAAATACTTGACAAAAACATGCATTATTATATTATGAATACGATTTTGCCAAAGAACATAACCGTATTTTGACTTAAAACAAAATTTTATTATTGTTTAGAATGTTCTTTGGTGGAACATAACCTTAGCATTACAAAATTTTGTTATTGAGATTTGGTGGAACATAACCTTAGTATTTTTTTTTAAGTTCCTAATATGCCATAATTAAACGATTTTGGATAGTTTTTTAAAATTTAAAATTTTAAAAATTTTGTTTTTGATGCAAAAAATATATTATACAGATCACAGATTCCATATTATGAAAAAAAAATTTAAAAATCTAAAAGGTAATTTTTTAGGAAACAATAGATAATCAGATATTCAGGATGATGAATATAAGGAATTAGTTATCCAAATATCAATTTTTGCTATTAATATTATAATACTATCATATCCCAATTATATCGGCAAACTAATTATACTGTTTTCCAAAAATAGAATTATAAGAAGGCAAATGATTCGAAATGTAACACAACTTTCTGTATTTTTAAATAATCAAAAATTTAAACAAAATATCGAAAATAATTAAATTGATTAATATGTAACCAAATATTTACCTCATTATAGAATTAGGTATGTATACGAATTTTTAAAGATATATTCATTAGTACGAAATTTATTAATTTATTGTTTTAGTTAAATCGAAAGTATTCATATCAAAAATAAAATTCAAATTAGGTGATACTGATAAAATAACAATGTAAACATGATCCTAAGTTAATTAGTTTCATTTTTTTGGTATAATTTAAAATCTGATTAAACCATGCAACAATTATTTGAAAATAAAATAGATTTCAAAACATAAATTAAAAAGATAACAGCAAATATTTAAAATTAAACGAAATCCGAAATAAATTAAAGTCTTAACATGCAATAACATAGGAGGACATCACTCTTTTAGATTAAAGTCTTAAAAAAAAAGATAGATATTAAGATAAGATAGAGATGGGCCGAACTAAGCATTCCTTGATCCAGAAGATGAAGCATTGTGGGCCGAATCCCTCACCTTTACCCACATCCTAAAAAAAAAAGATAAATAAAACATAACTAAGTATAAGTATATGAATCAAACGTTTTATACATGTAATAAGTAAACAAATTAAATTATTACTTGGCCCGTAGAGTGTAAACTTCATCGAGTGGTGGATGAACCAAGAAACGTGATAGCTTTCCTCCTTCGTAATCATTAATAGTAATTTCATCTATATAAACAAAAATTCATCATATTACAATTATATCCAATCCATTATAATATATGGTACAAAAACAACGCTAACTATATGATATTACTTACTGAAGCTTTTCTTCACCATCCAATCAGTCAATGCACATATGGGAGTTGGTCCATTCAGTATCTCACCGTTAGATTTTTCCTTTATATAATAGGCCAAATCACCATGTGCAACACACTTAAGTGTATTACCCCTAAAAATGGGAAAAAATTAATATTAAAAGACATATAAATAATATAAAAAAAATTTAACTTAAGAATGTCATTAGTCGATATCAGTGATACGAAAATGCAGAGTTGAAACCGTTTTCCCATCGTTACCAATATCTTCTACAATATCTCCGATATTCTTGTCAAAAACACCAAGCAAATCTGTATTTTAAACAGATAAATTATTGCATATCCATTTTTACTTAACATAAACCTTTTTATGCATACATGCAAACCACTATGAAAATATTGTATTTTACAAAAATTACAAATAATAGTAAAAGAGAACTAACCGATCGGATAATAGTGAGAATAAGGACGGTTGTGAACACTCGCAAAATCAACGAAACTGATGAAAGGATCGTCCGTTAATGGTCTGATAGAATTCACTTTTGTTTTCTGAGAGAGGATGATTTTGTAAGCATGTTTAGTGGATCTATCATTCCACCCGGAATTAGCCAAGCCAAACTGGGAAATCTGAACCCAAACTTCTTCTTGAAAGACATGTTGAAAATATGAGAGTTGTGTTTCATCAACGGTAGCAGCAACTCGAGATCCCTACGGTAAACAAATAAAAATTAAAAAATACACAACAAAGAGACTTTACAAAAATAGATTACTTATTTTTGAAAACACAAAACTTACACTTTCATCAACCAGGATGAAATACATCCCATCCTTTCCGTTTGAACCAACAGTCTCCCAACGCTTGAGAACTTTCACTTTGATGGTTTGCTTGTATTCCTCCCATGGTGTTAAATCACTAACCATTTGATATTCGGCCATCTTTTTTTAGTCAGAGATATTGATGTTAATTTTCTAGGTTTTCTCTTTGTGAAGGATGAAGTTAGGGAAGAACAAAGTTCCTTTTATATATAGAAGACATAGACGGTTAACTACTCTAAAGTCGCGATTGTTTGTAAACATTTAAGTGTAGTAAATACAAAAATGGTTCATTTAATTTGTTAAAAAAGGAATAAGTTCACCGAATATATTTCAATCGGTGTAAGATGTCAGTAGATGTCTCTATTTATATTCCGGGTGCATAAAAAGGAAGTTACAGATGTAAATATATAAGTATACTTCTATCAAATCACATGAATATTTATGCAAACTTTCAACTACTATATTTATTCATGTTTGTACACTTCATAAACTATATGTTGCGAATCCAAGGGATATAACATTATAAATGTGGCAAATATTTTTATTTCCTACAATACTTATAATCCATATACTATAGTATTAGTAATTAAGATATTATATATTTTAAAGGAAGATGTCATTAGTGTATAAAATATACATAGATATGAACTTTGAAAAGTGATATTTATGTTTGTAAAGTTTCCTCAATCTAAATATATACATGCAAAAATATATATTTATGAAAATAACACTTAATAAAAGCTGCAATCAGATATCAATCAAATCAATTCAATATCTTCACTTTGCATGCACAGGTCATAAATTTAAGTATTCAGCAACAAACCAACTACCAAACGATATTAAAGTAGTTGTTACTAAATTTTTAACATAGAAACTTTGACTTAAAATTTTCTATGCGTGATTTTGCGTTCTTGATTTTTCCAAACTTAATTATAATACGAATGCATATGCAATTACGACTCTCTAGTTAGTTTAACTGAACGTTAAACCAGTTAAACCAGTATATTTAAGATTCAATATCATATTTGAAAACATGTAGTAATAAAAATTCACACATTTTAAACATAATAGATAAATTATGGTTACTACATATTTATTAGTAAATTCATAAAAAGTAAGAATCTCCAATATTTAAAACATCACATAATATTCATTGTAGATAATAACATAGAAACCAATACCATAATTCAAAAGTATAGAATTATACAATGATAATAAATTTTAAATTCAATCAGTCTCTACTCTTCACGGAAGATGGACTTGCCTCATCATCATTACTACCCAAATCAATGACATTGGTATGTTTATTTTGGTTATTCCAAAACCTGCAGATAAATAAATTCATGTAAGCAGTTATTCAAAAAGCTACATATTTTATTACATTAGAATGTGACTGTCTATAACAATTTACCTTCTAACCAAAGTTTTGGCTTTTGAACAGTCAGGATGAAACTCGATTTTAGAAATCCCTCCTCTAGACCGAAGATAGTATCCATCTAGGAAAATAATAGAATTGTTATTTTCATATACAAAGCTATACAACATTAAATAATTAATCAATATTATTGGTGTACAAAAACTAACTTTCTCCTTGTTTAACAGACCAGTCGGTTAACATAACATCAAATGGTAATTGTTCCTCACTGAAAATTTTGTCATTAAAATCAAGTGCAAGTGGTCCTAATGCAACACACGATAACAATAACCCCCTACATATAAATTTCAAATTTTAATATTAACAAATAAACAGAATATTTAATCATATAGAGAAAATGGTAAAAATGAAAAAAAAATAGAGCTTACTTGTAATCCTTCAATGTGAATGATATACTGGTAGTCTTCTTATCATGTCTCTCAGGGTAGGAATCATCATTAACAGTGACCAGAGGATCAATACTGATAACAAAACCGTGAATATCTGAAGAAGAAAATATTCAAAGTGCAAACAACACATTCCAATCAATTGAACTTTATAAATAAATGAAACTTTAGTCTAAAATAAGATTACTAAGTAAGGGCATAAATATAACGATAGGAAGACCAGGCTCTGTTTTATCACCATGCACATCAGAAAATGAAACAAAATCTTGTACAATTTCAAAATCGATAGGCTCTATGTCTTATACTTCTGTGTTATTTAGAAACCTGATACAACTACCAATAGGAGAATTTGGTTCGTCCGATGTATCATCAAAGACCACGAATTCAGAAAAACATTTCCATTCACCCTCTTCAATTGTCTTGTCGAATGATTTGATTAAATCGGTAATATAGAGATAAGCTTGAATAGTTTCACCCTGTATGTATTAGTAATTTATATAATACAAAAAACTGGTTAAATATAGTATAACAAAAAGTTTAAAAGATAAGAGAATAATAACAAACTAAATACCTCTTCATCCATCAACAGAAACTGTAACGATGGACGTTCTCTTGGATATTTTACATGCCATTTCTTCAAAACTTTGTATCTTATAGTCGAATTTGTTTGGTCACAATGAAGATCTGATATTAGGTCATAGTCTTCCATTGAAGGATATGCGAGAGAGCTTTTTTGGTTCTAGAAAATAGTAACTGAAAGTTTGAAAAAATGGGTAATGAGATCTCTCTTATCTAGGAAACAATAATGTCTTCAGATTGCTTTTCAAATTTATGATATATTATTTTATTCAAAATATCCAAATATGTCATCGATTTAAACAGTATATTTTATCATATCGAAAAAAGGAACTTACACAGCCACTCAATATATGTATTGAAAACATAAAAGGAAAACAGTTTTATGTCATTGTGTTTTCTAATCAATTATAAAGCAGAAGAGAATATTTGATATTGTTCAAATATGTACATAAGTGTTACAATGTTACGAAAGGAAAATGCATCACCGATTATATACAGAATATATATCACGCTTGAATGATGTAAATCTGATTATCGAAATGTCTCTATTTTGGTAATTGCATAGTTTGGAGATTATTATAAAAACATGCGTAACATTAAAAATAGAAAAGTTACTTATGTCAAACAAAAATTAATTTATTATCCTCCTCACAAATTGGAAATTTAATAAAGAACAATATAATAGTCTAAAAAATTTAAAACTGCTTATGGGAAATAATAGGTTGATTTGTGCTTGTGCTCGAATATAACCACTTGCAGTTATTCTAAATGCTGTCAAATGAAAAAAAAAATAGTGAGTAATCAAAAAATTATTGAGTTTGAAAAAATATAAAATTTCTATTCTAATAACTGAATACATACAATACCTACTATCATTACTAATGGTAGATACATCTAATTCCTTGGAGACTGGTTTTACAAACTGCATCAATAGAGTTCTGATATTTCATTAACATGCATGGTATGAAAAAATAGTATTAAATAAATATAATTTAAATACCTTCGACATATCTGATAGGAGTGATAGTTGTAGAAATTATGAACTGAATATTGAAAAGGGATGTTGTGTTAATGTATTCAGCATTAACGGGAATAAGAGTGAACTCTTCAATTACAAACCATGAGTTTTCTACAATACTATTCTCAAAGAATTGTATGTATTTTCTGTAAACTGTAGCACAAATTGTATGACCCTGTAAAATGAAGAAAAGTACAGGTTTTTGAAAGTATTCATTATGCAAAAACCTGAAAATGAATGTAATGAATTCTACACTTTACCTCTTCGTCATATAGTTTCATATTAAGAGTAGTTCCTCGATGTGGAGTATATTGTTTCCACTTCTTAGTAATTTTAACCCTAATTTTCCAATCAGTAGTAGACGGATTTAAATCAGATATAGAATCGTAAGTAGAAATCATGACGGTATTATATATCAAAGTTCTTGCAAATGGCTGACAAATTTTACACAACAGAATATTTATATAAGGGATAACTTCTTTGATATGGTATTCAAGTAAATAATATCTAATATGTATAAGGAAACTAACTAATAGAGATATATTCGAGATATACATAGTCGATATCTTCGTGCAATATATATTGAAATCTAAAATAACCATAAATATATTTCAAAAATGTTTTTAATAATTCATATTAATTAATTCACATAATATTAATCGTTTTAATTAATGTTTAAATAATGTACTTGACAAACTTTGATTAATTAATGTTTGTTTACATATGAGGCTGATATGAAGTGATCAGGATATTAGTCTGTCAAAAACTCAATTACATATAACGAAAATAAGTAAGCTACGACTATATAAACAAATTATACGTCGATATATATCAAAGTAACATATGAGCTGTGTGAAAAAAATCATATATCCAAATTGAGTAACCAATACAACGTAAGTGAATGTATTAGGGGGAATAATATATAAATATCAAATAATAGACCAAATTGCTGACAACAGAACATATCAGGATCATTTGCACCAACACGACATCAATAGCTTTCCTTGCAACTTCCTGAATACATTACAAATCCATCATACACATTAATTAAAAAATCATACTAAGCAAATGTAGATATTGTTCAAGTTATAACTTACCAGTAATGTTGAAACTATATCTTCAGGAACACTTCTTTGAATACAACGTTCACTGTTTGTTTCTGAGGTTTACCATCTTTGTCAATAATAAGCACCTTTAACCCATCCTTTGATTTTACTCTAGATAGAGCAACATATAACTGGCCATGAGAGAAAACAGGCTTTGGCAGATAGAGACCGACGCTTGAAAGTGTCTGACCCTGACTTTTATTTATGGTCATAGCAAAGGCAACAGCCAAAGGAAGTTGTCTTCTTCGCATTCTGAATGGAAATTTTCCTTCAGGAGGTGCGACATTCAACCTTGGAATGTAAACTTTCTGACCATGAGTGTCACCAGTTAAAACAGTAGCTTCGATGATATGATCAGCTAATTGGGTGATTTGTAGCCTTGTCCCATTGCACAAACCAGCCTTTGGATCTATATTCCTTAATAGCATAACTGGTGTTCCTACTCTTAATCTCAAAGAATGATTAGGAAGACCAGACAACTTTATATTATTCAAGAAATCAGGAGTATATACTCTGCTATCCTGGTTAGATGTATCAGATGGATCTATAGAATCAGAACTTAGATAAGTTTTCTCCTCACCTTGATAATAAAAAATTTATAGATATATCAGTATAGTATATCAATATGATAAAAAAACGTAAAAACTAAATGAATTAAACGATAAACAATGGTAATTGTGTTTACCTGTCAACATAGAAAGCATGTAATCGTTGATGAGGCAAACATCGTCATTAGTTGGACACAAAATAGCCCTTTCCTGGTAAAAGTGAGGATCGGATTGCTCTTCAAAACTTAAACCATAAACTTCCTGGACAATAGAATTAATGGGATCATCACATTCTTTTATTAGAAGCTCATCAGGAATGTCGATCATAACTTCTCCGGTGTTTGGTAGATTAATTTTACCATCGCCAACTTTAAGAATCCATTGTGAAAATGATTTGATTTCCTCTGCTACGCTTTCATCAAGATTAGCCAAAAGCCTCATGTTTTTTGTAAGCTTGAGCACCTTACAATCATCCCATAAATATGACGAATTAATAAAAGCCATAACAATATCTTCCCTTCCTCCACCACTGATACCTGGCAAAATTTGTCTAAAATCACCACCAAACACAACAACTTTTCCTCCAAATGGTTTATCCTTATGACGCTTAATAATGTCACGCATAGTATGATCCAAACTTTCAAAACAATATCTACTCATCATAGGTGCCTCGGCCCATATGATAAGAGATGACTCAGCAACCAAATTTCCTAAGTCTGTTCCAGGTTGAATATTGCAAGTAGTGTCATCATCTGGGTTTATTGGTATACCGAAACGGGAATGTGCGGTTCTACCACCAGGCAATAACAAAGATGCTATTCCACTACTTGCAACATTCAAAACGAGTTCACCTCTAGC
This sequence comes from Eutrema salsugineum, assembly GCF_000478725.1. Taxonomy (NCBI): domain Eukaryota; kingdom Viridiplantae; phylum Streptophyta; class Magnoliopsida; order Brassicales; family Brassicaceae; genus Eutrema; species Eutrema salsugineum. The sequence continues at coordinate 7,789,868 of NW_006256895.1, forward strand.
ACGAACAGCAGCAGATAGTAGTTTCCATAAATGAGTTTTTCCAGTACCACCAAACCCATATAAGAAAAATACTCTTCCTTTATCTTCTGTGACAGCTTCCATGATCTCTTTGTAGACATTCATCTGCTCGTCAGTTAAACCAGGAACCATTCTTTCTACGATAGCATTCATTTCTTCTCTATCATAGTTTCTTTCATCGTATATTAACCTATTGATACCAGCTGTGTTGTAATCACCCTCCGGCAAAGGCATTCTATCATAATTTGAAAGAGAACAACCATTGCTTCGCAGTATAGTCTCAATTGCATCCAATGTGTAATTTTTGAGCTAGTCATCAGAGAGGTCCAGTTCTGCGAAATGATCACATCATATGTATTGAAATCCAATACTTCATATTCACATAAAGTATTATGGTATACATAACATATATAGTTATAGACAGTTTTTTAATAATAAAAGAAATACCTGGATTGTTTTCAAATAATCTTCTTCTGTAAAGAATATCATCAGATAGCAAATTCCAAGTTTCTTCCCAAACTCCAAATGGATTAATTAGGCTATCAGTCAATAGCATAACGCAGAACAGCTTTCGAAGGAAGTCACCAGAACCCCACATGCTTGCTTCATTAATCCCATCTATATATTCTCTATCATCATCTAGTAAACCCAATGCATAACATGCATCTTTGTATGTAGGATGTAAAACACCATCAACTGTCTTCAAATCATCAAACCCCTTAGGACATTTGTGTCAGTTGAGTAGAACACGAAGATAGTACAATTGGCCACATTTCAGAGGTACATAGGTTATTCTACCAACAGCTAACCTATTTTTCTGTTGCCTTGGTTTCCATTCAATATTTGTACGATCATAAACAAACATTGTAGGAAACTCAGCATATGTTAGGTTTTCAGCTTCTGGATACTTATTGCAAGCTTAAAAAAAAGCTAATAACATTGAGCTCTGTACTAACCTGCGATTTAGAACAGTTTCAACTGGATCATCATCATCAAAAAGTACTGATTGCTCGTTTTCTAGATGAAAATAGAGTTTCTCCACTGGAGTTGTCCTAAAATGGATTAGAAATGCTAGCAAACGCCATGTAGCTTCGCATGCAGAAACATATCTACATAACAATAAATCAGTAGAGATTTAGTATGTAATCAAAACTAATGCAGCTTATAAAACATGCCTACAATCTCTATCCAATTAAATACTACCTGCAATCGAAGAACTCCTTAATTTCATCTGTAGTATCCTCGCCGTTTTCATCTACATTGGTGCATGCTACAGAATCTGCGCCTTGATTTAAATCATTTTCAATAGTAGCTAGAACACGATCAGGTCTTTTGTTGATATATTTGAAAAGGTATTTGATTGACCTTGCCTGAGTACACCATTCCACATTGATGTGAGCTCTATTTCGCAATGATAGCTCTATATTATAAGGCACAACAAAACTGTTGTCAATTTTTAGACCATTCTTCTCAACAAATGCGCCAGTCTTCCTTCTCATATAATGTGGAAAGCCTCTGTTGTCAATGGTAGTTCTTTCACATTATTTCTTTGGAAACTGCTTAGAACATTTCCCATTGAACATACATGGACTACTTTTGTTAATCACTCCGCAAGGTCCATGTATCATGTTTTGCTTCACTACTTCATACAAAGAAGGATCAGTATCTTTGTCAGGAATCTCAGCAGAAATAACCTTATCAATAGATTCAGCAGTAGACAATTTGCTTTTTTCAGCCATCCATAGTAGGATATGTGCATATGGAAGACCTCTTTTTTGGAATTCAATAGTATACATACCTGTTAATATAAAACAAACCTATCAGAATTACCATAACAATATGAATCAAAGTATAATTACAAAGATTAGAAATATAAATTTAACATACCACAAACACTTTTTCCGAAAATGTTCTTTTCAGTGAGATCACTCATGAGGCTGTCTAGCTTAATTTTGAATATCCTACAGAAGATATCTGGTCTATCTTCAAGATTCAACTTTCGCTTCTTTGTATATCTAATAATCTCCCGGAATCAATGCTGCAACTTCTGTGGAAGTTGGCATGTTATGTGTTCTAGCATCTTTATTCCTGTTAGCAATGAGAACTAACTTGACGTTGTCTTCTGGTTGTTGAATATTGTATCTGTCTTTGTAGGAACGAAAAGCTTTCACCATTGGATTACAAAAGTTTAACATCTTCATGAGACATTCAATTAATGCCGGCCTTAACTTGGTCGAGCTAGAGACATTCTTGCTGAAATAGTAGAAAATGCATAAATAAATGTAATGTATGATAAACATATTAACCATCAGTAAAAAATAATGTTAATGGATATTAAAATAGTACGTACATTGTATACCTGATTGATTTCTCTCTGTTGGTTATCTCATTAGCTGTATCATGGATATACAACTGACAGAACTTTGGTTTCTCTTTCCTCTTAGGAATCAAAGAACCAATTAAGTGATAATTTTCACCATGTAGTTGGAATACGGGTGGACCACGATCCTTGTTTATATCGTAATTTATCTTTCCACCAATAGATGTAAATGAAAACATCATGTTGTAAGCTCTGATATTCTCACGAAAATGGCGACAAATTTCATCATCACTCGAGAAGAGATATATCAAAAATGGAGGAGGTTGGTTAAGTAAGGGTAGCTTCACTTTCCCCTGCAAACAACATATAGTAATTTTATATGTTGCACTCTTCTTCTTTTTCTGAATTCGTTCATTAAACCACATCTTTGCTTTGCAGTGTATGCATTCATACATCGGATCTCCATCATCATAATATCGTGAGGTAGTACAACATTCAACATAATTAAACATTTAGTCCTGATAAGAATATAACTGAAAAAGTATTGATAGAAGTGTAATGTTAGAGACATAACCATTTTCCAATATAACAGGTTTACGTTCATGATCATAATCATCTGCTTTAGTATCAGTTCCATTAGGCCTTTCGTTAAACTTAATCCCTTTCATTAAATGTGTCCTGTTATGTCTAGCCTTCCGCTGTGTCTCGAACAAAGATTTAGATAGTTGATTATTTCTTTGTGTATCAATGATTTTATCAACAGAAGAGTTTCACCACATAATGACTTAGATTGAGAGTTAAGATAACACTAATATGAATTCAACGATAAGAAAAATTAAAACTAAGGGAAAAAACTTATAATTTGAATAGGATAAGGATACATGACTTCTCTATTCCTTCAACAGTGTGTGAGCTTGCTGCATTCCTGTTTGTATTTTCTGGTGAAAACATATAACAATAAATATTAAATTTAAAGAAATGTTATATTTTAATTAAGATACATAATTTAGATATTAATACAAATCAGAAATCTTACTGGGACCGATATGTACTGGTTTTGTAAGATCAGAATGAAGCGGTTGTGAAGCAGGATTTGTTCGAGATTTACTAACAACAGATGGTGGCGTCGCATACGTTTGATTCGAGGTTGTCAATTCAGATATATTACTAACAATTGATGTAAGGATCCTATCTGATAATACAATTCAAAAACAAACAATAAGTTAATAATTTAAATAGATTAAATGTTATAAATTCATTATACTATTAATAAATGAAATTATTCTTACTTGGCTGTAAAGGTACAGATTTAGGAATACCAGAATCTAGCCTCCGTGAATTAGGAATTCTTCGAGCTTTGCTAACAACAGATGGGGGTGTCGCATAGGTAATATTAGAGGTAGTGGTTTCTTGTCTATTAGTATCACTTGATGATTGGATACCAGTACCATGAATATCATTGCTTGCTAGGTTTATATCAGGAATTGTTGTATTACGTTTTGCAATTTTAGGCCGTGAAAATTGAGTTTCAGATAAAATTCTACCAAACCTAAGGCCTGAAAAACAAATATATATGTTAACATTTAATGTGTAAACAAATTTGCTTAATATATGTAAAAGCAAGAAATAAAAAATGGTAGTTGAGATATAGGTAACCCGTTTCTTCAGAAGATGGTGAGCATTGCAAAGGTCTCTTTACAGGTGGCCTGTTTTCTTTTTCTAAACTTGGTAATGCTACATGAAGGAAAAAATGAAGAACACACATAAAATATATAAGATAATTCATAAAACGATTTGTAAAATAAAACATAGTTCACATACACTGTTGATTTTTAGGTGTGTTTGACCGTATAGATAAACAACCAGGGTTGCTGACATCTCTAAGAATTTTATCTATGTAAATAAACAAATAAAACAACACAATTTTAAAATAATGTGAAGTATAAAAATTTTGATTAAAGCAAATAATAAATAAAAACTCACTTGAAGTAGATATGTGTGATGTAATCCGAGTTGAACTCCTCACAAAATCATTTGAATTGCTTAAATCTCTAAAAATCATATCAAATGCACCAGAAATAGGCTTTGTTGATTGTGTTTGGCTGGTAGATGCGGTCTTCTATTTTTTTTTTTAGTTTGGTTCTCATCATTTTCGTATCCATGCCGATTTTTCTTTGAACTGTGCATTGCATAAGAAAATGAACATACATGCAAATAGAGGTAAACATGAACACAAAGAACGTTATGAAGCGGAAAAGTTTATTTATATGAAATAATAGTTGTTTGTTATAAAATTCAAATTAAAGGTGATCCCTTATGAATAGGAAAACAAATATTCTACATTTAAATTCATATATCTAAATCCACAAATATAGATAATAAATATAGAGAAAGAATCAATTTATATGAATTAATAGTTGTTTGTTATAACATTCAAACTAAATGTGATCCCTTATGATTAGGAGAACAAATATTCTACATTTAAATTCATATATCTAAATCCACAAATATAGATAATAAATATAGAGAAAGAATCAATTTAGTTACAAATTGCCAAACTTAAAAGGATAAATATAGTTAAGTAAAGTAAGTAATACTGTTAAAAGATATAAGTTATAATACATTATCCATATACGTGATTATTGAGGACTTTGTTTTCGGTTAGTAGTTATACGTATTTTTGGATGTATAGATTCGTATAAGTATATATAATTTGTTACAAATTTAGGAAATTTCCATTTAGAAATAAATAATATAGAATACATAAAAATTTAATTATAATCTAATTATGTTTGTATACTATTTAATATATAAGTGATATCATTTGAATGATGATCATACGATGTTTAAAGAAAAATTATAAAATTACTAAAACGATTTCATACATAAACAAAATACTATCAGTAATGAACGAAATCAAAATATTAATAAATAATAACCATCCGATTACAAAATTTTAATCAAGAAGCAAAGTTAAATAAAAAATAACGATAAAAGAAACAATCATTCAGACGGATAAACGCATAACAAAGTAGTTCCAATAACTGATTTCGGTTCTTAAATCATGGCTTCTCTGTTTTCACGGTCTTAAGGGGTAGAGTACTTGGATTAGTCTGAACAGTTTTCTCATCCTTACACTTCTTCTTTGCAGCTGAATACTCATCAGTATCCTTAATCACTTCCAACTTTTCATTGCTTTTGCGTTTAGAAGTAGGTGTAATTTCAGCATCATCATCATCCATAATCATTAATTAGAGGAACCTATAACATATTAATTAATCTGTAAGAATGAAAGCATTATATAATAGTAAACATGAATGTAAGAAATCAGAATAAATAAATATATCTTTTCATCAAGAGCATTGTGAGCTTTTTCCTCTATCTTGATACTTGGAGTGCTTTACAAAAAGTGAAAGTAATGTATGGTAAGCAATTAAGAATTAGTTTATACAGAATAAATGATATCAAAATGATATAAATGTACCTGAGGAGTAGAGATTTCAGAAAACTCCTTAACCACATCACTTTGTGTAATTATACTGATGACCTTGTATGTGTCACTATTGAAAACAACATTTGAGCTTGCAATTGCAATCTTGAATAGAAACGTTTTACCACAAATATTGCTCAAAGCTAATGGCAAGACATCAGGATCCTGAATCTAAACAAAGAGGAATTTAATAAATTTTAAATAGATCAAATAAAATACTGTCATGGACAAATGCATTATAAATATGAACCTCATTAACAGACTGAGTTAACTGAGCAGCAGTTTGGTTTACAACTTCTTTTGCCTCTTGATCAAATAAGTGGAATTTAGTTTCACCAGTATTATCTATGACACGGAAAGTCAACATAAACCTATCATAATTTGAAATAGTATAAGTTAAAATTAATAAAAGGTCAAAACTTTACTATAACACAAATACAATAACAGACTTACGATGGATAAACATTCTCAACATCCTCATTGCATTTTTTGCACTGCCACAATTGTTTCTTAAATGTTTTCCCAGGATACAGTTCTTTTAAGTAATCCATATCATGAGGGAGAACCTTTTTAGAACAGGCTCCACATGACATGTAATACCAACCAAACTCAGTGTCAATAGACATAATTGTGGCCATGGTAACACATTTGACAACCTTTGAAAGTTAATAATGATATTAGAATCAAATATATGTTATAAAAATTGAACTGACATAATATATAATTACCTCAGAAGCAGCAATAATCTCGCTAATAGTCCTTCGAGGACTATGCAAGAAGAAATCGTCCCTTACCGATACAGAATTGACAATAGTTAACTGATTTGGATGGGTATAGGTCGGGGTTAAACCATCATTTGGCAATCTGTAGAGATTAGATTACATAGTTATTAGAATATTAAACTTGAAAAGTAAATAAAATTATGGATATAATTAGTTTTACCTCTCTTTAAAAGCCAAACTCTCTGGAAAGACTGGATCACTAATGACCATTGAACAGTTGTAGCAATTGCCAACACTCCAAACACCTTGATAAAGTTTTAACTTTCCAAACCGCAAAACAGCAACGATCACAGCATCATTTGCATGTTGAGCCACACTTTCAAGATTTTCAGCGAATTGACCCCAAAGAACACAATTAAGTCGAACATTTCTACATTGAAAATGATAAAGGAAATTGAGGAAAAAGGATACTATACACAAATAGTAAATATATAGAGCATTAGTGATAGATTAGTAATGTAAATGCTAACTCTGTATCACAGATCTCCATAGAAAGCCTCTTTGTCTGTCTCTTCCCAACATTCAAGATCTCCACATCCCCAATGCTCACAATTTGTCCAATAGCATCTAAGGTAAAAGAAATCATGTTAGTACTTTATAATTACGCAAACAAACTATATATCCAATAAATAATTTAGTAATTAAACAAACTTGCCTATTAAGAAATCTGGATTCATTTTTCCTTCATGAATATCACTAAACTTGACGAACTTGAAACCTAAGATTCTTGGATCCATTTCTTCTGCCGGTTTGACAGATGTAGTTGATGCGAAAAGGATTTTGTAAACGTTAGGGCTGGTCCTGAACTTACCACCTTTATGAGCCACTTGAAAATTTGTGATAATTCTAGAGGCACCTTCCTCTAACAGATTTTCATTTTTCTTGATGAACTCCTTCTTCAAAGTTACATGCATGGTTTGATTCTGTGTATATATAAAAGAATATGCATGCTTAAAAGATACATAGGTTTGAATGAAAATGAAAATAAATGAAGACAGTCGTGAAATATATAGATTAGTACAAAATCTTAAAAGTAACATAGATAGTATACCTTCTCATCAACAACAACCATTTCCAACGTCTCTACACCATTCAAATATTGTTTCCACACCTTCAATATCTTCACGTAAACTCTCCATTGAGTTTTGAAGGGCTTCACGGAATATAGATCGGTGAAAGAAGACATAATAGCAAGATGAAATTTGATATTTAGAAATGTATTGAAAGGTGAGGGAGGATGAACTATTGGAGAAACGTACACCTATATATATACGGTATTGAGAGAACATGGTAGAGCTAGGTTAAATATTTCAAATTTAGAACTTTCTTCTCGTTAATATAATCCAAGGATCTCGGTTATTTTCGTTTAGGAATAAATATATATCTTCCGCATTTTGAGTAACCAATATGGATGTTTATTAGTTGTTTTAAAAATTTCAAAAGGTTTAGTTTGAGGTTTAAAAATATAGAAATGCGTAAATATAGATACTTACTTAATCCGTTGGAAGTTTAAATTATTGTTAAAGGTAGTTTAGAAAAATGATGTAGGAAAATATATACGTTTCGAAAATATAGGAACCAAAAAATTCAATGTAGAATATGACAAAATATAGATACTTACTTAATCCGTTTGAAGTTTAAAGTATTGTTATTAGTTGTTTAGGAAATTCCTCTAAGAAAATATTCATCTTTCGAAATTATAGGAACGAAGAAATTTAATGTAGAATATGCGAAAATATTTGAAAAATTTATTGCAGTTAAACGTGTTTTATGAAATAACGGTCTGTTTGGCAATAGAGATAGTAGGAGAATTAAAATTAGACGAATTAATAATGTAGCTAAATACCAACTTTAATCCTAGAGCTGCCAAGTGTCCAAATAGTGCCTCCACTTTAATATATTGGAGATGTTTTTTTTTTTTTAAGTTTGGAAAGAACTTTGGTTATTTTTGGGGTTCCATTAGTGAATCCAGTAATCGTTCGAATGAAACCCTCATATACTAGTTGACCAAGCAATTTATTCTCATATACCAGCGCTATAAGAATTAATTTATTTTAAAATTATTTTTAAATTGGAAAAGCGAGAAAATACTCAGTCACCCTTAGAACATCATAATATCTACTGATCCAACCAGTCATGGATCAAATATCCACACCCAGTTAGCTATACCAGATCCAATTTCGGGTCTAAATTTGAATAACCCTAAATTCAAATGTAAATCATTTCTGGGAAATTCGTTCCATTAGATACAACTACGAGGATACTACGAAGAGTCTTCGATTTTCTAAACTGGTCACAATCATTCATCAAATTCACATCAGATTTGTTCTTCGTTCTTCTTCGTTTTTGCCGTTTTACTGTAGCTTATCTTAGGCAGAAGGCTTACGAATGAATCTGTAGTGTCTGATACCTGGGTTTAAGAACGAGGAACTGAAATTAGTATTACCTGCAAAATTTGAGTTCAGTTCACTTTGATTGATGTGTGGATCCCGGTGATAATTAGATGTGTCTTAACTTCGTAAAAAATACTGAAATGACATCATTCGGAGGAGATAGTGAGTCGCTTCAATTACGGTGTGGGAGCCATTACGCTTTCGTAGTGAGGTTGAGGAGCAAACACGTAATGAGCAAACGCGTAATGATGAGGAAAACCAGCCGCCAATGCAACCGCTGAGTATGTATTTTAGTGCAAATCAGTACAACAAGGCAATAAAGTTAGGTACTCGGTGTTGGATCCACAAAGCAGTGGAGAATCTGGAGTCGCCATCACTTGGACTGAGACCCGAGGAGCTAAGATGGTTTAGCGAGCATCCTCAATTCAAGCACTTCTGGCATATGCACAAAGCCATGTATTTGGATACAACCCATAAGACTCAGGGGTTGTGGATGCTCCTTCTACGCACAGCAAAGACAAACAAGAGGAGAGAGTGTTGGTTTGTTGTTAATGGAGTTCCAATTCGGTATTCGCTTAAGGAACATGCACTCATATCTGGATTAGACTGCCATGATTATCCAAAAAATTATGAGAAGATGGGCAGTAGTGATTTTAAGGAGAAGTATTTTAAGAAAGGAACTGTCCCTACACTTGCTGTTGTTAAAGAGAAGCTTGAAAAGATGCGTGGTGGTCCTGATCGCTTAAGAATGTGTGTTTTGTACTTTCTAGCAAGCGTGTTAGGTGGTAAGGCTAAGACTGGGAAGGGAGCTCCCTCGGTAGACCCTTTATTCTTGAGGATGGTAGAAGATCTCGATGCGTGTAGAACATTTCCTTGGGGGAGGTATTCATTTGATGCGAATCTAAAAGAAATTGAACATACATTGAGGCACTTCAATGGGGTCGTCGAAACCGATTCTTGGACATTTCCTGGATTTGTTACTCCCTTGGAGTTGCTACCTTTTGAAGCAATACCTTGTCTGAAGGACACATACAGAGAAGAAGCTAAAGGAGCAGACATAGAGTGTCCTCGGATGTGTAAGACAAAGTTCAGACCATTCACTCTCAAAGGATTTCCTCTTTCGGACCTCTACGAAACACTCGGTAATACCAAAGATATCCAGAGTATCTTGGAACCATCTGCTGATGAGGAAGATATGTTAGCTGGTATCATGGAAAGGTATGAAGACCCAGATAACAGTGATACAATTCCTGATAGTTGGACGAGTCGTATAATTGATTATGGGAAGCAGATATTCTAGAAGGATATGAGCTTGGACGATGAAAAAAACCGAGTTGAACCAGCGAAGAATGCCTCCTCTAAATCTCCAGCGCCGAGTGGGATTGTGGACCAGATTCAAGGGTTGAAAAAGAGTATGGATGAGCAGTTCCAACTAATGAGACCACATCAATGGCATGGATATTAGATTGAAGTCCGTTGAATCTTATGTGAAAGAGGCAATTCGAAGTGAATGTCTTGGAGAAGAGAAGGAAGGAGAAGAACAAGGTGATGAAGGAGAAGAACAAGGTGATGAAGGAGAAGAACAAGGTGATGAAGGAGAAGAGGGTGAAGAAGGGAAAAAAGGAGAAGAAGAGAATGAAGAAAGAGTTGAAGAGAATGAAGAAGTGGGAGGTGAGGTGGCAAAGAAGGAAAAGAATAAGACAAAGACGAAGGCAGTGGTTGTCAGAAAGTATTTGACCAGACAACGGACTGGAATTCAGGTATTATTTGGTACTTATAGGTATTATTTGGTAGTAATAGGTATTAGTTGATACTAATAGGTAGAACTATAGTATAAACCACATATGTTTTTTACCATGTAGGAACAATCTGGTGTTTCAGTCGAGGAAGGGGAGGTGCAGCATGAGAAGAAGAAGAAGAAGAGTAGGAATTAACAGTCCCAGATGTTCACTCTATCATGCTGTCGATTTGAATTTATGGTTTTTTTAAGAACTAAATTGTGGGATCGTGTTGTTTGCAAAATTTAAATTTATTTTGAGGATATTGTTTTGTTATTGTTATAAGAATCGGTTTATATTTAATTAGAGGATTTCGGTTTGGTATTACTCGGTTTAAAATATTGTTGCTCTTTGGTTGTCGGGTAACTGTCTTGTCGTTATTAAATTATGTTTTCTAAAACGACGCGTGTGGGAATAGAGAAAGGCAGCATTTGTATAGTGAGAGAAATCCCATAGTGAGACGACGCCATTAATGCATGCCACCGCTTAACTTCTTCTTCTATAAATACCACACCCTCGCCTTCTCATAACACCATCGCAGAGGAAGAAACATTCCCTAAACGTCAAAAAAATAAATCTTATCTTTCCCTTTGCTAACTCAAAACCCTAATTTCCCCAAATGGCCCACTTTGCTCACAACATTCGTCCAGCGTCATCAACACGTCCCGAGTACTGGATGCGTCGATACCTGCTTGACCTCCAGCGAAACCCGTCGCCCATATACTCCGCCGGGGTGGAGGCGGAGGACGTGTATGTGTGGGCGTCGACCATCACTGGTCCGCCGGGAACTCCCTACGAAGGGGGTGTCTTCTTTCTCCGCATCATCTTCCCTCCGGATTTCCCCTGGAAGCCACCGAAGGTGCACTTCCGGACCCCCATCTTCCACCCCAATGTGAGCTATCGTGGCAACATCTTTCATCCGATGCTCATGCCTGATACATGGTGCATCGCGACATCTGTGGCCCAGATGCTGATGAGTCTGGCCCAGATGCTATTGCATCCGCTGGTGGCGGAAGGCGACGTCGTGAGGGAGGAGGTGGCGGTGATGTACCGGGAAGACAGGGCAAGCTACGAGGAACTCGCACGTAGCTTCACCAAGATCCACGCCATGGATGGTTAACATAACATCCATGGCGGAAAAGACTCTAAATAATTGTGTTTTTTATGTTTTTTTTTTAAGTTTTCGTTGACCTTATTATTATGTTTTCTGTATGTTTATATTATGCTTATATTTGGTTATTAATATTATTATGTTTTTTGTTAAAATGGAAATATTTCACAAATTTTTTAATAACCTACATTCAACCCTAACTTCTGATAAGACTTGGTAGTTGGACCAGTTTTACATCGAGAATCCGCACTCATTTATAGCCCCATTTATACTGGTTACGCGTGAAGACGTCATCAAGCAGACGCCTTTTTTTTATTCATAATGGATAAGCATAAATCACAGGAATTTATTATCATATTTAAAGTAATTATTCTTTAAAAATATCTTTTAAAAATAACTGAGGTTAAACCAAAAATTACAAACGAAGATATCCAAAATTCTAAAATCAAAAACTGAAAACCTAAACCCAAATGTGAAAAACAGAATACGAAAACCTACATCGTCTTTGCATCCTACAAAGCCTAATTTTGTTCAGGAAAAAAAAAACAAGATTACAAGTATAAGCATGAGCAATCAACGCCAATCAACGCTTTATACTTGTAATCATGTTTTTCTTGCCTGAAAAAAGGTTAAACCTTGTATTTCCCAGTCTGCAACATCAGGTGACCAAACTCGCTGACCAAACTCTGACTCGCTGATCTGACTCTTCATCAAGTGAAATACCCTTCCTTCTTGCTTTTATGGTGTAAGTACGATGGGTATTTCATCTCATGAAGAGTCTGAGATCAGCGAGTAAGAGATTGATGATTATTTTCAGGTTTATGTGTTTTTGAAGGACGACATTTCTCCAGGGTAAGATCTGACTCGCTGATCTGACTCTTCATCAGATGAAATACCCATCCTTCTTGCTTTTAAGGTGTACGATGGGTATTTCATCTGATGAAGAGTCTGAGATCAGCGAGTAAGATATTGATGATTATTTTAGGGTTTATGTGTTTTTGAAGACGACGTTTCTCCAGGGTAAGATCAGGAATATATATATAGTCAAGGAGAGGATGAGTAAAGCAAGCAGTTAGATACAATGAATAAATTGTTTTTCGAGTAGTCGTGTTTCAACGAATTTTATAATCCCATTTTAAATAGATTAATGTTAATAACCAACGCCTAAATTTTCCTTTTATACCCCACTACTCATTTCATTTCTTTCATTTCATTTAATTCATTGTAACATCTATTTATTCTCGACTTGTCAGAAACCCTAATTTTAAATAACTGTCTGTTCATCAAGTTAACTCTCTCAAAATGGCAGGAATACCTTTTCTTGAGATATGTTTTTGTTTTCTTATTTTGTACTTTTTTTTTTATTTATTTTGATATTTTCACTTAATTTGTATTTGCAATGATATCTCTGTTATTCAATTTTCCCACAATAATTATTATTTGGAATAGAATTTTTTATTTTATTTTCAATACATTAATGATAATAAATGATATTTTTTTACGAGGCTTGATAGTTGTACCAGTCTTACATTATAATTGTAACGCGTACATGCATCACCAACCACCGCCCACTTATCCTTAAATACCCTAGTCTCATTCTCATTTCATTACCCCAACCTTTCATTTCCTTTTAGAAAAAACCACTTACTTATCCTTCTCGATATGAAACCCTAAGATCGTACAGAAAGTGGTTGATGAGAAGATGAGCAACTTAGGATACTGAGCGAATAGTTTGGAGGAAAAATCCAAACACCAGCCTCCTAAGTTGTTTATCTTTTTCATCCACCACTTCCTGCACTATCTTAGTAAGGATCCACTCAGATCGCCTTGTAATTCAGGTAAGTATTACGAATCTAATTCTTTAATATGTGAAATAACCGTACTAATTGGTATAATTCAGCCCAACTACGTGTAACTTTGAGAACCCTTAAAATCTGGTATTATTTGGTATAATTCGGCCCAACTACGTGTAACTTTGGGAACCCTAAAAATCTGGTACTAATTGGTATAATTCGGCACAACTACGTGTAACTTTGGGAATCCTTAAAATCTGGTACTATTTGGTATAATTCAGCCCAACTACGTGTAACTTTGAGAACCCTTAAAATCTGGTATTATTTGGTATAATTCGGCCCAACTACGTGTAACTTTGGGAACCCTAAAAATCTGGTACTAATTGGTATAATTCGGCCCAACTACGTGTAACTTTGGGAATACTAAAAATCTGGTACTAATTGGTATAATTCGGCCCAACTACGTGTAACTTTGGGAATCCTAAAAATCTGGTACTAATTGGTATAATTCGGCCCAACTACGTGTAACTTTGGGAACCCATAAAATCTGGTACTAGTTGGTATAATTCGCCCCAACTACGTGTAACTTTGGGAACCCATAAAATCTGGTACTAATTGGTATAATTCGGCCCAACTACGTGAAAATTCTTGAAATTAAATTATCAGAAATTAAGGATAAGAAAAGTTCATAGTCTGCGAATGAAACAATCTGGGAATTAAACAAGGATTCATTAAACAACGGGATTGTTAAAGAACTGTATCAGTTCTACACACTAAACCCTAAATCCGCAAATACACCTTTCAGCTTTGCAATCTCTTCAGCATTGTTGTTCAGTTCCATGCGCATTTGCTTGATTTGAAATTCATGGTTTGACATTTTCGCAATCCTCGAGCGCAGGTCCTTAATCTCACATTTTAGCCTAGAAATCTCATCATCGACAGCGTGATCCCATTTTACCCTAAAGTCGTAGCTGTCGTTCTACACAACAATTCATAAACTTAAACCTTATACACTCAACCCAGGAATTTTAAATCAATCTAAATCCAGAAAATTAAAGTAATTCAATGCAGGTGTAATATCTCTTTCCTGGATCTTTAGAACTCTCCTGGATGATTCCTCCACCACATGGACAAACTGTTGGAATCCCAAATTTGAAGAGAGAGAGAGGAATATCCCAAGAGAGAGAAACAGAATAAAAATATGTGAAATGAAATTCAAAATGGGGGGAAGTGGGGGGAAGTTCGAGTTTTGCTGAAGTTTGACTTTGATACTCAAAGAGTCGTGCTTCCAAAGGTAGATGATGAAGTTTTCTATCCTCTTAAGCCTCATATTCTTGGGTTTTGTGGAGTTGTTATTGAGGAAGTTCATGAGTTTAAAGACTATGAAATGAAGTACGTGGGGAGCATTGGAACTATAGAAGAAGCTCAACTCCTTGCAGCTGTGGAGAAGAAGAAAGAACCCCAAATAAGACCTGATCTTGAATTTGAAGGGGATTTCTTCAGTGATGATGAAGATTGCTTGGAATCTTTGCCTCCTACACAGAGTGAGGAAAAAAACTAGCAACAACAAAGGAAATGGTTCAGGGTTCAAAGACAAGAGTCTAAAAAGCACCAAACCATTCACCCTTGGATATTCTTCTCAAGTCTTAACTCTTACTCCATGGAAGTTTGATGGTGGAGCTGTGGACTACAAATTTAAAGGCAATGGAAGATCAGGACCATTTGCCAAAGTCAGAGCAATCCTCACACCAGAGTTCAAGAACAAGGGATCAGATGGTGTTTAGAGCTGATGAACAAAGTCCTTAAGCTTGAATTGGTGGACAAGACAAGGAGCATCAATGCTCTTCCTCTCACTCACTAAAAAGAGTATGAAAAGTCAAACTTAGTGACTTAAAACAAGTGCAATTGGGAGACAATCCCATGTTTATCCTTGTAAATAATCTTTGGATGCTTTCTTTTTATGTTTTTAGAATGTTTCGATGTGTTTTGTGTACTGTACTCAGATTACAGGTGATCTTGGTGCTATCTAGCTTCAAGAAATGGTGAACAAGGTGCAAAGAAGTGAAAAAATCAGCTAAGTACACAGCCTGCCACAGCAAGAGGCCATGGCAAATATATGGTGTGGCATGAGGCTTTTCCTTGGCCAAAATCATTCGCAGATGGCCATGGCATAGAAGCCACGGGTGATTCTTGGCGTGGCAAGCTTTATTTCACAAGAAAAAAATATTTCAGAGCATGTCATGGCATGAAGGCCACACCATGATTCTTGTTGTGGTTATGTGTTTCAAGAGGTCACGAGTGATGTGCTATGGGTTAAATGAGGAGTGGCATGTGAAAATGCTTGAGCATAAGCCCAGAAATTGTTTCCACGGCATGGTGTCACGCCAAGATGTAAGCCGTGGCAAAGAGAACCTCAAAACTCAACTCATTCGCAAGAGAGCACACCATAGGTGCCACGGGAAATTTGAGGCGTGTCAAGGTATTTTTTGAGCATCAGATTTTGCTTGATGAAGGCCAAGCCATAGTGCCACGGTATGGTGTAAGGCGTTGCAGGTTAGGAAGCAAAGCCACCAATCTTTCGCAGGTGGCCACGGCATGAATGCCATGGTAAGATGCCTGGCGTGGCACCTTGGGAAAAATGGGTAAAAACCCAGATTTTGGTGCCACGGTATCGAGGCCATGGGTTGTTTTAGTCGTGGCAGAGGTGTATTGACGTGTTGACCAGTCAAGGTGGATCTAATACCCAGCGATGCAAGCCACACCAACCCTTTCTTCCCCATAAACCCGAGTTTGCTCTCTAAACACCATTCTTGCACTTGTTTCAACCATATCTCTCTCATTACTTGGCCAAATTGCTTGATTCAAAGTGCACTGAGCTTGTTTTCCTGCTGTTAATCTCATTCTTTAACCGCATTTTCCCCATAGCATCTTAATAACAAGGTATTTCATCTGTCGAAATTCATATTTTTCCGTGGCTTTTATGGTGATCCTTGAACTTGAAATGTATGGAATCGATTTTGATAGGAAGTTAGATACCTCGGGATTCATTTTTAGGTGCTAAATGGTTAGATTAAACAGAAATATTGAATTATTGCTTGGAAAAAGATGTGTCTTGAGCATTTGCCCTTTTAGAACAAAATTTGACAAAAATTGACTTTTCAAAGAAGTTTCTTGTGTCTTGATGAATTTGTGCTAGGCATTTATGTGTTTTGCATTGATTTGAACTGGTTTAATGATTCATAACTCAAGAACCCAAGTAACTTTATCATCTGAGAAAATCGATTTTTGATACTTGGCATTGTTCAAGTTCATCTTGTACTCACTTGATTTAGAGTGTCGTAAGATGACTACAGGAACTTCATCTAGTGCTCCACCAGCCCAAGAAGGAGAAGATGATGCCTCTGATGATGACAGCAGACCCATGGGTGTCTCCATCCCCATCTTCAAAACATTTAAGGTAACACTCCAAGCCTTGTACATAGCATTTTTATTTCTCTCTTTGTATTTTTGTTTTTCCTCTTTTTCATGCTTTCATTACACAAGGGGCTGTGTTATTTAAGTGTGGGGGAGGGGTTTAGTGTTATCTAACTTTTTTCTCTATGTTCTTATTATCTCTTTTGCACTTTTGAGTCTTATTCATATCATGCATTCTCATCTATATGCATAGAAAAACCAAAAAATTTGAAAATTTGAAAAATTTCCACAAAAAGAAATCATTTAGATGCATTTTCATGATTAGGATTGAGTCTAGATTGCATTTCATATAGGTTTGAATCATGCATTGGTAGTTATGATTAGTTGTTCAAGCATAAGCATAACTATAGACTCTAGACTCATAGTAGGCGATTCAAACTTTTCCAGTTTACTCTAATCGATGTCAAAGCATTTTCAATTAGGTTCTGGGCGATTTATCTTCATATATTTTATGGGATCTGCATGGAACTGGAATAGACATGTGTATGATTAACCAACTCTCGCCATCTTAATCAACTAATCACTAAATCTGACAATTAACTCACGCTCTCATGCCAGGAATAAGATCATGCATTAACTATTGAATTTGTTTGCTCACATCTTCTCTACAGGTAGCTCTCGACTCCTGTAGCGACTATGTTCTTCTGAAGCTACGTATAGATGATCTGATACAACACTCTCGTGGCTCTGATCGATCATAGGCTCAGAGAATAGGTAATTAATCTACTCTCATGCAATATGAACAACTTAGAAGAGATGAGATCCAGAATATAGTTTAGAAACTTAGAAATTCTAATCGAACATGTATGCCTATCGATGACTCTTTAGAAACTTGACTCTCTACATGATGCAAGGAATGATAAAAGACATGAAAGAATGCATAAGATGAAACAAAAAGTTAACTAGATAAAAAGGAGAAAAAACAATGGATCCAGGGAAAAATCCCCTTCTCCATCGCCTAACCCTAGAAAAACAAAGTTTGGTGGATCAAAATCTTATTACAAGAGCATACACCCGTTTAGGGCTGCTAAGAAATGTATTTATAGGTCCTAAGGTCTTCCAGGTCTCATTTAGGGCTTCTCTGAAGAGGAATGGCAAAATGGGCTTTGATGTTGGGCCTTGTGGCTCGGCATAAGTCCACCAAGGGTGAGAGTCTTCCGGGGCAGGTGAATTGCTTGTTTACCGTGGGTGAGAGTCTTCCGAGACTTGTGAATTTTGTCAACATGTTCGCCATGTATCGTTTGATTGCACCGTTGGATCTTCCTGATGTAAAGTGATATGGAAATCTGGTTGTCTCCTCTTGAATGTCTCCAAATTTAAGCTGGATCAGACGGTGAGAAAGTCTTCATTTGAGGCTGAACTTCCGACGATCTGACTCTGAGCTACAAATGTGGATTTATTCCATTTTGCCATCTTTTTCCCTAAGTTTTATGAAAAGAGCCTTGAAACTACAAATATACAGATATTATAATAAAAGTTCATAAAACTGATTAAAACCTTTGAAGCATTTGAAATAAATGGTAAAAATGGGTACAAATATGGTGTTATCAACTCCCCCACACTTAGACTTTTTTTGTCCTCAAACAAAACAAGAGCCAATCTGGAAAAATATCATCAACAGAAATGATAAGGAACTCAAAAATATCAGAAACCATACTTCTAGACCTTAATTATGGGCAATGAATGCATCAATCAGATCAAGTCTAGAGAATTCTCACCAAAATACAAACATCACTAATTCATTAATCCGTCATGCGAAAATCCACACACTTAGAACTAACTTCCAATCAACTAGCTCTTAACATTCATTAAAGGTTTCAGTGATTCTCATCAAAATGATATTAAACAAGGCATTCAAGGCTAGGTATCAAAAGGCATTTTAGTGGTGAGGCTTGATGTGTTTAGGGTTACTTTTTTCTGAAGAGACAAGATATTATGCAAAACAGCAAGAGAGGATGGAGCTTTTGATATCCAAAGTTTCCAGTCACATTCTTCTTGTTTTAAGATTTCTGATCTCCTTTCTTCAGGTTCTCCTTATAACTCCCCCCAGACTTAGATTTTTGTCCAGGTTGTGAATCCATAACTCCTTTGATGAATACCTATGACCTTGGATCAAATGATTTTGGCTTCTAAGACTCTTTAGGCTTTTGGTTTCCTTTCCTTTCTTCCTTTTTCTATCTTTTTTTTTTGGGAAGGGGAAACCGTCTTTTGACTTAGAGTCTTAGGGAGCACGAAAATTACCTTTAAGAATGAGCTTTTTGAGACATCATGAGGCTTGATGAGATTGCATGGTACAATTCCTTCCCGGTTTCATTCAGTCCTTCTCTTGAATGACTGAAAACTATTTTGTTCCTCCCTCTTCGGCGTTTTTGCACATATCTGTCAACATAAACTTAAGAGAGAATGCATGAGGTTTGAACCTAAAGGTTTGGGTTAAGGGTAAGGTACCAGCTAAAAATGAACTGGCCATCTAGGACAAGAAATAGTGGTAACAATAAGGTAAAGATGTCCTAGATGTATATCATGATGCCTTCCTAAAACCATTGATGAGAAAATTAGATGTCAAGATTAGATCCAAGTAAAATGAGCTAGTATATCCTATCAGAAAAGATCTCCATGAATAGAAGTCCTCTGGTGCGATTTTGTAGTGTAGGTACTTTAGCTACTGCGTAGTCTAGTACCAAACCTTGAAAGACCTTTTTATGAACTGATGGTGTAGAAGCAGACAGGTTGGTTATCATCATTGATTTTGTTATTATTCCCTCAAAACGTATTTGACCTTTGAAAACACTTTTTAAAATTCAAAATGCTTTTGAAGAGTTTTAAGAAAACCGAAAAAATGAAAAACTTTAAAAGAAAATGCAGAATGCAAGGGCTCATGCAAGAAAATGTGGTCAGTAAGGGATGGAATCCTCCCCGAGACTTAAATCACACTGCCTACAGTGTGAAATAAATCAGGTAATGATGAGAAACAGAGTATGTGAAAATTTAAAAGATTAAGGAAAAGAAAACTTACCTGGTGTTGGAGATGGATTGTGAGGTGGTTGTGGAGGTTGAAGGATAGTGAATGATGAATGGTGTTTGAGAAAATTTGGACTGATTTGAATCAAGGTAGAGGTGGAAGTGGCCAAGGATAGCTGAACTGAGCCTGGCCATGGGCCAAGGTGTTGCAGCCGCAGCAAAACGCTTCCTGGCCGCGGCAAAACACTTCCTGGCAGCGGTAAAACGCTTCTTGGCCGTGGCAAAACGCTTCCTGGCCGCGGCTTAACCTCTTTCGGCTGCGGTCAGCTCCTTTTTCCTTCTTTTTCTTTTTTGAATATGCATACTAAGGCCTGTAATAGAACAAAAACAAAACTTCAATAGAAAAAGAAAGTTGAACTGAAATAAATAAGTACCTAAATGGGTTGCCTCCCATCAAGCGCTTTGGTTTATAATCCTTAGCTAGACTTTGCAAAGACAAAGACTTAGTTCAAATAAAATCTTGTCTAAGACAAGTCTTTTTTCGAAATCCTTTTTCTCTCTCTAGAAGGTTCTTCATCACTCCAGAGTTCGCCTGGTTCAAATGCCTGAGCTTTATGCTTTCCTCCTTTGCTCTTAAATGGTGTAGCTTCATAGAAGATGTCCTTGTGATGTGTGTGTCGTGAGGGTGTCAAGTTTTACCCTAAATGAAATCAATAGCCGCAAGTGCACAGCTGATCGATTGTAGTACTTAGGGATCGAATCAACAGGGAAGGAGGATCTTTCTTGCAAAAGCCTTCGAAAAAAATATAAAGTAAGGAATTCTAGAACCAAACGGTTTTGTGGGGGTTTTGGTGGTGAGTTTAAAATGTAAAAATGAATCCTAAAGAGACAATACGAGAATTAAAATGACCTAATAACTAAACTTAACGAAAACAGGTAAAAATGGGAAAAACGACTAATCTAATTGCTTAAATGAAAATCGATTAAAAAGGAATGAGAATATTGAACTAAAGCTTGAAATAAAAACGGTGTGAATCTATAAGGAAGAAAGCGTTGGGGTTCAGGGAAGTTTTCTCAGGGGTACGAACGATTCAAAACATTGCTAGAGAGTAATTTTGATAAGATCTTAGCTTAAACTTTTCGAACTGGAGTCACGGACGTATGAATACGCCACTGTCGTGATCATAGACAACTATCTCTCTCAACCCTGACCAGTAGGTTTCCACTCTGGCCCTGGAAAAGAAGAGATGCATTATGTTTAAGACTCGTCAGCATTCACAAATCGCCCATAGGTAGGTTTCCACTCCTATGTTTGTTTTGCTCTCCCAAACTAGATCTGACACCGGATGAACACTTTCGTGTCACCAAGCATCTGGATCAGATTGTAGTTCATGACGCTACTCTCATGCAGTAAAAACGAATTCAGAAGAAAAAGTTCTAAGATTCGGCTCAAAAGCTCATGGAATCCTCATCGAACATATAAATCCCCATCGAAAATCCCTTAATCCCAACAATAAAACTACTCAGACATGATGAACGAAATCAAAAACATAGTATTAAAAAGTAGAATAGAAACCGAAATTGAAAAAGAAAGAACAAGGGTTCAAGAGACAAATCACTTTCTCTCTCCCTAAAACCTAAAACTTAAAAAGTATTCTAAAACGATAAGAACATATGAAGGCATGATAGATTCTCGATTAGAGTTCCTAAAACATGTATTTATAATGCTCAAGACATCTCTGGGCGTCACTTAGGGTTTCTCCAAATGAGGGAATCATTTTGGGCTTCAGAAATGGGCCTTCGGGCTTGGAGTTAGCTGGCCGCGGTCGGGATGAGTGCGACCGCGGGGAATGGGTGGCTGGCCGCGGTCGCGGCGGTTGTGACTGCGGGAAATGCTCTGTTGGCCGCGGGTGGAAACGCTTGCAGGCTGGTTTACGGGACATCTTGCTCTTCGCGTATCTTTTGATTGAACCGTTGGATTGCCAAGCTGTAAAGTGTGCTAGAAAGCTGATACTTCCATCTTTAAGATATCCAAAATTTAGCTGGATCAGACGGTGAGAAGGCCTTCAATCAGGGGTGAACTTCTGACGGTTTGACTCTGAGCTGAAATCTGGTTTTCTTCCCATTTTGTTAAGTTTTTCCCTAAATTACCTGAAAAGAGTCTTGGAACTATAAATACTAGAAAAACGTAATAAAAATACTTAAAAGCAATTAAAAACATAGAAAAAGTATTTCAAAACGATCCATAAAAGTGGTCAAAATACGGTATTATCACCTTGTCGATATTTGCAAAAGAAACTCTTTGGTTGGGCCAATCCATGATGGCTCCAGCAGTTGCTAAGACAGGCCATCCAAGGATAACTGGATATGAGTCATCTTTGGTCTTCACTATGTTTAGATCGACAGGTGCAATGCAATCTTCAATCTTTGGAGGAATGTCTCGGGCTATCCCTCTGGGATTGCACTTGAATCACATGCTAAGATAATCTTTGTCCTGGTACTTGAAATGTGCTTAATGCCAAGTTTCAAAGCAGTAGCTTTGGACATCATGTTAATGCAAGCTCCAGAATCACAAAGAATATTGAGAAATCTTTCACCTCTAATGTCACAAGAGATAAGAAATTGACCATTGTCTTGAACTTTGTGCAGAGTTCGAACTGGTCTTTCCTGTGGATGGTCTGTTGCTTCAAATGCAGAGTAAGAGTCATCATAGAACTTTGCTGCATCGAAACAGATGATTGAATCTATGTAAGGCATTTCAATCTTCTTAAGTGATTCTTCTTCCCCATCTATGACACCTGGTTCACTTTTTGCGATCATCATGCATGGAATGTAAGGGTTATGGTCTTCTAGATCTTCAGACTTAGTGTCGCAAACTTAGGAGAAAAGGGCGGTTCTCCGCGGGTGAAGGTGTTGCACCCGTGATGGAGGTAGGTCTGGCCGCGGGTGAAGTCCTCGTGGCCGCGGGTGAAGTCCTCGTGGCTGCGGTGGGATACTCCGAGGGCCGCTTAGCTGCCTCCCCTCCTTGCTCGTCCAAGATGTCTTCAGAGGTTATTGGAGTGTCCGCCGTGGGCTCTTCTCCTTCCTTGTGGTTATGAAAAGGGGGATCCTTCTTATGATTCTGAAAGATCTTCTTCACCACAAGATTTGTATCTCTTTGGCACTTGGAGAGGTACTTTATGACAGAGCTTGTTTTCTTGCTCTTATGCTACGGCTTGCTTAGGCAAAACTCAATTTCTTGAACTCATTGGCTTCCTTGATCTCTTGATTGGCAGCTTTGGCATCGATGGACCCTTGAAGGATATCATACTTCTGTCTTGGTTGCTCTTCCTCAAAAGCTTCTATCTTCTCTTTTACAGAAATATCCTTAGAGTGCAACTCTTCCAGCGATTTGACACGATTGGTGAGATCATCTATCCTCTTGTACAAGGTTGCTTCAGTAACAACTTGGAATCAAGGTATTGATTCAGCATAGCCTCTAATCGATTCATCTGGAGCCTAAATCGATCAGTCTCATTGCTTTGGTGCAGTTCACCAGGTTTGGCAAATAAGGTTCATCTTGGTGGTTTGGAGTTCACGAGCCTCCAAGGTGGTGGTTCGGATGAGGGATCCGATCCAGATGGTCGGAATCACGACTGAATGGTGATTCACATGCGCAGGAGCTTCACACAGGTTGCAAAACTTTCGCTCGGGATTAGAGTTTCTTCTTGGGTGATCCATGCTTCAATGATTCTGAAACTAGGGCAAGCAGAAGAAAGAATAAGCAGAAAAAGAAAAAGTTAGGGTGTTTATGAGCTTGGTTTACTTCCTCTGGCGTTCTGGCAGAAACTCGACATATATATAGTCTTCTGTGGCTTCAACCTTCTTGGTTTAGACCTTCAGCGACTAATATCTTCCCCGGAAACAGCGCCAAAAACTTTGATGGGCCTCAGGGTTGCTCGTCTTTTGCAAGCCCATTCGTCTGGAGTTTTAAATTTATAAAACCCTAATGTCTGAAAGTGCACATATGTATGTTGTAGGACTTAGGGTGTCGATCCAGAGGGACGATGTCTAATCTGCAAGGAAACACCAAACTGGGAGAGTAAGGAAAGTCATAAACTCATAGGGGTTTGGGATTTCCGTTATGGGATCCTAAACTAAACCCAATCTAATATTTATGGTTATGGGAAATAAGATGCAATACAAATGAATTGCTAAAAGAATATCTCAAAGGTGTTCGACTCAAACTATAGACCCTATACTCATAGTTGGCGATTTAGACTTCTCTGGTTTACTCTAATCGATGTCAAAGCATTTTCAATTTGCTTTCGGGCGATTTATCTTCATCTATCTTCTGGGATCTGCATGGAATGGAATAGACATGTGTATGATTAACCAACTCTCGCCATCTTAATCAGCTAATCACTAAATCTGACAATTAACTCTCGCTCTCATGCCAGGAATAAGATCATGCATTAACTATGGAATTTGTTTGCTCACATCTTCTCTACAGGTAGCTCTCGACTCCTGAGCGACTATGTTCTTCTGAAGCTAGGTATAGATGATCTGATACAACACTCTCGTGGCTCTGATCAATCCTAGGCTCAGAGAATAGGTCATCAATCTACTCTCATGCAATATGAACAACTTAGAAGAGATGAGATCCATAATATGGTTTAGAAACTTATATATCCTAATTGAACATGTATGCCTATCGATGACTCTTTAGAAACTTGATTCTCTAGGACAAATCTACATGATGCAATGAATGATAGAAGACATGAAAGAATGCATAAGATGAACAGAAAAGTTAATTAGATAAAAAGGAGAAAGAACAATGGATCCAGGGAAGAATCCCCTTCTCCATCGCCTAACCCTAGAAACACAAAGTTTGGTGGCTCAAAATATTATTACAGGAGCACACACCACACCCGTTTAGGACTGCTAACAAATGTATTTATAGGTCCTAAGGTCTTCCAGGTCTCATTTATGGCTTCTCTGAAGAGGAATGGTGAAATGGGCTTTGATGTTGGGCCTTGTGGCTCGGCATAGGTCCACCGGGGCTGAGAGTCTTCTGGGGCTGGTGAATTTGGTCAACTTGTTCTCTATATATATTTTGATTGCACCGTTGAATCTTCCTGATGTAAAGTGCTACGAAAAGCTGGTTTTCTTCTCTTATATGTATCCAAATTTGAGCTGGATCAGACGGTGAGAAAGTCTTCATTTGAGGCTGAAATTCTGACGGTCTGACTCTGAGCTAAAAATGTATATTTCTTCCATTTTGCCATCTTTTTTCCTAAGTTTACTGAAAAGAACCTTGAAACTACAAATATAGAGGAATCATAATAAAAGTTCGTAAAATTGATTAAAACTTTTGAAAAATCATTTGGAATCAATGGTGAAAATGGGTACAAATACGGTGTTATCAATTCCTAAAGTGTGGATGTCTCCATTAGCTTTGTTGATGTTGTTTTCATTCTTCCCTACTCTTCCTTCCATGTTGTCTATTCTTCCTTGGATTGTTGCAGCAACTTTAAGTGCTTGTTGTTCAATGAATTTGACTTGGGCAGAGAGGTCTTCAAACTTCTTGTTGAAGAGATTTGATGTGCCATCAATTCTCTCATGAAGGGCGGCCTTAATTTGAGATGACTTGAGCATCGATGAACTCCTTGATTGTGGCTTCAAGCTGCTCCTAATAGTTACTGATCTGCACGTTCTTATATTACTGGCACATGATCTGATGAGGGAGACGTTGAAGATATGTTGACCATAGGAGATGTAAAAGGATCATTTTGGTACATAGGAGGCTCACGGCGTCCATACAGCTGCTGGTTCGGGATTGATTTCCAATCCGTTGAGAGAAGATCACGCATGTCCTGCTCTTCTCTATATCAAGTGGCTTGAGGAGTGTTGTAGAAACCTTCCTCGTAGTAGATATTTTGGTCCATAGGGTTCAACTAAATCCGTTGAGAGAAGATCACGCATGTACTGCTCGTCTCCATATGCAACTCTAGACTCAATCCTAAAATGTGGATGCAACTAAATGAACATTTTTTGTGAATTTGTTTTTCATATTTTTCAATTATTTTTTGTTTTTCTATGCATTTAGATGCTAATGCATGATCAATAAGACTCAAGACTCAAAAATAACAAATAAGATCCAAGAAAACATGGTAAGTAGACACTAAACCCCTCCCCCACACTTAAATAACGCAGTCCCTTGTGTTATAAAAATATGAAAGATGAGTGAAAAGCAAAAGCAAGAAAAATGTAAATCTGTAGCTGAACTAAACAGAATGTCTTACCCAGCCAAGGATTTGAGGTAACGTACAACACGTAAAGCAACCTCTCAATGACCCTCGCACGATGTTTGCATAAACTGAGAAAGAATATGCACCAAATATGCAAGATCTGGACGTGTGATGAGCACATATATATGAGGACAAACAAGACGTGTATAACGCGATGGATCAGTAAGAAAAAGGCTTGTATCCAGTGCTAAATGTTGGTTTTCCTCCATGGGAAATTGAGCTGGTTTTGCCCCGAGCAAACTTGTTTCAACTATAATCTCTAAAGAATGTTTGCGTTGTGACAAGACAATACCCTCTTAATTACGAGATACCTCCAAATCCAGAAAATAGCACTATCTAGCCTCTTTTCTTTTCTCTTCAAATAGTTGAGCCTTTTTGGCCTCTTTTCTTTCTTTCTTCTCACTTAGAGGCTAAACTTTTCTTTTTTAAACACAACAGCTTTCTTAATTTAACACCAGACCCCAATCCGATTCCTTTTCTTTTCCATTTCCTGGCTCTCATCTCAATCTCTTTCTTTTCCACTCAATGATTCCCAAGATCCCTTCCTAACCTACTCTAGTCTCATGATGCAGAACTAGATCTACATGAAAGCCTACTCTTGTTGTTCTAAATCCAACACTTTCTGTCAAGTTTATCCAAAACAAGGCCTCACATCGATCACTAGAGTGTTTAGGCTTCAAAGATGGCTTAGTTAAGGGCAGGGAAAACTTTCTCAATGATGGATATCAGCTACTTGGATTAAAAAGAGTGGTAAAAAGGAAAAGGATAACCCAAGTATTTATATGTATCCACAAGTTCATCGAAACAAACATCACATGATAATTCAAAGTCAGGTTAAAAGTTCCACTTGCTAAGGCTGAATTCAATTCAAAGCTTGCTTCAATCAAGGTATAAACATTGTCACACATTTCATCTCTTGCAAGCATCAAAGAACTAATAACTAGGGCAATGAACTAAACTCTTAAGATGATGTTCTCTCAAAGAAACCTATCATTACTCCCATGAAAATGATGCAAACCTATATGATTATGCAACTCTAGACTCAATCCTAAAATGTGAATGCAACTAAATGAACATTTTTTTGAATTTTTTTCTTCATATTTTTCAATTTGTTTTTGGTTTTTCTATGCATTTAGATGCTAATTGATAACACCATATTTTGACCACTTTTATGGATTGATTTTAAATGCTTTTCAATAATTTTTATTTCTTTTAAGTGTTTTAAGTATTGTTTTCTATTATTTGTAGTTCCAAGACTCTTTTCAGGTAATTAAGGCAAAAGGTGTACATTTTGGAGCAAAAGATCATTTTGGATAAATTCGGGCCGTCAGAAGTTTCACATCCGATGAAGACTTTCTCACCGTCTGAGCATCCCCAAAATTGGACATAATATAAAGGAGACAACTAGATTTCAAATGCAATTGGTTTGGAGGCAATCCAATGGTTAGATCTCCGGATATCCTTGATGCATTGAAGACATGTTCTGCAGTCTCGCGAAGCAAGCAAGCACAGAATGAAGATTCAACCTCAAAGACCAATCCCCGCGGGTCCAGGAGCCACGACCGCGGAGAACACACCCTGGACCGCGGTTACGACTCTCTGGCCGCGGCCGAACCCCAATTCACAGCGGTCAGAAGCCTTGCGACCAGTGCCGACTAAAAAGCTGGCCCATGACCCTGTTTCAAGCCCAATTCGTCTTCTCTTCATAGAAAACCCTAAGGACGACTGGAGAGAGTTGGAGACCTATAAATATGTATCTTTGGAGACCTATTTTCGTGTGCCTCAGAAGAATCCCTTTTGGGAGCCACCAAATTTAGTTTTTTTAGGGTTTTTATGTTCTTATGTTCTTAGTTCTTAGTTTAGGGAGATAGAGATTTCTCTTGAACCCTCTTTATGTTCTACCTTTATTTTAATTCGGTTTTTACTCTTATGCATCTTTCAATTTCGTTTTTATCTTCTTCATATTAGATTAGTTGTTTAAAGTATTTGAAGAGAAGTTCTTCTCCGAGCCCAGCTCTTAAAATCGAGATGCTTCTTCTTCTTCTCTTTGTCTGTTTTTCTCTACTTCTTTCTTCTTATTAATCTATGCACGTCTCTTCTATTTAGTTTATGCACCTTTTTGAATGATGAGGTATGAGTTTAAAGGCTCGATCGAAGGTAATCGACTCTGTTTGATAGGGATCTTCACGAGATAAACCAAAGCCGAATTCTAAAAATATTTCTTCTGAATTTATACTTAAAGCATGGATCTAGCGTCGCGAACTAGAGACTGATCCAGGTCCTTGGTGATGCGAAAGTATTCATCCGGGGCCAGATCTAGTTTGGGAGAGCAAAACAAACATAGGAGTGGAAACCTACCTATGGGCGATTTGTGAATGCTGACGAGTCTTAAACATAATGCATCTTTTCTCTTCAAGGACCAGAGTGGAAACCTACTGGTCAGGGTTACGAAAGATAGTTGGTTATGATCACGACAGTGGTGTAGTCATACGTCTGTGACTCGAGTTCTAAGAAATTACTAGGATCAATATTAAGAGCTTTGTTCATCCTTTAGATTTATTATCGATTTATTCACTTCTAGTTTTCAAAACCCTTTTTAAAACCCTTTTTAAAACCCTTTTTAAAACTCTTTTCAAAACTTTTTCAAATCCCTTTTTAAAATACATATATAGAAATCGCACAACCTATCCAAAACCCATTTTTCGTCTTAGACTTTGTTTACTAATTCTGGTCCTAAGGTTCTGCAGGTAAAGCGTGGATTCTTTGTGGATCGACACCCTAAGTACTACAACGCACTACTGTGCACTTGCAGATATCTAGGGTTATAAATTTAAAACATGAAGCCGCGAAGTCAACCCTAGCAGCATCACTAATGCATGATCAATAAGACTCAAGACTCAAAAATAGCAAACAAGATCAACGAAAACATGGTTAGTAGACACTAAACCCCTCCCCCACACTTAAATAACGCAGTCCTTTGTGTTATAAAAATATGAAAGAGGAGTGAAAAGCAAAAGCAAGAAAAATGTAAATCTGTAGCTGAACTAAACAGAATGTCTTACCCAGCCAAGGATTTGAGGTAACGTACAACACGTAAAGCAACCTCTCAATGACCCTCGCACGGTGTTTGCATAAACTGAGAAAGAATATGCACCAAATATGCAAGATCTGGACGCGTGATGAGCACATATATATGAGGACAAACAAGACGTGTATAACGCGATGGATCAGTAAGAAAAAGGCTTGTATCCAGTGCTAAATGTTGGTTTTCCTCCATGGGAAAATGAGCTGGTTTTGCCCCGAGCAAACTTGTTTCAACTATAATCTCTAAAGAATGTTTGCGTTGTGACAAGACAATACCCTCTTAATTACAAGATACCTCCAAATCCAGAAAATATTTGAGGTTTCCAAGATCCTTCATCTTGAAACAATATCCCCAATAGTCTTTAGACTTCGTCAAAGCAACCAATTTATTTCCGCAAATTAGCAAATCATCAACATAGATAAGGACCCGAATCTCAACACCATCACGAGAGTATGTGAAAAGTGAATAGTCAGAATATGATTGGATAAAAGTAGCCTCTTTCAAAGCGACATTTAGTTTAGCAAACCAACAATATGGTGCATGTTTGAGACCGTAGAGAGATTTCCTCAAGCGACACACTTTCTCTGGATCTGAGTGACAAAAACCCAATGGAAGTTTCATGTAGACTTCTTCCTCAAGATCACCATAAAGAAGCATTATGTACATATATCTAATGTGCTTCCCAATTGTTCG
The DNA here is from genome assembly GCF_000478725.1 of Eutrema salsugineum. Classification (NCBI taxonomy): domain Eukaryota; kingdom Viridiplantae; phylum Streptophyta; class Magnoliopsida; order Brassicales; family Brassicaceae; genus Eutrema; species Eutrema salsugineum. Next base: position 7,820,056 of record NW_006256895.1, read on the forward strand.
CAGCAGCAAGTTTTAAAAGACCATGAATAGGTGTCATTTTTGACACGAGAGCGAATGTCTCTGTGAAATCTTCACGTTCAATTTTATGAATACCAAGAACCACTTAATGAGCCTTGTAACACTCGATCGAACCTTTAGACTTATACTTTATTTTGAACACCCATTGGTTTCCAAGCGCCTCCTTGCTATCAGGTAAGTCAAAAACGTCCTATGTCCGAGCAATCTTGCAAGTGCCAAAAAACATAAGACACGTATTTCAAAACGATCCATAAAAGTGGTCAAAATACGGTGTTATCAGTGATCACTTCCCTGTTCAGTTTCCCCCAAAACACTTGGATCTGAGGGATCTCCCGGTTCTTCAGCTTCCTCAACCGCCTTTCTTCAATCCTCAAAGACCCTTTCGGATAAGTCAAATCCAGTTGCAGATCCCGAATTGGCTCTTGCGCTATAGCATTCAGATCTGGCACATGCTTCCGAAGCATTGAGAGATGAAAGACTGGGTGTATGATGCAAAAAGATATTTGAAAATATTCTAAATATCTTAATTATTTATTTAATGATTTAGACAATTTCCTTCTATTGTTTTAGGATTTTTCTAGTGCTTTAGATTTGTTATATATAAAAAAATAAAATTTCTTATTTAATAACCAACCAAATTATTTGAAATTTTTATTTAGGTTTTAAGTGGATTGCTTCAACGAGATTGAAAGAGAAATGACGTTGGAAGGAAGTTCTTACTGTATGAAAGCCACAAGGGAAAAGGTAACCAGTCAAACTCGTGCTTGTAAATATTCAAGATGCAACCATGCGCCTCACAATATGCTTACACATAATATTGATACATAATAATTATTAAAAATATTTGTTGATTAAAAGATTTGATATTAAAATCATAATCAAATTTTAAAAATAATTATAATTTTTTTCTAAATAGTCAAATTTTGTTACATAATATTGATTAAAAGTATATAGATATATATATTATAAACTTTACGAAATTTTAAAGATTTGTTCATCATTTTTTTAAATCATAATAATTGCATGATTTATTTCATCTACTTAGTTTTTTATCAAACACTAAAAATTAAATCAGTTTTTTACATAATGACAGTTATGAGTAGTCCTGAGCATTCGGATACCCAATCGAATTCGGGTTGGGTTATTTGGCTGTTCGATTTATCAGGTTTAGGATTTAATATTTATTTTTATATTTTGTAAATTTCAGATCGGTTTTTGGGGTGTGGATTTGTTTGAGTATTAAAATCGATATCTGATTTTTATTCCAAAAAAATTCAGATTCAGATTTCTTCAGTTACATAACAACTAAATATAACCAAAACTTATTTTTTGTAAAGTCCAAACATGAGAATTATTTTATTTTCTTAAAATCTTGTAAATATTTATAGTTTGTGTTGTTGTTTTCTAGACTATTATAATTTTTTTTTTAAAAAACATATTTTACCCTTAAAAATCCAATAATCTTCTGAACAAACATTGCATAATTTTGTATATATCCTTAAATAATTTAAAATACTGTAAATATCTTTTGTATTTTTTTACCAGATTATTTCATTACACATAAATTCCTAATAAACTTTTTTAATATTCTAATAACTAAAAATTAAATATTTTAAATAACACAAATTACATTTTAAATAAAAATGAAATTAAATAAAAAGTAATGGATAATCGGTAACATGTTTTACAGAAATAACTCTTTTACTTTTACAGAAATAAAATAACTCTTATATTAGACAAACATCTGTCTAATACCAAAAACAGAAAGACCAACGAGGATGATGGAATTAAGACCTCTAAGTTTTTGTAATGTGGGATATAAAATTATTTCAAAAGTTATTTCCCTGCGGTTAAAGCGATTATTACCAAATCTAATATCTGAAACGCAGTCAGCCTTTCTCTCAGGAAGACTCATCTCGGATAATATTCTAATAGCTCAGAAAATGTTCCATGGGTTACGAACGAACAACTCATGCAAAGGAAAATTTATTGCAATCAAGACGCCTATTAGCAAAGCGTATGACAGAGTAGAATGGTCTTTTGTCGAAAAACTCTTGAGATAGTTTGGTTTTGTGGAAAGATGGATCACATGGATGATGTAGTGTATTACGTCGGTTCAAATAAAGTCCTTTTCAATGAGGGGTCTTGGTCAGGGTGACCCACTATTATCCTATCTATTTATACTATGTACTGAGGTCTTAATTGCAAACATAAAAAGCAGAAAGGAATAAATCACTAATAGGCCTCAAGATTGCAATAGCGAGTCTGTCGGTATCTCATCTGTTATTTGCCGATGATAGTCTATTTTTTTGTAAAGCTACTAAAGAGGAATGCCAGATGATACTTCATATAATCAGTTAGTATGTAAAGTATCTGAAAAAAGATAAATTATGATAAGTCGTCGGTACAATTTGGTCATAAGAGCCCTGATACAGTACAAAATGAACTAAAACATTTCATAGGAATAACAAATATTAGAGGCATGGGGTACTATTTAGGACTCTCGGAGAGCCTTGGAGGGGCAAAGAGTAAAATTTTTTAATTATGTGGTAGAAAGATAACAAGATAAGATAAATGGATGGACCTCGAGTTTTTATCAAAAGGGGATAAGGAGGTTTAAATTAAATCAGTGGCATCGGCGATGCCCACCTTTGTTATCTCATGTTTTCGTCTACCCAAAGCGGTACCATCAAAACTATCTAGTACAGTGTCACGATACTGGTGGTCTTCAAATGGGAACCAAAAAGGAATGCACTGGCTGGCATTGCAAAAAAGGTGTAGAAGCAAATCAGAGAGAGGAATGGGTTTTCATAATTTGGTTCATGCTAATACGGCATTATTGGCAAAACAGAAGTGGCGATTAATAGACAAACCACAGTCTTTGTTTGCAAGGGTTTTTAAGGATGGTATTTCCAAAAATCGGATCCTCTTGATCCTATCATGTACCGTATTTACTATCATATGGATGGCATATCATTATCTCAGCAAGATCTCTAGTTATCAAAGGGCTAATCAAAATAGTCGGTTCCGAGACTTTTATCTCGGTATGAAATGACCCCTAGATAGCTTCTTCTCGCGCGAGGTCTGCCATTGTAAGGGTTATAACTATTACCCGAATTTAAAGGTTAATCACTGGATTTACCCAGCGAAAAATATATGGAATCTTGGATTAATTAACACAACTATTGATCCAGCAGATGTGGAAATAATTTGGAGTATGCCTATAAGTAGTATGTACAAACCAGATACTATCAGCTGGTTTTACTAAAAGACCGGATGCTATACAGTAAAATCTGGTTATCAAGTAGAGAATCAATATGCACAAACTGAACATGAGGTGTTTTATGGACCAGACATTAAAAAGTTACAAGCACAAGCATGGCACTTGAAATGTACACCTAAACTAAGACATTTCATTTGGAAAGCTATATCGGGATGTTTGCCAATGGCTATGAATATCAATTATCGGGGAATTTAATGTGATACCCAATGCTTTCGGTGCGGAGCAGAAGAGGAAACAATAAATCATGCCCGCTTTGAATGCCCACCAGCCCTACAAGTATGGGCTCTATCTCGGATACCCTCTCCTGCAGGAGGCTTCCCAATGTCATTGGCTTTTGCAAATTTTGATCATATTTTTTGGAGACATCCAAAAGAGAATCAAAACACAATTCTCATGGATAGTATGGTATATCTAGAAAGCAAAGAATGAAAAGTTGTACTCAAATATAGATAATGACCCGCAAATTAACAATAAGGATTGCGGGAACGGAAGAAGCACTTTGGGAAGAAGTACAACGGAGTGAGTCGGTATCAACTTTTCAAATTGCAACAAATCCTACTACCACCTTCCACTACAGGGGATGGTGGTGCTATATAGATGGGTCTTGGAAGGAAACAGACAAAGCAACCGGTCTAGGATAGTACTATTTTAAGGATGGATCAGAATGCCAAATTCTGGGAGCAAGGAATGTAAAAAGAAGCTTATCACCACTACATGCCAAATTATAAGCACTTAACTGGGTTTTGCTCTGCATGAGTGCAAACCAGAAGATGGATGTATTCTTTGCAATGGACTGTTCTGAATTGGCGAAGATGGTGTCGACAGCGGAGGAATGGCCGGCATTTGACTTACATTTGGAGGAGTTTTTGAAGAGTAAGGAGACATTCACCATTTTTTCAATATCACATATTCTACGCGCAAAAAATATGAAAGCAGACAACTTAGCACGAAGTGTACCACAGGTTTGGATTTTTGAATCGTTCTATGTATTTTGGCAGTTGACAAAAACAGAAAAAAATTGTATCACTTTTTAATATTTCTAATCTTAATAAGAATACCTTTTAAAAAAAAAACATTATCTTTTAGGTCAATTTTTGGTTTAACTCTTCTTTACATTCCATTTAGGATTTCAAGCTCTTGTTTATTTATTTATTTTTTATTTCAAACAGAAATACTTATTTTTGGTAAATAATATACTTGTTAATAAAAACAATGTCATCAAATATTTTCAACTAATTTTTCGTAAAAAAATATACTTTATTCAATATAAACAAAACTTTAAAATTCTTAATTATTTCTAATAACAAAAATTGAGCTTAACTTATTTATAACTCTTTACACATATTGGTTGCAGTTCAATATATTGGTCAAAGCCAACCGAGATCTTTCCAAATATGCACGAACGGGTGTCATGCTTAGTTTTGAGGAATACTTGGAAGTTAGTGTGCTCGAGATTTCCATATTTCCATCATTGGCAGGTTCTTTGATGTATGTGGAACATACTGCTATGAAGGAAGCTTATGAGTGGCTCAAGTCCCGACCAAAACTCATAACAACACTAGCTATGAAAGGGCGTCTGATGCATGATATTACTGGCTTTGAGGTAAAAAGACATGAATACTTCTTTGTATAAATACTAGATAAGTATCTGCATATATGTAGATTTATAATTTAATATTTTATAACTTGAAAAAATAAAAACAAAAAACAAAATAAGATCATCCCTGAAAATATGTAATATATAAATCTAGAAATAAAGTTATCAACAATCTACAATTTTTACCAACGCTTTTGGTCAATGCTTAGGAAGGATATTGTGACTTTAGTCAACAATTTTCTTGTAACAGGGGTATTCGATGAACGACTGAACATAACAAATATCTGTCTAATACCAAAAACGGAAAGACTTACAAGAATGACAGAACTCCGACCTATTAGCCTTTGCAATGTCGTTTATAAGATTATCTCAAAGGTGTTATGTCAACGATTAAAGCGACTGCTACCCGACCTTATTTCGGAAACACAATATGCCTTTGTGGCTGGGAGATTGATTTTGGATAACATTCTGATAGCCCAGGAGATGTTTCACGGATTACGGACCAATAAATCACGCAAGAACAAATATATGGCAATTAAGACGGATATGAGCAAAGCTTATGACAGAGTGGAATAGCCTTTTATCAAGAAGATATTAAGACGGTTTGGTTTTTGCAGATAAATGGGTAACATGGGTGATGCAATGTATTACTTCAGTTAAATATAGAGTTCTTTAAGGGGACAAATTATCCCGGGGAGGGGACTCAGTCAAGGAGATCCACTATCACCATATTTGTTCATATTATGTACGGAAGTACTAGTAGCGAACATAAGGAAAACAGAAAATGAAAAATTACTGACGGATCTTAAAATTGCAAGAGCAAGTCCAGCAGTTTCACACTTACTCTTTGCGGATGACAGTCTATTTTTTTTGCAAGGCAACTAAGGAGGAATGCCTTGCAATATTCTGCGCATATTGAGAATGTACGAGAGCATTTCGGGCAAACAAATCAATTTTCAGAAATCCTCAGTTCAATTTGGACACACAGTCCCTGAGGCCATGCAAAACGAAGTGAAACAAATTTTAGGAATTACGAGAGGGGGGGGGGGATGGGTTTTTACCTTGGCATCCCGTAAAGCATGGGTGGCGCCAAATCTAAGATTTTTAATTTTGTCGCAGACAAACAGCAAGATCGAATTAACAGTTGAACTTCACGATTGTTATCAATAGGGGGCAAAGAAACCTTAATTAAATCGGTAGCGTCAGTGATGCCTACTTTTGTTATGTCGTGCTTTCGGTTACCTAAAGCTACTACGGAAAAATTAACTAGTGCAGCGGCACGGTATTGGTGGAGCTCAGATGGTCATCAACGAGGTATGCATTGGCTAGCATGGACAAAGATGTGTAGAGATAAGACAGAAGGGGGAATTGGGTTCCGAGACGTGGAAGATTTTAATACGGCATTGTTGGCAAAACAATTATGGCGGCTGATAGATAAACCTAAGTCTTTGTTTGCTCGGGTTTTCAAAGGACGATATTATCGGAACACAAGTCCTTTGGAATCTATATGTTCTTACTCGCCTTCCTATGGATGGCGTAGTATAATATCGGCTAGATCTCTGGGTGATAAAGGTATAATCAAAAGAGTTGGTTCAGGATGTTCAATCTCAGTATGGAATGATCCTTGGATACATTCTTCTCGCCCGAGATCAGCTATCTGTAAGGGTTTTAACTACTACCTGAATCTTATGGTCAATCATCTGATTGACCCAGTGACGAATACATGGAACTTGGGTTTAATAACAGCGATTATTGAACCAGCTGATGTAGAAATTATTAGGGGTATCCCTATTAGCACAACCTATAAGCCGGATCAATTGGGTTGGCATTTCACAAAAACTGGTATATACACGGTAAAATAAGGGTACAAAACTGAACAACAATTCACTAGGTTCCCAGAGGATCTCTATAGAAGGTGAAATGCTCACCCAAATTAAGACATTTCTTATGGCAAGCAATATCGGGATGCCTCTCTGTATCGGCTAGACTTCGCATGCGCATAATACAATGTGACACACAATGTGTATGGTGTGGAGCGGAGGATGAGACAATTAACCATGCTCTTTTTGAATGTCCTCCAGCTTTACCAACTTGGGCATTATCTCAGATACCAACACCTCCGGGTATTTTTCCAATGAGTTTGGTGTATTCAAACTTTGATCATCTATTTTGGAGGTTGTCAAAGGATATAAAAGACACACAATTTCCATGGATCGTTTGGTATATTTGGAAGACACGGAATGAGAAAGTTTACTCAAATCTTGATATTGATCCACAAATTACCCTTCAAATAGCAGAAATCGAAGCGGCATTATGGGAGGAGGCTTAAAGGTTGGATCATGAGTCAGGGAACTCAATCCACACAATTAATGACAGTCCTATGGACACACCCCTACCCATGCCTTACGAGGGATGGTGGTGTTATATTGATGGCTCTTGGAAAGAAACAGAGTTAGTGGCAGGATTAGGATGATATTATTTTAAAGACGGTGCAAGAGACAATTTTATGGGTGCACAAAATGTAAGCGAAGCTTAACGCCTCTACATGCGGAGATGGAAGCTCTTATCTGGGCTATGCATTGCATGTTAGAGAATCAGAAGACGACAGTAGCCTTTGCAACAGACTGTTCGGAGTTGGTGAAGTTGGTGTCTACACCTGAAGAATGGCCAGCATTTGCTCTACACTTGAAGGAGTTTGTGAAGATGAAGGAGGGATTCAGCTTTTTCATGTTATCACATATCCCACGCGCGAAAAACTCAAAGACCGATAACCTAGCAAGAAGTGCTCGTGTCTACCCTCAAGAAGTTATTTATATAAACTCGGTGCCATCGATTTGGTTAACCAAACCGTTCTAGGTACTTAGGCTGATGACAAACAAAAAAGTTATCAACAATCATAAAACTATGTAAACACAAAATAATAGAATTACAATAATTAAAACATTACTATTCTACATGACTATACTAATGTAACAATAACTAACTAACATAACTTTAGTAACATGACATAAAAATTATATATGACTGATAAAATAAAAAGATTAGGAAAAGATTTTATGGTTGTGAGAAGATTTGGAAAAGATTTGTAATTTATTGTTTCATTTCTATATGCTAAACTGAAATTTAATTTTTTTTTTCATTTTTTCAAATAAATTCATTAGTCTAAACATAATTTTTTTTCGTTGACAAAAAAAGAAACATAATTTTTGTTCTCTTTACTTTTTAAGATTTAGAATCAATTATAAAATTTCTTTTTAGATAATATTTGTTAAAATATAGTTAAAAATTAATTAATATCAAAATTTAATCGTTTAAATTGATATGTCGATCAGGTAACTTACTAACTTCAAATAATTTTCCTTTACTAACTTTAAATCATTTTCCTTTTTATATATATATATGTTTGATAAAGTGTGATGAATCTTACAGCGTTCCACAATATAAATATCTGATTTCTTACAAAAATTATCATCAGATAACAGAGGTAGATGAACGTGTAAGTATTAAAAAGTAAAAGTATATACTGTTTTTCAAACTGATTATCTAACTTGTTTATATATTTTGGATCAAAAATTATCATCAGATAACAGAGGTAGATAGAATCGTAGCAACGATCCCTAATAGTTTAATGGATCGGTACAATGATCAATTTTCCGAAGGGAACTTGTATTTCATTCGTAATTTAAGCATCATGCTTGAACAAAAATCATCAAGTGCGATTTTCAACAGACATCACGTATGTATCAACGAACATACTCGCATCCAAGTAATATCATCAAATTCTAAAGACCATGTCCATTCATTCATATCATTTAGTGAAATACTCAACATTTCACCTATGTGCCCCAGGATTAATATGTTTGGTATATAAATTGATTATGTTGTTTTAGACTTGTTTAGTATTTTGATTTAATCATTGATATAAGTTTAATTTTGTTAGTTGACTTGATCGGAAGAATTATCAAAGTTCGTAAATTAAGCGAGCATGCCGTGACGAAATATGGAAGATTCGGGGTCGATTCAGAAATATGCATCAAATTTACTCTCAGAAATTTTGAGGAAGTAACCATATTAAGTTTTACTCCTTTAAAAGAAAAACATTCTTAATTTATTCAACCGGGGAATAATGATTGAATTCAATAAGTCATCATTTGGTTATGTTTTTAAGAGTGTCGATATCAAATGTGCGGCATTTGGCAAAGATGTTATTGATTTTGAAGCACTCTGGCTAAATATTCCTATAGGGAAAGTCGTATTTTGTGTTTTGAGATTTTGGGAAGTGGCTCCTTATGGAAGTAAGTTTTTACTTTGTCACTTGGTAATAATGACAATTTTACAACCTAACTCTGTTTACTAATTATTTTTTTTACAATATAGCTTTATTTATTAACGAAATACATCAAATTTTGTTTCAGATGGAATATGCGTTTATCCTAGTGGTGAATTCTCAGAAATCAGATTTGACCCTCCAATACCAGAAGTCGAAAATGCCCGCTTCATGTAATAAAAACTATTATTAATCAATTCTTTTTATATTTGATTTCTGAAAACGAAAATACCCAATTTTTAAGTCGTTATCTTTCTTCATTCGAATCAGATTAGATTATACAGACGACTTCAACCACATAGAAGATGGATACAGGGGATGCTACATGCCATTTTATGCAAATCATCGATTAGGATGAACAATATTTTAGCATCAAATTATTCTACAACCTTTATTAGTCTATCATATTATTTGTAATAATGATTTCATTTATTTCTTTTGTTTGAATATTTAATTTGATGGGAAACCATTTTTTTGTGTAGTTTTATTAGTTGGTAATATCATATATTTTTATAAATTATCCAGTCACAATTTTATATAATTATTTTCTAAAATCTAATTTATTAGATTAAGTGTATTATATTTTTAGGCAGTACATAACCCCATGATATAGAAAAAAATTGTTTATAAATAATTGTAAAATCGTTTCGTAAATAAGGAAAAACGTGAAAATACTATTTCTAACATAAACCAGTATAATTCAATACTGAAATTGAGTCGGTATACTAGGTCCAGTCCATTAGACATCATCTGTATCCAGCCCAATTAACCTGTTCCTAATCCTGAAATTTGAATTATAAACACACACACATATATATATATATATATATATATTCAATGGAAAGAATAAATCTTCCTGATGAATGGGTTCTTGAAGGAGTCGTCCAACCAAAACCTACAAAACCTAATGAACCTTTAGAGCCAAATACACGTTTAAAACATATTGAACAATTTCATGATGGAAAGGTAAAACTTTCTTTCATACAAAATCATCATGAAAACATAGATGATTACACATGTGAATCTTCTTCTCTTCCAGAAACTATTGATCTAGGAAGAGTTTCCCAATTAGCACAAGATTTTTCCAGAATGGAAAATTGTCCAAAATTCCAACCACGGTTTTCAACTTCTGATATTCCAAATTCTGTTTTAAGCAATGTTGATTTTGAACACAAATCCCAAAACCTTTTACAAAGCAGAAAGTAGTTTTCAACATAATGACTTTTCTCCAAAATCGGAGCCAACAAATTCTACTTTCTCAGCTGTTACAGATAATATGATAAATGAGTTAAATGTTTTTGAAAAAGATTTTCAAATCGATAAAGAGTTTTTACATGATGAATTTTACTCTAAAAATAACACCCAAAAAAGACTTTGGTTTTTCAAAAACTTTTTAAAGAATAGAAATATAATCCAAGAAGAGTTTTAGAAATACCTCTACGAACATAAAGTACAAATTTTATTTTTCAATTGGTTTGAATACTATGCATTCAAAAGTAGTATCAATTTTCCTTTTTCTAATACTGCGAATCCTATCATCACTCGCAATAAAACCCCTGAATGGGAAACCCTTGCCAATGGAAAAATTATCCGTTCCAATCACCCCCCTCAACAGGGAATCAAGCTTGAATTATTGGGAACACCAATTGAAGCGATTCCTTTAAACGTCCCCAAGATGATGATAAGACTAATATCAAAAATATCATCGTCCAAAATAATTTTTTAAATACGAATCTTGGAACAATAGGCAAACAGCTTGATAGAATCGAAAAATCGATTCAAAATCAACCTATCACTCCAATAGATTCTACCACTGAAAAGAAAACAAAAAAGCCATATTCAAACCTTTCCAAATTTCAAGCTCTAGTGTCAAAACTTACCAAGAGACGAATAAAGAATTCATTCATGCTCTTCAAAGCCAACTAAGTAAGATAGACATAGGAGAAAATAGCACGCCTCAGGAATCCGGTATTCCGGATACTCCTACTTCTAAAGCCCAAATAAATACTCTAGCAAATGAATCCTATTCTAGTGAATCCTCTGAGCAAAATTCAACCCCTGAGATTAACCGTCTTGGTCGGAAAAACCATCAAGATCATCAAATAATCTCTGCCCCTGACTTAGGTCAAATCCAGACAATAGAACAATCTAGGTTCAATTCATCTTCAGTTTATGACTGGAATATCGATGGAATATCTGAGTACAATTTCTTAAATTTCCTACAAAAGATGACTATGGCCGCAAACGCCTACAGAACTCAAGTAGGAAATGAAGATAGAACCGCAGCTGAGCTCCTAATAGCTGGTTTTTCAGGCCGACTTAAAGGATGGTGGGATAACTACCTAAATAATCAGCAACGCTCAGAAATTCTAGATTCCGTCAAAACGGATGAGGATAACGTGCCCATACTAGATAATTTTGGAAATCCCCAGTAAGATGCTATAGCCACCTTAGTAATAGCCATAACCTTGCATTTTATAGGAGATCCCTCAGTACTTAGGGATAAGAACGCTGAACTCCTTTCAAACCTTAAATGCAAAAGGCTTAGTGATTTCCAATGGTACAAAAACACTTTCCTTACTAGGGTTCTACTCCGCCAAGATTCAAACTAACCTTTTTGGAAAGAAAAATTCCTCGCAGGACTTCCAACCCTTCTAGGAGAAAAAATTAGAAATAAAATTAGAGATTTCACGGGAACCCAAATAATTGATTATGATGATTTCACTTATGGAGAATTGATCATTATTGTTAAACAAGAAGGTCTCAAGATCTGTGAAGATCTAAAACTCCAGAAACATCTTAAATGGGAACTCAAAAGAACAAAAGTAGAATTAGGCTCATTTTATAGACAATTCGAAATTGATCCCAGCAAAAATAGTAAGTCCTACATAGGAGATTGCAGTAATTCTTACTACTCTAAAATTAAGCCTAGAAAATACTCTAAAACCTATAGAAATCATAAATCTCACAAAAATTCCTGGCAAAAACCTCGTAAGAGATTTACTCCAAAAGAAATAACAAACTCTAAGCCATTCTACAACAATCTCACTTGCTTCAAATGTAATGATTATGATTCATCATTATCTTCTGAAAAAGCCTACAAGTTGATGAGCTAAAACACTCATCATCCGGCTCTGAATCCGATGAAAATAAAATAAACGTACTTACAAAAGATCAAGAATTTCAGATTGAAATCTTGAATTCCATTTCAAATCCTCAGACCAAACAAAAATATTTAGAAACAACCCTTTCTTCCCTTAACGAAAAAGAAATAAAAATCTCTGAAAACAAATCAAAGCCTCATAATCCAACATCTTCAAAATCATCTTATGACCTAACCACAATCCTTAACAAAAGACAGAAAGATGGTTCTAAAACAACAATTCAAGATCTTAGGATGGAAATAAAAGAGGTAAAAAATGATCTCAAAACTCTTAGAGAAAAACAAAAAAGGGATTCCGAGTATTTTCACTCAATTATATCTTCTATCAAAGGGAATCATGATTCTAGTTCTGATGAACAAGACAATGATAACCTAGATAACATAGAAGATGATATCAATCTCAAAGAACAAATACAGTCTCTTGACTCTGCTCCTAAAGATTTCCTATGTGTTTTAAGAGAAATCACTTCCCGAAAATATAAAGTAAAAAATCACACTTGTTTTTTTCTGAAAATTACAAAATTGATACGATCGCTCTGTTTGATACAGGCGCTTATCTTAATTTCATCAAGTCTGGGCTTGTTTCAAAATGTTTTCATCTAGAAACATGAGAAAAATTATCTGCTGCTAATTCCAAACTCCGCATAACATCTAAAGCAGAAGCTTCAGTTTTAAAAGATAATATATTCATCAAAACTGCATTCATCTAAACAGAAGATATATATCAGAATGTTATATTAGGAACTCCCTTATAAATTTAATCACACCATACAAAGTTATGGATGACTCAATTTCCTTCAAAACCCAAAACAAAAAACTGTCTTTCCAATTTCTTGAATCACCTAAAAAGCGAAGTCTAAATTTAATAAAAGCTTGCTCAATACAAGAGAATTTCTTAAATTCTTTAATATATAGTAAAATATTCCATTTGGAAAATTTAAAATCTGAATTTTTACTACAAAAAACAAAGAAGGCTTTGGATACGAAAGAAGTAAAAGACAAAATTTTAAATCTTGAAAAACATTTTGAAAAGGAAATTTGTTCAAAATTACCAACAGCCTTTTGGAAACGCAAACAACACATTGTTGATTTGCCATACGAGGGAAATTTCAATGAAAAAGAAATTCCCACTAAGGCTCGTCCTATACAAATGAACTCTGGATTAAAAAAATATTGTAGGAAAGAAATTTCTGACCTTTTAAACCAAAGTCTAATTTCAAAATCAAGATCTCCTTGGTCATGTGCTGCTTTTTATGTGAATAAAAATTCTGAAATTGAGAGAGGCACTCCTAGGTTAGTAATTAATTACAAACCTTTAAATACCGCATTAAAATGGATTAGATATCCATTACCAAATAAAAAGATTTCTTCAAAAGCTTTATTCTGCCCACATATTTTCAAAGTTTGATCTTAAATTAGAATTTTGGCAAATTCAAATCTCTGAAACCGATCGTTATATAACAGCATTTACAGTTCCTTTTGGTCAATACCAGTGGAATGTAATGCCATTTGGTTTAAAAAATGCACCTTCGGAATTTCAAAGAATCATGAATGACATATTTTCTGAATATTCAAAATTTTGTATCGTTTACATGATATTTTAATATTTTCAAATTCTTTTGATGAGCATTTTAAACATTTGAAGACATTTTATTTATGTTGCAAGAAAAAATGGTCGTGTTGTTTCAAAAACAAAAATGTCTTTATTCCAAACTAAGATCAGATTTCTAGGGCATTATATATTGCAAGGCATGATAACACCGATAGAAAGATCTTTAGAATTTGCAAACAAATTCCCAGATAAAATTTTAGATAAAACCCAATTACATAGGATAGCAAAACCATTACATAGTCGTCTAAAGAAAAACCCAGTTCCTTGGATAAAAGAGCATATTGCACTAGTACAAAAAATTAAAAAGCAGGTTTTTGAAATCCCTTGTCTGCACATAGCGGATCCAGATTTAGAAAAGATTCTAGAAACAGATGCATCAGATGTAGGATATGGTGGTATTCTTAAACAAAAGAACATAGATGGTCGAGAAAGTATAATACAATTTACATCTTCGGATCGGAATGATACCCCAAGAAACTATTCTACTATTAAAAAGATATGAAATTATGGAATGAACTATTTGTTAATGGTAGAGCCGGTGAAAGCGTTGATCCTTTCGTTAGAGTAATAACGTAATCATGTCTGCCTATTCTATCTAAAACAATAATCTTGTTCTAAAATCTAAAACATTCTAAAAACTTGTTTATTTGAACACCCTCCATATATATACGATAACAGAAAAATTTTCCTTTCACAATTATGATTAATAATATTATAACGTTAGAGAGTTATTATCATGAGTTTTTTTTCCTAGAAAATGAAAATTCAACTAAACAAAATGTATTATCATAAACAATATTATATCCAAAACAATTTTATAAAATTAAATAACCAAGCAAAGAATATCCATAGATTTAAAATAACTTCTTAATAATTATTTTTAACGATCAATAGAACATAAGAAGACTAACAGCAAAAAATAAAACACAAGTACGAAAATAGAAGTTATACATATCTAAGACTTGTTTCCATGAATTTCGTTCTGTATCTTCACACAAGCTCTAAAATAATATTCGAAAAATAGTAATTAAACAATGTAATTTTGTTAAAACCAAGCAAATCAAAAGATTAAGATCTAGACTTTAGTAAGTAACTTACTTTGCCCGAAATTCAGAAACTTCATCCTTTGTAGGAGCAGTCATGAAACGCGAAAGACCTTCTGTCTAGTGATCTTGGATAGTCATTCTTCTAAAAAAACATTTACTCAGTTCGTATGAAGGCACACTTAAATCCAAACTATTTCAAAAATGTGTCAATTTTTAGTATATAGTTCCAGTATTCGTAACACACCAATCAGTTAAGACACACACTGAAAATTGACCATCGAATCCTATGCTTTTTCTTTTATCTCAGTTGTTAATGTACTATGTGCGATACAGTCCAATGTATTGTCCCTGCAAAATACACAACACAATGATCATATTAGTAACCAATTATAACTATATATAACCAAAAAAGAAAGGGCTTACTCATTATCCCTAAGACGAAAATGAAGTGTCAAGACACTTTTCCCATCTGACTATGTAATTGTTATGAGTTCCCTTAGAATGGCTACTACACCAATCAGATCTACGTAGACCAAAAAGTAAATTATTTAGAAATATGAAGATCGCAAATAACAAACAAAAAGTATATAATATGTCTCACCGATTGGGTATCATGAGTGTACCGATTACGTGTAATCAATGGGAATTGTACGAATTTGATAAATGGCTTATTACTTAAAGGTATGACTCATGAAACCCTTGTGTCGTCGGCCAGAACAATCACGTAATCGTGTATTGCTATCTTCTTGTTGTGGTTCCTGTTTAATCGGTTGAGATGAAATTCAGACAACATAACCCAATGATCTTCCGGACAAACTCGCTCGAAATATTTGAGCATCTGGTTGTGAACTTTGGCATGGATTCTGCTGTGAACTTTGGCATGGATTCTGCATCCCTTAGTTACAAAACAACAAATTCAGTGAGAAAAAGATCTCTACAACGAAATAATTTTATTATCATAAAGATTAATTGGTAATGAACTTACATTTTCATCTGTCATAAGAAATCCAAGTCCTGGTAAGCTTTGGGGATCAAGCATATCCCACCTCTTCAAAGCTTTAGCACAATCTTCCAATCATCTCTCCATCCATTCATCTCATGAACCAAATCATAAGTTGCCATTTTTCTCCAAGATATTACAGAGAGATAACTGTCATAAAATAGTTATGTTTTTTTTTCTATAAGTCTACAGGATAGATGATTCAACCGGCTCAAACTTTGGTGAAGAATCCAACTCCATCTGAGGTCGGCAAGGCTTTCCGGTAAGCTGATCTTTAAGGCGCATGGCACTGGTCCGGATTGGCTTCTAGACCTGTGCTTTCTCCGTTTGCGTTATCTCGAAGCTCACAGCTCTAAATCTCTTCAATCCAAGCGTTCTGGAAACTAGAGTCAATGTTCTCAAACTTTCATGAAGACCCCGGAAGCTGGATCGGTCGGGAAGGCTTTCCGGTAATAGCGTTTTTGAGGCGTATCAGATTGGTCTGGAATGAATGCGAGACATGTTTGTCTTCCGCTGGCCATATCGTTCAGTTCACAAGCTTAACCAGACTTAACCGAGCCGCAACTACAAGATGTGGAAGTACCAATCATTCATTAAGAGCCAATAACAAGACAAAGAGCAAATGTCCTTCAACACAAGTACAACCAAAGCATGTTACAAGCCATAACTCAAGTGGATCAAACAAGGCCGCAAGAAGACCAAGAAAATGAGCCGCATAATGAAGCCCATCAACAACAAGCTTGGACTGGATTACTTGAAGAATGCCAAGAGCTAGCAAACGGCCCAGCTTCAAATAATCAAGATGTCTGGCCCCTTTTGCCAAATCAAGCCCAAGTCTTCATGTTGACCATCTCGCCAGTGCACCAAGACACTTAGGAGGGAAGATTCACACTCGGTCAAAGCTACACATGTCTCGGCCACCAAATAAGGTAAGTGTTCAATCAAATTTCAATTCTTTGACTAATGAGTTTCTCTTGTCTTTGGTCTTATGCAGAGGCAATTTAGTTAGTCTTTTATTTCCCTTTTTGTCCTTTAATTTAGCATTTTAATTTACAAGTCCTGTTGTTTTGAGTCTTTACTTTTAAAAGTCTTGTTGTTTTGAGTCTTTTATTTCTTTGAGTCTAAGCTTCTAGGACCATTATATAAGGTCCCATAACAGCCTTGTAATTTTTCACCTTTGATATTAATAAAACGAGAATTTTTTTTCATTGAGTTTTCTGTGTAAAACTAGTTCTTCTTCTCTCTAGTTGAGACCAGTACCTCCTAGAGCCGAGAATCTGTGTTGTATCACAAGTCTTTCACAACTTGTGTGGTGCACTTCGATCCATTTCACATCCTTCACTTCCACCATCCGATTAAATTGTCTAGAGTTGCTCATTCACTTGAATCACCCCTTGGCCATCGATCAACAGCTTTGCTTCCGAGATAACACAAGTCCTTGACAGCTTGGAGCTTGTATCACCTTGACTCAATTATCTTTATCTTTTCGGGAGACCCTGGAAGCTGAATCTGACAGGAAGACCTTCCGGTAACTCGATCTTTGGAGCGTATCGACACAGGAGATTTTTGGCCGAGGATTATGCACGCGGTACATGTTTTGGCCGAGTTTTCCTTCCTGCGGTACAGTTTTTGGCCGGGAAAACACTGCCTGCGGTACATGGGTTCGCCAAGAGACTCCAAAATACCCATTTCACCATTTGTGCACCTTTTTCATCATTGCTTCACCTGGTTCCATCTTTTCCACTCCCAATGAACTCTAAAGCACCTGTTTGACACTCCAAACATGCAAGACTCACTTGGACCTAATGCAAAGTCCTAAAACTCTAAAACAAAGGTAAAACACAATGAATCTATCTTAAATGCATGCATGAGACTCTATTCTTGAACCAAAAATTCATCTTAAACATGCGAAGATATGAATATATCAACTCCCCCATACTTATCCTTTGCTTGCCGTCAAGCAAACTAGAACAAATGAGAGAGAGAGGTTGAATGTTTGGGAGTTCACATTTCTTTAAAGAGAGAGAGTTGATCATAAAAATTCAAGCTTATGGTCCTAGTTAGTAGTTCTGAGATGCAATACAATGAATACTTTGGATGAAACAAGTTCAAACCCTGACCTACACAAGCATTCTTATCCTTCAGCCTTTTAACATTCATTAAGTTGAAATCATGTGGATCAAAGTGATGCTTATTCAAATGAACTTGTTTGGCTAAGGGATGAGGTTATGAGACAAAGATGGTCTCATTCAATGCTCAGGTGGGTTTAATGCAGCTTAAAGGATCACTCTATGAAGGAATAAACTTTAACAGAATGCTAAGGGTAAAAAGCAACTGATGCATACAAGAATAGACTCTCATTGCCCCTAATTGATATTTCACCTTAACTCTAAACCCATTAAGAACACACATAAGCTACCCTTTTTACAAGGCTTTCATTGCCTTCTCAGCTCACCTCTCACTTCACTCTCATTCTTTTTCTCACCAGGGGATTCAACTTTCATTCTCAAACTCTGGTTTTGGGGTCTAAATTTACACTTAGCTCTTTCTCTCTTGCACTATCTAGCCTCTTTTTTCATCTCTTTAGAGAATTGAGCCTTTTTGGCTTCTTTTCTTTCTTTCTTTTCACTTAGAGGCTAGACTTTTCTTTTTAAACACAAGAGCTTTCTTTCTTTGAACACAAGACTCCAAACCGATTTCTTTTCTTTTCCATCCCCTGGCTCTCTTCTCAATCTCTCTCTCCCTTTTCCACTCAATTATTCCCAAGATCACTTCCTAACCTACTATAGTCTCATGATGCAGAGCTAGATCTACATAAAAGCCTACTCTTGTTGCTCTAAACCCAACATATCGCTCACTAGAGTGTTTAGCCTTCAAAGATGGCTTAGTTAAGGGCAGGGAAAACTGTCTCAATGATGGAGATCAGGTACTTGGATTAACATGAGAGGTAAAAAGGAAAAAGATAACCCAAGTATGGATATGTATCCACAAGTTCCTCTAAGGAAGCATCACATGATAATTCAAAGTCAGGTTAAGAGTCCACTTGCTAAGGCTGAATTCAATTTAAAGCTTGCTTCAATCAAGGTCTAAACAATGTCACATATTTCATCACTTGCAAGCATCAAATAATTAATAACTAGGGCCATGAACTAAACGATTAAAATAATGCTCTCTTCAAAGAAATCTATCAGTACTCCCATGCAAATGATGCAAACCTATATGATTATGCTACTTTAGACTCAATCCTAACATGTAAATGCAGCTACATGAACATTTTTTGTGAGAAAATTTTCAAAAATTTCAAATTTTTTTGTGATTTTATATGCATGTAGATGAATGCATGAATGTATGAGACTCAAGCCAAAAAAAAAATTGAAAAATAAGAGCACAATAAACAATGTCAGATGGCAGACACTCTCCCCCACACTTAATCACACAGTCCCTGTGTGATAAAAGAATGAGAGAGAGAATAAAAATGCATGAATGAAAGCAAGAAAAAGAATGCAAAACATATGTACAAGTTGTGGAGTGTTACCTTTTAGGGACTTGAAGAGGGGGATGGAGACTCAATCATCCCCATAGACTAGCTGATGACGTCCTTGGTCTCTGTCCAACACGTCTCAACCCTAAGACCATCAAATAACCTTGCACACACTTAACAAAAAGATCAAAAGGCTCCCAAAACATAGAATTAAAACTAGAAATCAAATAAAACGAGTATATACAATGATAGGCATGGGAATATCTCCCAAGTGCACTTTGTTTGAAGTCACTAAGTTACACTTTCCATACCTTTTGCTTAGTGAGAGAGAGAAAGAGTAAAGGAACTCCCTGGATTTTCTTTGAATTCAAGCCTCACCACTTTCGCCACTTTCACCACTTTCCTCATGAGCTCCTCAATACCATCTTCACCTTTGTCCTTCAGCTCTTGAGTGAGAACTGCTCTGACCTTTGCAAATGGCTTAGACCCTCCTCTACACTTGACCTTATACTCAATCACTCCATCTTGATGAGTCAATGGAATGAGAGTGATAATGGAGGATTTGTCTAGCAAAGTTTCTTCCTCTTTGTCCTTGCTTGGTTTCTTCTTGGCAATGGTAAGAGAGTCAGCTTCTTTAGGTTTCTTCTTCTTAGACTTAGGACTTTCACCTTTCTCTTGAAACACTTTGCAAGACACTGCTTTCCTCATTGGTGTACAAGATTGAAGTTCCAAGCAATCCTCATCATCACTAAAGAACTTCTCACCATCATTGAACTCAAGATCAAGCCACTACAAGAATGAGGGGTTTTTCCGTCGAATTAGTTACGACGATTTTTAGTCGTCGTAAATTTACGACGACGTTACGTCGTATTTACGACGATCAAAAATTTCGTCGTAAATTCGACGTAAAAAATGACCCTCGTAAAATTGTCGTGATGTTACGACGATATTACGACGAATGAAGAACTAATTTTAATTCGTCGTAATGTTGTCGTAATATTTACATCGATAATACGACTAATTGTCCTCTATCTTGTAATTGACGTAAAATCAATGTAAATGTGATGTAAGTTTTATTTCGACGTAAATTTGATGTAAATATGCAATGGTAATATGTTGGTAACCAAACAAAAAATTCTATATATACCCTTTCTTCTCTCATTATTCCATCAACCCAAAAAAACATATAAAGACACAAATTTTTTGAGTCTTTGAATGTTTAAGTAAAATTTTTAGTAGTTGAAATTTATATCAAATTTCAGAAACAAAAAGTCAAATATTTGTTTTTGAAATGTCTATATACGATCTACGAAAGTGGATGTATACGCCCAAAAATGGTGATGGGTCGTTGACTGAAGACTTCAAAAACGGATTGGAAATATTCATGTACCAAGCCGGCCTTATGCAAACTGTAATTGAAAGCGGCAAAATGTATTGTCCTTGTGTGAAATGCAAAAATAGGAAACATATATTCCTATTGACACTGTCTGGCAGCATTTATTGAATAGAGGGTTCATGCCCCA
Organism: Eutrema salsugineum; assembly: GCF_000478725.1. NCBI lineage: Eukaryota > Viridiplantae > Streptophyta > Magnoliopsida > Brassicales > Brassicaceae > Eutrema > Eutrema salsugineum. The sequence goes on from NW_006256895.1 coordinate 7,841,106, forward strand.
ATACTTTATTTGCTATGTATTTCACACGTGGCTATGTTTTTCATACTTATAGTCATGGCACTCAACGGGCAACTACAAACTATGGAGTTTGTGTACGAGGTGAAGTAGACTTTTATGGGATCATCAAAGAGATAATTGAAGTGGAATACCCCGGATTAGTCAGAATGAAAACTGTTCTATTCAAATGTGATTGGATTGATCCTACGGTAGGTCGTGGAGTGCGAATTAACAAATTCGGAGTGGTAGATGTAAACGCATCTCGGCGATACAATAAGTTCGAGCCTTTTATACTTGCATCTCAAGCAGAACAAGTCACCTTTGTTCCATATCCTCGAGTTCGAAATACGGGAATTTCATGGCTGGCGGTTGTCAAAGTTGCTCCAAGGGGTATAATTGATGGTGTAGATCTCCCGCCAATGCAACAAGATGATTGTGTCGACATTACAGAACCGGATGTTAAAGAAAATGTTCTTTTAATTGATCCACGTAATCGACAAGTTGAAGATCTACATGGGGACGAAACTGAAGAAGGTGCTGACGAATTTCAAACAAGCAGTGATGATGACAATGATGATGAGGACACCGAGGAAAATATTGATGAAGACTAATTAAATATGTTGACATTTAATTGCATGTTTCAATGTAACATTTGTCAAATTTAAATTTTTGAAAAATTAAAGCCAATTAATGAAAATAAAATTTGTTAAAGTGTTGACTTGGACATATGTTGACTTTTACGACGAATTTACGATGCTTATTTAGAAATCGTCGTAACTTCGTCGTAAAATGCAAACCCTAAACCCTATAGGGTTTAGCTTTCTCAACTTACAGAATGGTTTTTGGGTTCATTTTCCTAAGTAAACTGATGTATTATATAAGGGTCTGTAGTATAAGGTTCAAGAACTTGTAGATATGTGGTTTTTATTACGACGAATTTACGACGAATGGGTTTGATCGTCGTAAATTCGTTGTAATATACCATCGAGATTACGACGAAATGTAACCCCTAAATCTTATAATCAATCTTTTATGGGGTTCAGGGGGGATTTTGATGAAGAGAATGATATGGCTTACCATCTCATAAGGTAAAACAACTTTCTAAACAAAAAAAAATTCAAAATTTGACATATATGTGTTTATCAAGTAATCTTAAGGTGTTGTATACATTTACACAAGATGTAAGGATTTATCTTAGATCTTACTAAATTCTTCATTAAGTTATGTAAACATGCTAGAAAGTTATACAGACCCACATTTATCATGAATAGACATGCTTGTATGTGCTTATGGATGTTTCAATTTTTGAATTTCATCAGTTTTGGTATAATTTGTCGTAAATTCGTCGTGATCTAACGTCGAATCTTTTACGACGAATTTACGTCGAATATGTTTACGTCGGATTTACATCGAAACTTTACGACGAATTAACATCGACAATTAAAAAATTAGTTTCCCTTAATTGAAATTGTTCGTCTCCTAATCGTTGTTAAATCGATGTAATTTTACATCGATTTTACGTCGTTCTTATGATGGACTTCTTTCGTTGTACTTTCGTTGGAAACTTTACGTCGCGTTTACGACGAATAGTTTCCGACGATATTACGACGATTTTCCCGGGTTGGTAATTTTACGACGATTTTACGACGATTTCGGTTTTACGACGATCGTTTTACGACGATTTTTTTTTTATCGTTAATTCGACGTAAATGCTCTTTTACGTCGATTTTACGTCGATATCTGCCGACGTAAAACCCAATCTTTCTTGTAGTGAGCTCTCTTTGGTGTTCTTTCTTTTTCTCACAAGCATCAAAAGGCTGATCCTTCTCTTTCATTCCACAAGTCCCCACATACTTCATCTCAAAGTGTTGAAACTCATCACAGAGACTTGGAGGCACATAGGCTGGCGGCTCAACAGATTTTTCTTCTTTCTTGAGCTTTTTCTTGGCCTTCTCTTCAGCAACAATCTGAAATTTTTCTCTAGAAGCTCCATGCACGTCTTTTATAGCAAAAACTTCAGTTCCAAGGGTTACCTCCCCACTGAGTTGCTCAATGTCCTCATTGTCTTGTGAAGAAAGACCTCTAAGAGCAATGTTTTCTTGTGGACTATAGAGTAGACGTTCTATCTCCTTTATAGCAGCTTCGTGATCTTTGATCTCCATGTGATTCACTTGAGAGGTCTAACTCTCTATTTTGTTGTGGAGGTCATTGTAGGAACTCTTTACTTTTGTTGTGATCTCATCTTATCCCTGGAGAAGTTGTTGGAACATGCTGCTCAACTCCATTTCTTGAGGTTTTGAAGCAACTTGCCCTTGTGGAACAGACTCTTGCTGAAAACAAAGCTCTACCTCACCTTGACCATCTTGACAATCTTCAATATCAAGCTCTTTGCATCTTTCATTACTCTTGGACAAATTCTCAGCAAGTAGCTCTCCTTGTTCTATGGTAAGATTTGCAAAACGCCCATGGCTAGCTACATCCAATGTCCATCTATGCTCTATATCAACTCCCCAATAGAAGATACTAAGGATAACTTCTTGTTGGAACCCATGATGAGGACAATCTCTAGTGTAGCCTTTAAGTCTCTCTCATGCTTCAACAAAGGTCTCATGGATTCCTTGTTTGAAGCTCAAGATGTCTTTCCTAGCTTGGACAGTCCTTTGTATGGGATAAAACCTTTGAAGGAAGATCATCTTGCAATCATCCCAAGAATCGACCAAGTGGGATAGTAATGCTCTCTCCAATTTTCTTGCCTTTTCTCCAAGTGAAAATGGGAACAAGATGAGCTTGATACTGTCTTGGGGCACTCCTCCAGTCTTAAATGCGTCACACAACCTTTCAAAGGAGTCCAAATGATCATATGGGTTCTCCATTACTAACCCCAAGAACTTAGAGTTTTGAATCAACCTTACCAAGCTTGCTTTGATCTCATAGGCCTCAGCATCAATTAGAGGAGGGTGGATTCCATACATCATTCCATGACAACAAGGAGTGTCACAACTTCCAATTATTGGCTTTTTCTTTGGAGCTTGGGTCAGTGTTTTAGGCAGTGCTTGAAGTTGTGGCTTTTGTTGAGGTTTTGGAACTTGAAGAATGCTCTTATGGACGTCCATCTTCAACAGCTCAATAGAACTTGTCTTTCCTTTTCTCTTCTTGTGAATTTGATATATGAACTTTCAAAGCTCAAGAGAATCAAGGAAGACAAGTTAGTAACAATGAAAAAGAGAAAATTCATCATCTCAAAGAGAAGCATGCTCTTAGTGATATACATTAACATATTGAAAATAAAAGCTTAGTAAAACAAAAGAAATCAATGACTTGATCTCAAGAAGATCCAAAGTTCTAATGCTAGAATAAACTCTCTAATTAGCAACGGCGCCAAATTAATACTAGGTTTTTAGCCTACTAAGTTCAATTAACCTCTTGTGTTGTAGCACTTTAGGGTCAATCTAAATGGAGAGATTCTAGACACCAATACTATATGGAACTATCTTAATCCAAGTCAAATTAAACAGGTTGGTGACAAAGTGATCTAAAACATAAAACAAACAAGAACAAGCAATAATTAAGAACAAGCAAACAAGAGACACTAAACAAGACTCAAATTCAAATAAAGATAAAGGCTAAACCTCTAGATGTGATCATTGATCAGGGTGCTTTGAATGCTTAATTCATGATGCTAAGTAAACAATGCAACACTTGCAATTCTTTAGTCTTGACTTCCTATTCAGATGAATTCATTCCAATGATAAAAATCCCTTTGTTAACTATCTAATCCAGACTAATTCCCATTAGTGAATAAGCAATTAACAAGCATAAGGTTCCACGTCTAATATGACCAAACAGCCTCTTTGTGCATCAAAATAAGAGCTAAGATAGACTGAACCTTATACAGAAAGACATAGCAAGCATTCACATGATCTCAAAATCCAATCAACTTAGAACTCAAAGCAAGATCATTTCTTTCCCAAGATAATGATCACTATATTAATCATCATTCAAACCTAACTCTCATTAGTGGTAATGATGATCAATATGCATTAATAAGCAGTTCTAAAATTTCATTTATGTTTCAAACAAAAATTCTCATGGCATTCAAAACATAAACCCTTAAGTTAGCTCTTTCAGACATTTCATCAAACACCTTGTGGGTGGAGAAATGTCTAAGGTCTAGATCAAGCTTGTAATGACAGATCTAGCATTAAAAGCAGCTAACTAAGGAAAGGAAATGAGAATCTAGAACCTAAACATTATAAATCAAACATCAAAGCACTCTAATCTACACACCTAGAAACTTAAAAGAAAACTACTCACTATGCATGCTTAACACACCTAATCTTTTTCAAGAGTTGATGCTAAACATGATTAATAAGATAGAAAAGATGAAAATAATGATAAGAAACAGCCTTGATTAATTAAAAACGAGGTATCTCTTCCAATCTTTCACAAAAAAGGCAAAGAAAATAAAGATGGAATGAAAGATACTAGGGTTTTTAGCCAAAAAGGTATATATAGGAACTAAACTGAACCGGCTCAACCCGGGACAAAACGGGTACGGACCTAGTCTTCATGGGTTGCTGGAGCCATGCCTCGTTGACCTGGAGAAGTCCCACACCGAGGGGTCTTGAATCTGGGCTGAAGTATGAAGAACTCACCAAGAACATGCTTGAACATAAGCTTTGATCTTGCTAAGGTCTTTGATCGTGAAGCAAGCTTGTTTGAAATCTGGGTTCATGACTGGAGGCCTCGGCATGTGAAATACCGAGGGGTCAGGCCGAGGTTTTGAACCAAACTTTCGCAAAAAGGGCTCGGTATAAAGATATGTCGAGTGGTCATGGCGAGGTCTTGCACATTTGTTGCGTGTGACATGTGCCTCGATGTAATCAGGCTGAGGGGTCATGTACAGGAGGGCCTCGGGGTATTGAAGGCAAGGGGTTATGCCGAGGCCAGCTGTAACACTTAGGCAAGTTCAAGATCAAACTCCATTGATGCTCCCTTGAACTTGGAATGATATACTCGTCTTCCGCTTGCAGTAACTCTCATATCAGTGACCCAAATGACTCAATACTAAGTCTACATGATAGATGATTCAACCAGCTCGAACTTTGGTGAAGAACCCAACTCCATCTGAGGTCGGCAAGGCTTTCCGGTAAGTTGATCTTTAAGGCGCATTGCACTGGTCCGGATTGGCTTCTAGACATGTGCTTTCTCCGTTTGCGTTATCTCGCAGCTGACAGCTCTAAATCTCTTCAATCCCAGCGTTCTGGAAACTAGATTCAATGCTTTCAAACTTTCATGAAGACCCCGGAAGCTGGATTGGACGGGAAAACTTTCCGGTAATGGCGTCTTTGAGGCGTATCTGATTGGTCTGGAGTGAATGCGAAACAGATTTGTCTTCTGTTGGCCATATCGTTTAGCTCATTGCTCCAAATCCAATGATTCCAACTGTTCTGGAACCTTGACTCTATTATCTTGATCTTTTCTGAAGCCACGGAAGCTGAATCTGATGGGAAGAGCTTCCGGTAACTCGATGTTTGGAGCGTATCAACACAGGAGATTTTTGGCCGAAGATTATGCACGCGGTGCATGTTTTGGTCGAGTTTTCCTTCCCGCGGTACGGTTTTTGGCCGAGAAAACACTGCCTGCGTTACATGGTTTCGCCGAGAGACTCCAAAATGCCCATTTCACCATTTTTGCACCTTTTTCATCATTCCTTCACCTAGTTCCATCTTTTCCACTCCCAAGTGAACTCCAAAGCACCTGTTTGACACTCCAAACATGCAAGAGTCACTTGGACCTAATGCAAAGTCCTAAAACTTTTTAAAAAAGGTAAAACACAATGAATCTATCTAAAATGCATGCATGAGACTCTAATCTTGGACCAAAAATGCATCTAAACATGCAAAGATATTATATATAAGGGAACAAATTTTACCCTAATAAAATCAATTAAAGCGCAAGTGCACAGCTAATGGAGTGTAGCACTTAGAGATCAAATCCACAGGGAAGGAGGATCTTTTCTGCAAAAACATTTGAAAGATATCAAAGCAACGAAGTCTAGAACTGATCGATATTTAAAGGGGGTTTTGGGTGCATTTCACTATAACGTAAATCCTAAACTAAATGGGAAAAGGAAGAAATGATTAAAATGGGAACTAAAAATGACCTAATCTAAAGACTTAAGAAAATCGTCTGGATAGTAAAAATTACCTAGTACGAAAAACTTGAATAAAAATCGATGTAAACTTAAAAAAGGAGACGCTGGGTTATCAGGGAAATTATCTCTGAAGTATCAACAATTCAAAACATTGCTAAAAATAATTTTAAAGATCCTAGCTAAAAATTTTAGAAGTCGAGCTCAAAGGTATGACTACATCACTGTCGTGATCTCAACCAAGTGTCACCAACGACCTTGACCAGTAGGTTTCCACTCTGGCCCTAGTAGCGAGTGTACATAATCTTGCACTAGACTCATATACATTCACAACTCACCCATAGGTAGGTTTCAATTCCTATGGCAGAATTTCTCTTCTCAGACTAGATCTGGCCTCTAATGAAAAATTTCGTAACACTACAAACTTAAAGCACATTATAGTTCATGATGCTACTCCCATGCATTAAAAATAAGTTTAGAAGAAAAATTTATAGGATTAGCCTTAGTAGCTCATGCAATCCTCATCAAACATATGATATCCCCATCGAAAATTCCCTTAAATCCAACAAGTAAATTACTCAGACAAGATTACAGAAAGAAAAAACATTGTATTGAAATACTGAATAGAAATCGATTTCGAAAAGAAACAAAAAGGGTTCATGAGATAGATCTCTATCTCCCTAAACTTAAAAAAGCTAAAAGTTTAAGGAACAACTAAAAACATATAGCACACGGCCTAGGGTTCCAAAAAATAAGTATTTATAGTGCTTAAGTCATTTCTGGATGTCACTTAGGTTTGTCCAAATGAAGAAATCAATTTGGACTTGGAAATGGGCTTCTTGTTCTATCAGTGTATTCTCCGCTGTCAGTGGGCACACGACCAGTGGAAAATGCTAGCTGGTTGCGGTCAGGAATGCTGGCCTGCTGGTTGACGGGACATCTTGCTCTTCGTGTAACTCTTGATTGAACCGTTGGATTGTCCTGGTGTCAAGTGTGCTGGAAAGCTACATCTTTAAACTATCCAAATTTGAGCTGGATCAGACAGTGAGAATATCTTCATTTAAGGGTAAACTTCTAACAATTCGACTCTGAGCTGAAAATCTGGTCTTTATTATTTTGTAAAGCTTTTACATAAGTTTCCTGAAAAGAGTTTTGAATGTAGAAATACTATAAAACCATAATAAAAACACTTAACAGAAATAAAAAATGTTTGAAAAGGCTTTTAAAAACGATCAATAAAAGTGGTCAAAATAGGGTGTTATCAGGGACTAAGAAGAGTTTATGTTGGAAACTCTCTCTGTTTTAAGTTTTATGTCATCTCCTTAACTCGTTACTACCATGTGTTTGAGACATTGCACTCCAGTTTTTTTAGTTTCTATTCAAGTATTTTCAGAATACCTGGATCCGGTATGCTCTGGTTTGCTTGTGTCTTTGTGTGCTGCGTATGTTTATGAATATGTACTTCTTTAGCACACAAGCTAAAAAGGGGGGGGGACTGAAAATGCAACTGAAGCTGAAGCAGTACATGTAGCAGTCGAAGTAGCACAAGGAGTAATACAAAGGAGACTTGCGGGGCAAACTGCTGATGTAGAGTTGAGCTTGTAGCTGAGTTGGAGTCATCTGATGAGCTGGGTGCACCAAGAGGCGAGTCTTAGAAGAAAAGGAAATAAAAGATATCCTTGAAAATTTGGAGTAATCTACAAGGTGAATCAAGCTAGGTTTAGCGGCAAGCCTATTATGTATAAATAGGCGTGTGATGGCATTGTATGTGTCTTAACACAACTGAGAGAATTCATAGCAAAGGGTGAGTGATTATCTTGTAAGAGATCACTAACTAAGGGGCTAAGAGATTCTATTCAGACGTTCTTGAATCTGGTATAGATTCAAGAACAAGGGGAGGCTATAACGACAAATCAAGGTGTGTCTTGAGTTTTTCTTAAATCGGGTTATGTATGATTACGAAACAGATTACTAGTGAAGTATTTTCGAGCAGAGAAATTCCCTGTATTGTGTTGTGTTTTTGTTCATGTCGTACTGCTCTTGCATTTCCAAACACAGCCTGAATGTTTTACTGTAAATTAGACACTTACAGACAACAATCATCCGCCAAGTTTTTGTATCTTAGCAGATAAATTAGCGATAAAATCAAGTTTGTCAACTTTCAAAAGGTCCTATAAGTATGCTTTTGTATCTTATAATGTAATTGCTTGTATATTCTAACTCAAGTTCATAAATTCAGCACAATAGTGGTTTTATCTTTTTTAGATCAGTTACTAGGTGATCAAACTAGCAGCGTCCATTAACAAACAAGAATAGAACAAAGAACCTATTAAATTATCTTAAGTCTAAAAACCAAATAATATAGATTCATAATGCAGGAAGCATTTTTGCTTCATCTTTGCGGCAGCTAGACCTGTTCTCCGTGAAACGAGCATATGTGGAGATCTAATTGTTGGGTTGCCTTCAAATTACTTCGCCATGAAGTGTAGCTCAATTCTCTTTCTTGTGCATAAAAATGAGCCACATGGGGTTGTGTAGAAGGTCTCCATCGAACACATAATTTTATGACTAATTTTGTTTTTTGAAATTTAAAAACTAAAAATATAACTTTATAAATTTAAATCCATAAACCCAAGAAAATAAAATTTAGAAGGTCCATATCAAAACTAAAAAACCCTAACCTACTACCTCTATATAAATAATTGAGAGAGAAGAGAATGCGAAGAGAGAATCTTACAGTGGAGCTCTGCTGGATTGTCGCCAGCGGGAGAATCTCTGAACCAGGAGTGGAGCATGAGGAAGGAAAAGTGAGAGGGAATCAGTACCGAAGGAAAAAGTTTCAGGGAAATTTACCGTCAAACCATAGAGAAACAGACGCTAATCTTGGTACCATTGGAAAGATATTTCTCTCAGCTTTCAAGAACATCCTTATTTGCTCAATTTGGAGATGTGGTTTGGAAGTTATTTCTGTTTCTTTCAGAGAAGTCGAATCTGTTCAAATCTGAACATCTGTTTTCAGGTCTGCTTTTCTAGTTTCAAGTGGTGGTTTGGAGAAGAAGATTCCGACCAGATCTGAGCAGTAGAGAAAAGATTTGGGGTGTGTTTCAACCGCAACGCTATTTTTCAAACTTGACTTTTCAACGTGAATACAAGGTGAAGACTAGTTTGTAGATTCCTAAGATGCATTAATTAACGAGTAACATATGCTTGGCATAGGTCTTAGACATAAATGGTGATTGATAATTGTTGAATATTGAATAGTAACTGAGAGATAATATTGATTTGTTAAGTGTGTTAGTCTAAATGTTAGAAACAGTGTGGACACGATTGCCACCATTGTGTACACTGTTATTTGATGGTGAGATTATTGTGAAGTTGTAATGATTGAGAAATGGCTAACAAGCTATTCCTGAAGTTGGCGATGACACTTTGTTGCTTGTCAAACCCGATATAAATGGTGGCAGAGAATGAGTAACTTGGACATGGTTCTTGGGAATTTGAAGTAGACTTGTTAGAATGAATGCTGTGAAGTGAGTGATTGTATGTAGAAATGTTTATCTTTTTTATCCTGATTTTCATTTCTCAGATAAGTTTATGTTTGTTTTTGGACTATATTTGTTATTCTGGCAGAAAGAAGATTCTAAAAATATTCTTCTACTTACAGGAAAACGATAATTTCTACTAATATTTCAGTGATGTCAAGTTTAATAGTGAGAAGGGCATCGTGTGAAGATAAACAAATGGTAACACAAACAACACTTTACATTTTATAAGGAATTTTCAGGTTTCTCTACAAAGTTATACTCATTTGCATTTTATTTTTAGTGGTAATCCTCTAGAATAGTACATCGTTTTGGGAAAATCGTGAAAATAGTATAATGTACTATTCTTACATATTTTTTTCCAAACGCTGTACAATTTTTTTGATTAGTTGGTCATTTTTTACTATTTTAAAAATTATCTCTTTAATTTATATTAGAGATCGTCTTTCCTAAGCTTTGATGAGTATATTTCCTTGGAAATATGCGCCAAAAGACATTGTCTTTACCAGCCAAAAGACATTGCCTCAGTGGCTCTGATGGTTATCTTTATCTCTTGCTAGGGTAAAAGGACACGAGAACAGCTTTGGTGTGATGATGTCGTCTCTACAGCTCCTGGAAAGTCTTTAGAGAATAAGATTGATTCAAGCTTTGAGAAGAAATTTCGAAAACTGAAATCTTGTGTTCCATCCTCACATCCTTGCTTATCTTCACGACAAACGGTGCATGCTTCAAATTCACCTAATTGTAAAGATGTTAGTCTGAAGACTCTCAAAGATGTAGCCCATAAAGAAGTTAGTGTGAAAACTCTCAAAGATGTTGCCCCTGACTCAAGCGAAACCGGACCATTTATTCCCATTGGTCCTGGTTTCCAGGCTGAAATTCCGGTTTGGATTGCCCTTACAAAGAAGGGCAAATTTTATGGTAGTCCTGGAGATTCCGACACTCTTAGATGGTTGGGTACTGGTGTGTGGCCGACATATAGCCTAAAGAAGAAATTTCATTACAAAAAAGTCGGTGAAGGAAGATCAGATTCTTGTTCTTGTGCTTCTCCAAGATCAACCAATTGCATAAAACAACATATTAAAGAAGCACGAGAGCTTCTAGAAAAAGAAATTGACCGTGCTTTCTATACTTGGAAGTTTGATCAAATGGGTAAAGTTAGATCAAAATCATGGACGACCAAAGAAGGGCAAAGGTTCGAAGCTGTTGTGAAAAATAATTGTTTGTCAAATAGTGAAGGAATTTGGAAATCTGTTTCAAAGGCTTGCTAACTCTTCTGCTGAGAAAGTGAGAAAGTTCTTCTTAGTTACTATTATAATGTTTTCCTCATCAAGCGAATGAGACTGCTTGCTAACTCTTCTGATGACTTCTTAGCTGGATGAAGGCCTTGATGATAGCTGTAATCTTTGCAGATGTTTGTCTTGAACACAGGTAATTCACTCCTACATTCTTCTAGTAACTCAAGTTTCCAAGATCTTGATACTTAGTGATTTAAGAACATGCTTCTTTTCCTCCTTAAGATTTTATGTCATAGGTTTTTTTTTTAAATATATATTTTCTCTTCATGAATCTTGGAGAGATATGTTTCACTCATGAAACAGATCTTCAATATTTCAAATTTAAAACCTCTATATTCTTAGATCTTCTGAGGATATAAGAACTCAAATGTCCATGATTATCCTCTGTTCTTCTTCGGGCAAAAATATTCTCGATTAATATTTTTCTAATTTGTACTACTTATATATTCAAATTCAAAAATCATCTATGAAGAAAATCTAGCAGTGTCAGAGTGCGTAGCCTGGTTTGGTTTAAATAGATTGCATCTTTTGATATCCAAAATACCAAAAATCAAAAAGAAATGATTGATAAAATTATAGTTTCTTAACTACATCTGTATCTAGCTGACCAATCGATGGATAAAATAAATCTTCAATTGTCGACAAAAAAAAAAATTTCAATTTTTATTGACTAATAATCTGTTTAATCTTTAACTTTTTTTTGACCAAGCCATTTTAGATCCAACATTGGTCAACTATATTTGTTAACTAATATTATGACTACAAGGTTTGATAAATAAAAAGTTGAGATTTTGTTTTTGTAAATAAAAAGTTTAAGATTATTTTATTAAACAAAAATTTGGGTATTTTTTGGTAAATAAAACATTTGATATTTTTTCAAACTTTTGGATTAAAGTAGCGAAAACTACTGTAGATGATAAAATATTCACAATTAATAAAATTAATTCATTAGTTTTAAAAAGAAAACAGAATGAAATCATTTTTTATTTATCACCTAAAAATAATTTAAAGCTTTTTAATAAAAAATTTACCATAGAATAAAAAGAAAAGTAGCTTTTTTAAATAAAAAATCAATTTCTCAGAAAAAAATCAAGTTAACATAATTGTTTTCGAAATAAATACTACAATTTGGAATATTTACTAAGTGTCTTTTAATTTGAAATTTTAAATATTAGATCACTCAAACAAAATTTTACTAGAACTTATAACGATTTACAAAAAAATTATGAATTAATTTAACTGATACTACTACTTAAGTTATCTTTCACAATTTTTATTTAAGAAAATCATTTAAAATATATTTTAGGTGAAATACCGGGGATATATAATTTTCAATGAAGAAAACAAGTCGTATAATTTTCTGACATATCATTCTAACTGTTTTGATCTAAAATTTTGTAAAAATTAATTCTTGTTTTGCTAAAAACTTTTTTGAATCTATTATTTACCAAACAAATATCCAATTTTATTGACAAAGCCATTTTAAGCCTCATTTTAGTCAACAATTATAATTGACTAACATTAAAACTAAAATGGTGCAAGAAAAGTTGTAAAATTTTTCTGAGTAATCAACGACAGTTTAAGGAATATTTTGAACATCAAATAGTTGGTTTTTTTTGGCATTGAAAGCTATGATTTCAATTTTTTTTTTTGGCATTTTTCCCCATTTATAAATCAAAAATAGATTTGAATTTCGGATGAAGCAGCTTTATATTTGATTTATTTAGACTATTTTGATAAGAAATCCTAAAATTAATAAAGTAGACAGATTATTCAAGGATCTAAACGCTGGAGACCCACAATGATACAGACAAAACTCAATACTTGTAATTAACAAAACAGATCTAAGATTTGAAGTAACACTCCAACAAATTAAGACTATAACAAATTAAAACTCAAAACTCAATTCTTGAGACAGAGAAACACCCAATTTTAAAGACTGCTTTTGATTGATAAGAATGAAATCAGCTATATCTGAAATAAGCACTGAAGAAGAAACACCCAAAACAACAGTAAAAATTCAAGCCTGATGGGAGTGAACAAGCTTCTGCCAAAACCCAAAACATTAATAGACAAAAACCACGAAAAAGCACAATGAAAGGAGAAAACCAGCCGCTTGCATCATCACCTTACTTGGTCTATGCAATCTATTTTAGGATTTTCCATCAAAGTTATAGAAATAGAGTCTCTGTCGGACAGAATACAAACTCAAATCACAACATATCTCAACACAAAAATGATTACATTTAGTAAATAAGCAAAAGGGCACAACGCCGGATCTTGAGAGTCATCAGATTTAGTTGGAAAACAAGCAACCTGTGTTTTGTTTTTCTAGAAGAGAGGACTGAAAAAGGAAACATCGTAGTACTATTAGCACTACATTTAGTGTGATCATTATTTATTTTTTACTATTTCATACATAAAAGCACAAATAGCATGTGGGATTACATATCAAGAAAATTTCAATTTTTAAACACATCCAAAAGCCCTAGTCGCTCTAGGGATTTTCCTCTCTTAAACTTTTCTTTTTCGTACCTCCCAAGCCAAAAAACTCCCATCACGTCTCCCAAAAAACTCCAGCCCCTCTCAAAAATCCCCTTGGTCCTTGACTTTCTCTGGTATAGTTTGAGTTTTTGTGGTTGATGGTATGGCATGAGCCACAAATCCTTAAGCAGTTGCAGATAGCACTCACAAATTAGATTACGAGTTATGTGTCAGCCCTTCTGGCATATTTCAGATATTCCACTAGTGGTTGGAAAATTTGAAACTCGATCTCTCCTCGATGTCGATTTGGGTCAACTTGAAGAATGTTCGTGATTGGCTCTTCTATCCTAAATGCCTGATGTTTCTGGGAATATTAGGAGCTGCTCATAACTTTCATCCTAACACAGAGTGATGCATCCTTATCAATCATCTCTTCAATCATAAAGATAATATTTTGTTGATTTGTTCTGATATTCTTATACCATATTTCTAACGTGTGCTATGCAAAATGTACGTTCTAATCCACATTGCGTGCCAAGTAATATTTGTATACATTATTTTTTAATGAAAAATATATTAAGCAAACACTAACGAAAATGATTTGGCTTAAGTTTTGATGAAAAATTTCATAATCATGTGATTTCTGTAACTTTAAACGATACCAAAATTTACTTTTTAACGAAAAAAAAAGTAAATTGTTATAAAAGTTACATTATCATGTTGTGGATATTAGTAAAAACTATGAGTATATATTTATATAATTTCAATGAGAACTTTTTTTTTATTGTGTCTATTTAAATTAGCACACAACTAGTTGTTCTTTTGTATTGTTGAATCAAATTTCACAAATTATTTATTTATGAGTATTAGAATGGACATAGTATAAATCTTTACTAATATTGAACATTTGAAATTACCTGGAGAGTTTTGAATATCTGAAATATAGAATTAATCTAACATCGCAAGAAACTCTGAAAATTCCCAAGGCAGTTTAATCTAACATCACATGAAACTGTGAAAGTTCCTACGCTAATGGACAAATTGAGAAATGAGTACTCGAGACTGCTTTGTTGGCTAGTCTAGTACGTTTTTCGATTCAGACATATAGATATAAACAAAACAGAAAGTAAACCTAACTATCAAGTTTGGGACACGTAGTTCTGGAACAACAAAGCATGAGGCAAACATCTAGAAACTTAAAATGCAATTATTTAGTCAACAATTGTCTCTAGGTTTTTTTTTTTAAGGAAACAAGAAACATTATAACGGATGCAGTGCATCTGGCTTCTACACTGATGAGCGTCATTATCAAATTTGAGAACACAAAATGTTACGGGTCAACCCAGCCTCAATGTTTTACTGTAAACTAGACACTTACAGACAAGAAACATCCCCCAAATGTTTGTATCTTAGCAGATAAATTAGCGGTAATATCAAGTTTGTCAACTTTCACAAAGTCCTATTCTAATTTGATATACATATGTTTTATCTCATATTAGCCCTTATTTTAGTTTTTGTCTTTTCCTTGTCTTCTTATAATTTTTCTTTATCTTTTGCATTCATATATGGTTTAGTGTGTTTTAGAAGAGTCCTAGAGAGTCTTTGTGCATTTCATTCCTTTTAGCTACATTTGGAGATGTTTGGAGACTATGGAGCTATAGACACTTGGAGAATGGACCAACGAAGAAGTTTTGAAGAAGTTTGAAGCTGGGCCACAACGCTGGCCCGCCACCCTGGTCTAGTCTTCCTTTAAGCTATGACCAGTGTAGAAGAAGGTATCTAGGCCGCAATTTTACCATACATCAATGCCGGACTCCAACATCCGTTGTTGGAGCTTAGAGACGAAACAACCCAAAGCGCCTAAAAGATTGGGTCGGACAAGATCTTCCATTCAGATTTAGCTTCGGAGGTTTTTATGAAAGATGTAGATAATTTAGTTAGCTTTCGTCTGGAGGTGCTTTCAAGTCATTCCTAGTGGTTCAAGAAAAACAGCAAATCTAGCGAGTACCTATCTACCTAGAGCCAAACAAGCATACACCAGGCAAATATTGGACTGCTACACTGGACCACCCATGTCCAGAATCAAGGACCAAGTCACCAACACCTTGCCTTATGCCACCCAGTACCAGACTCGCCAATCAGGTGTTGGAAGCTTCAAACCCCGAGAAAACACCGGGTGCATCCACCAGACTTCCTCCGGCTGGTGTAAAAGCTTCAAGACACACAACCCAACATTGGACTACTCAACACTAGATTACTACAGTCTGGTACCAGCCACCATACTCTACCTGGACCACCCATAGTAAATATCACACACACCTAGTTTTAGAGGACCATCTCTTTTTTGAATTTCTAAGCTTTTTAACAGATCTTTTAATTTTAATGCCATTTTGAATCTTTTTGTCTTTAATCTATCTTTTTTTGTTTATCTATTCCATAATCATGATTAACATCCACTTTTCTTGAGATTTATGGGTTTATTAGTGAGTTAGTCTTTATGCTCATGGGTGAGATAGATTATGGGTTTCTTTGATTGATCTATGACGTATAGGGCTAGTTACTTCTTTTCCTTTCTTATTTAGTGACACTGATGCTAGATTAGTGTTGAGAAAACTATGTAGAACAGAGGGAATTTCATACCCACAAGGTGTTTGATAAAATTTCCCAAAAAACTATATAAGAGATTTTACTTGCTTAACCTATGAGAATAGATGTTTAAGAATTATCATGGAGAGTGGAACTTATGTTTAATTCTTGTAATTACATTTTTCACAAATGAGAGTTTGATCTTGATTAATGGTAATTAGCAAAATGATTAGTTTCATGAGAGTGGATTAGTCTTGTTTAAGTGTTCTAGGCTAAAAAAATTGATTGATTGTGTGTTTTGACATCATAGATTGATCATAGAAATTCCCAGTGTCCATAACTTCATCCAAGAGCTTGCCTTTATCATTGTTAATCTTGTTTAAATTGCTTGATTTCTTTAATTTTCTTGTTTATCTTGCCTAGTTTATCTACTTGTTTAATTTTATTTTGAATCATTAGGTTGCTAGTTTGCAAATTAAAAACCAAATTGCTTTCTTGGATTAAGTAGTTCTATGTATTCTTAGTGCTTGAGACTTATCCCTTTTGGATTGATAACCTAAAGCATTACAATGATATGAGTATGCCTAAGGGATTGTTCTAGGTTTTGAACTAAAAAAAATCCACTTATTAATTGGGATTAGATTTCAACATTAGGATTTTAGATCTTCTTGAGATCAAGCCTTTATTTTCTTTTGTTACCTGTTGTATCTCACTTGGTTTCTCTTCTTTTCTTACAGGTACAAGAACTTCAGAGCTGGGAATGATAAACAACATAGGACCAAGAGCTGCAAACTTGGTTGGAGCTGGTGATGCTGTTAATGCTCACGCAAATAGCCAGGAAATACAAGCACCAGCTGGGGAGAACTACAGTTTTGAGATTAAGGCTGGGTTTATAAACATGGTGCAGAGCAATAAATTTTATAGGTAAGCTATAATAGACCCTCTTGATCATCTGGATCACTTTGATATAATCTGTGGGCTGAAAAAGATGAATGGGTTATCAGAAAACAGCTTCAAGCTCAAGCTTTTCCATTTTCATCTTGGAGACAAAACACATCTATGGGAGAAGAACCTTCCTCAAGGCTCTATCATTACATGGGACCAATGCAAGAAAGCTTTAGTAGCCAAGTTCTTCTCCAGCTCTAGAACTGCTAGGCTGAGGAATGAAATATCAAGCTTCACAAAAAATAACCGTGATAGCTTTTGTGAAGCATAGGAAAGGTTCAAGAGTTATACTATTCATAGCCCTCATCATGACTTCAATAATGACTCACTCCTTAACACTCTTTATAGGGGAGCATTGCCCAAGATAAGATTACTCCTAGATACAGCTTCAACTGAAAATTTTTTGGCTAGAGAGGTGAATGAAATTATGGGATTAGTAGAGAACTTAGCTCAGAGCGATGAGAGCAATGGTGAAGAGTATAACAGAGCTTCAAGGAGAGATGTGAGTTTGAAAAAAGAAAAGACAAGGAAGGACATCAAATCACTAAATGAGAAGCCAGAAAAACTTCTCCTAGCCTCTCAAAAGTCTGTCAATTTTGTTGGAGATCTACACCAAGAATTCCAAGACAATGTTCAATGTGAAGACATAACAGCAGAAGTGAATCAACCCAATTTTTTTTAAGAAGCGGAAATGTAGCCAACCCACAAGACCAAGTCTATCACACCGAGAAGAACTTTTCTCAATGTGTCCAACAACAAGGCTTTATCGCTCCCCAACAACAAAGTTTAGCTCAGGGCCTAAAGATCAAGAAGTGAAGAACATGCTTCAACAGCTACTACAGTGTCAAGCTTGTGTTGCTATGGACTTGAGCAAGAAAATGGCAGAGATCCACAACAAAGTATACTGCTCATATTCTGACCTGACTTCAAAGGTTGAGACTTTACACACCAAGATAAAGCAAATGGAGAATCAAAGTGCTCAAAAAGCTTCCCTCACTAGTAGAAGCATGGAGAAACTAAAGAGCAATGTTGGAGAAAACTAAAAGGCGTATTGCAATGCCATTTTCTCCAATGAAGTCCATTATATTGCTGAAAATTAAGCTGATATAAAGGAGGTTGAGATTCTACTTTATAGTCCACAAACTACAACTCAATGAGGAAATTGAGCAACTAGATGGGGACGTAGCCATTAATACTGGTGTTGCTGTGCTGAAGGACGCCTATGAAGCTTCTAAATACATGGCTGGGGTCGTTGCTGAAGAGAAAGCCAAGGAGAAGCCCAAGGAAGAAGAGAAAGCTTATGTGCCACCAGCTTATGAGCCATCACTCCCATTTCCAGGTCATTTTCTCACCAAAGCTCAAAAGAAATTACTTAAGAGTATTAGAACAAACATGGAGAGCATTGGAGTACCTTTGTCTCATGTGGAGAATTTGCATCAAATCCCTGGACATCTTAAGTTCATCAAGTCTTTATGCTCATGGGTGAGATAGATTATGGGTTTCTTTGATTGATCTATGACGTATAGGGCTAGATTACTTCTTTTCCTTTCTTATTTAGTGACACTGATGCTAGATTAGTGTTGAGAAAACTATGTAGAACAGAGGGAATTTCATACCCACAAGGTGTTTGATAAAATTTCCCAAAAAACTATATAAGAGATTTTACTTGCTTAACCTATGAGAATAGATGTTTAAGAATTATCATGGAGAGTGGAACTTATGTTTAATTCTTGTAATTACATTTTTCACAAATGAGAGTTTGATCTTGATTAATGGTAATTAGCAAAATGATTAGTTTCATGAGAGTGGATTAGTCTTGTTTAAGTGTTCTAGGCTAAAAAAAAAATGATTGACTGTGTGTTTTGACATCATAGATTGATCATAGAAATTCCCGGTGTCCATAACTTCATCCAAGAGCTTGCCTTTATCATTGTTAATCTTGTTTAAATTGCTTGATTTCTTTAATTTTCTTGTTTATCTTGCCTAGTTTATCTACTTGTTTAATTTTATTTTGAATCATTAGGTTGCTAGTTTGCAAATTAAAAACCAAATTGCTTTCTTGGATTAAGTAGTTCTATGTATTCTTAGTGCTTGAGACTTATCCCTTTTGGATTGATAACCTAAAGCATTACAATGATATGAGTATGCCTAAGGGATTGTTCTAGGTTTTGAACTAAAAAAAATCCACTTATTAATTGGGATAAGATTTCAACATTAGGATTTTAGATCTTCTTGAGATCAAGCCTTTATTTTCTTTTGTTACCTGTTGTATCTCACTTGGTTTCTCTTCTTTTCTTACAGGTACAAGAACTTCAGAGCTGGGAATGATAAACAACATAGGACCAAGAGCTGCAAACTTGGTTGGAGCTGGTGATGCTGTTAATGCTCAAGCAAATAGCCAGGAAATACAAGCACCAGCTGGGGAGAACTACAGTTTTGAGATCAAGGCTGGGTTTATAAACATGGTGCAGAGCAATAAATTTTATGGGTAAGCTATAATTGACCCTCTTGATCATCTGGATCACTTTGATATAATCTGTGGGCTGAAAAAGATGAATGGGTTATCAGAAAACAGTTTCAAGCTCAAGCTTTTCCATTTTCGTCTTGGAGACAAAACACATCTATGGGAGAAGAACCTTCCTCAAGGCTCTATCATTACATGGGACCAATGCAAGAAAGCTTTAGTAGCCAAGTTCTTCTCCAGCTCTAGAACTGCTAGGCTGAGGAATGAAATATCAAGCTTCACAAAAAATAACCGTGATAGCTTTTGTGAAGCATAGGAAAGGTTCAAGAGTTATACTATTCATTGCCCTCATCATGACTTCAATAATGACTCACTCCTTAACACTCTTTATAGGGGAGCATTGCCCAAGATAAGATTACTCCTAGATACAGCTTCAACTGAAAATGTTTTGGCTCAAGAGGTGAATGAAATTATGGGATTAGTAGAGAACTTAGCTCAGAGCGATGAGATCAATGGTGAAGAGTATAACAGAGCTTCAAGGAGAGATGTGAGTTTGAAAAAAGAAAAGACAAGGAAGGACATCAAATCACTAAATGAGAAGCCAGAAAAACTTCTCCTAGCCTCTCAAAAGTCTGTCAATTTTGTTGGAGATCTACACCAAGGATTCCAAGACAATGTTCAATGTGAAGACATAACAGCAGAAGTGAATCAACCCAATTTTTTTTAAGAAGCGGAAATGTAGCCAACCCACAAGACCAAGTCTATCACACCGAGAAGAACTTTTCTCAATGTGTCCAACAACAAGGCTTTATCGCTACCCAACAACAAAGTTTAGCTCAGGGCCTAAAGATCAAGAAGTGAAGAACATGCTTCAACAACTACTACAGTGTCAAGCTTGTGTTGCTATGGACTTGAGCAAGAAAATGGCAGAGATCCACAACAAAGTATACTGCTCATATTCTGACCTGACTTCAAAGGTTGAGACTTTACACACCAAGATAAAGCAAATGGAGAATCAAAGTGCTCAAAAAGCTTCCCTCACTAGTAGAAGCATGGAGAAACTAAAGAGCAATGTTGGAGAAAACTAAAAGGCGTATTGCAATGCCATTTTCTCCAATGAAGTCCATTATATTGCTGAAAATGAAGCTGATATAAAGGAGGTTGAGATTCTACTTTATAGTCCACAAACTACAACTCAATGAGGAAATTGAGCAACTAGATGGGGACGTAGCCATTAATACTGGTGTTGCTGTGCTGAAGGACGCCTATGAAGCTTCTAAATACATGGCTGGGGTCGTTGCTGAAGAGAAAGCCAAGGAGAAGCCCAAGGAAGAAGAGAAAGCTTATGTGCCACCAGCTTATGAGCCATCACTCCCATTTCCAGGTCATTTTCTCACCAAAGCTCAAAAGAAATTACTTAAGAGTATTAGAACAAACATGGAGACAATTGGAATACCTTTGTCTCATGTGGAGAATTTGCATCAAATCCCTGGACATCTTAAGTTCATCAAGTCTTTATGCTCATGGGTGAGATAGATTATGGGTTTCTTTGATTGATCTATGACGTATAGGGCTAGATTACTTCTTTTCCTTTCTTATTTAGTGACACTGATGCTAGATTAGTGTTGAGAAAACTATGTAGAACAGAGGGAATTTCATACCCACAAGGTGTTTGATGAAATTTCCCAAAAAACTATATAAGAGATTTTACTTGCTTAACCTATGAGAATAGATGTTTAAGAATTATCATGGAGAGTGGAACTTATGTTTAATTCTTGTAATTACATTTTTCACAAATGAGAGTTTGATCTTGATTAATGGTAATTAGCAAAATGATTAGTTTCATGAGAGTGGATTAGTCTTGTTTAAGTGTTCTAGGCTAAAAAAAATTGATTGATTGTGTGTTTTGACATCATAGATTGATCATAGAAATTCCCGGTGTCCATAACTTCATCCAAGAGCTTGCCTTTATCATTGTTAATCTTGTTGAAATTGCTTGATTTCTTTAATTTTCTTGTTTATCTTGCCTAGTTTATCTACTTGTTTAATTTTATTTTGAATCATTAGGTTGCTAGTTTGCAAATTAAAAACCAAATTGCTTTCTTGGATTAAGTAGTTCTCTGTATTCTTAGTGCTTGAGACTTATCCCTTTTGGATTGATAACCTAAAGCATTACAATGATATGAGTATGCCTAAGGGATTGTTCTAGGTTTTGAACTAAAAAAAATCCACTTATTAATTGGGATTAGATTTCAACATTAGGATTTTAGATCTTCTTGAGATCAAGCCTTTATTTTCTTTTGTTACCTGTTGTATCTCACTTGGTTTCTCTTCTTTTCTTACAGGTACAAGAACTTCAGAGCTGGGAATGATAAACAACATAGGACCAAGAGCTGCAAACTTGGTTGGAGCTGGTGATGCTGTTAATGCTCAAGCAAATAGCCAGGAAATACAAGCACCAGCTGGGGAGAACTACAGTTTTGAGATCAAGGCTGGGTTTATAAACATGGTGCAGAGCAATAAATTTTATGGGTAAGCTATAATAGACCCTCTTGATCATCTGGATCACTTTGATATAATCTGTGGGCTGAAAAAGATGAATGGGTTATCAGAAAACAGCTTCAAGCTCAAGCTTTTCCATTTTCGTCTTGGAGACAAAACACATCTATGGGAGAAGAACCTTCCTCAAGGCTCTATCATTACATGGGACCAATGCAAGAAAGCTTTAGTAGCCAAGCTCTTCTCCAGCTCTAGAACTGCTAGGCTGAGGAATGAAATATCAAGCTTCACAAAAAATAACTGTGATAGCTTTTGTGAAGCATAGGAAAGGTTCAAGAGTTATACTATTCATTGCCCTCATCATGACTTCAATAATGACTCACTCCTTAACACTCTTTATAGGGGAGCATTGCCCAAGATAAGATTACTCCTAGATACAGCTTCAACTGAAAATGTTTTGGCTCAAGAGGTGAATGAAATTATGGGATTAGTAGAGAACTTAGCTTAGAGCGATGAGATCAATGGTGAAGAGTATAACAGAGCTTCAAGGAGAGATGTGAGTTTGAAAAAAGAAAAGACAAGGAAGGACATCAAATCACTAAATGAGAAGCCAGAAAAACTTCTCCTAGCCTCTCAAAAGTCTGTCAATTTTGTTGGAGATCTACACCAAGGATTCCAAGACAATGTTCAATGTGAAGACATAACAGCAGAAGTGAATCAACCCAATTTTTTTTAAGAAGCGGAAATAGCCAACCCACAAGACCAAGTCTATCACACCGAGAAGAACTTTTCTCAATGTGTCCAACAACAAGGCTTTATCGCTCCCCAACAACAAAGTTTAGCTCAGGGCCTAAAGATCAAGAAGTGAAGAACATGCTTCAACAACTACTACAGTGTCAAGCTTGTGTTGCTATGGACTTGAGCAAGAAAATGGCAGAGATCCACAACAAAGTATACTGCTCATATTCTGACCTGACTTCAAAGGTTGAGACTTTACACACCAAGATAAAGCAAATGGAGAATCAAAGTGCTCAAAAAGCTTCCCTCACTAGTAGAAGCATGGAGAAACTAAAGAGCAATGTTGGAGAAAACTAAAAGGCGTATTGCAATGCCATTTTCTCCAATGAAGTCCATTATATTGCTGAAAATGAAGCTGATATAAAGGAGGTTGAGATTCTACTTTATAGTCCACAAACTACAACTCAATGAGGAAATTGAGCAACTAGATGGGGACGTAGCCATTAATACTGGTGTTGCTGTGCTGAAGGACGCCTATGAAGCTTCTAAATACATGGCTGGGGTCGTTGCTGAAGAGAAAGCCAAGGAGAAGCCCAAGGAAGAAGAGAAAGCTTATGTGCCACCAGCTTATGAGCCATCACTCCCATTTCCAGGTCATTTTCTCACCAAAGCTCAAAAGAAATTACTTAAGAGTATTAGAACAAACATGGAGACAATTGGAGTACCTTTGTCTCATGTGGAGAATTTGCATCAAATCCCTGGACATCTTAAGTTCATCAAGTCTTTATGCTCATGGGTGAGATAGATTATGGGTTTCTTTGATTGATCTATGACGTATAGGGCTAGATTACTTCTTTTCCTTTCTTATTTAGTGACACTGATGCTAGATTAGTGTTGAGAAAACTATGTAGAACAGAGGGAATTTCATACCCACAAGGTGTTTGATGAAATTTCCCAAAAAACTATATAAGAGATTTTACTTGCTTAACCTATGAGAATAGATGTTTAAGAATTATCATGGAGAGTGGAACTTATGTTTAATTCTTGTAATTACATTTTTCACAAATGAGAGTTTGATCTTGATTAATGGTAATTAGCAAAATGATTAGTTTCATGAGAGTGGATTAGTCTTGTTTAAGTGTTCTAGGCTAAATAAAATTGATTGATTGTGTGTTTTGACATCATAGATTGATCATAGAAATTCCCAGTGTCCATAACTTCATCCAAGAGCTTGCCTTTATCATTGTTAATCTTGTTTAAATTGCTTGATTTCTTTAATTTTCTTGTTTATCTTGCCTAGTTTATCTACTTGTTTAATTTTATTTTGAATCATTAGGTTGCTAGTTTGCAAATTAAAAACCAAATTGCTTTCTTGGATTAAGTAGTTCTATGTATTCTTAGTGCTTGAGACTTATCCCTTTTGGATTGATAACCTAAAGCATTACAATGATATGAGTATGCCTAAGGGATTGTTCTAGGTTTTGAACTAAAAAAAATCCACTTATTAATTGGGATTAGATTTCAACATTAGGATTTTAGATCTTCTTGAGATCAAGCCTTTATTTTCTTTTGTTACCTGTTGTATCTCACTTGGTTTCTCTTCTTTTCTTACAGGTACAAGAACTTCAGAGCTGGGAATGATAAACAACATAGGAACAAGAGCTGCAAACTTGGTTGGAGCTGGTGATGCTGTTAATGCTCAAGCAAATAGCCAGGAAATACAAGCACCAGCTGGGGAGAACTACAGTTTTGAGATCAAGGCTGGGTTTATAAACATGGTGCAGAGCAATAAATTTTATGGGTAAGCTATAATAGACCCTCTTGATCATCTGGATCACTTTGATATAATCTGTGGGCTGAAAAAGATGAATGGGTTATCAGAAAACAGTTTCAAGCTCAAGCTTTTCCATTTTCGTCTTGGAGACAAAACACATCTATGGGAGAAGAACCTTCCTCAAGGCTCTATCATTACATGGGACCAATGCAAGAAAGCTTTAGTAGCCAAGTTCTTCTCCAGCTCTAGAACTGCTAGGCTGAGGAATGAAATATCAAGCTTCACAAAAAATAACCGTGATAGCTTTTGTGAAGCATAGGAAAGGTTCAAGAGTTATACTATTCATTGCCCTCATCATGACGTCAATAATGACTCACTCCTTAACACTCTTTATAGGGGAGCATTGCCCAAGATAAGATTACTCCTAGATACAGCTTCAACTGAAAATGTTTTGGCTCAAGAGGTGAATGAAATTATGGGATTAGTAGAGAACTTAGCTCAGAGCGATGAGATCAATGGTGAAGAGTATAACAGAGCTTCAAGGAGAGATGTGAGTTTGAAAAAAGAAAAGACAAGGAAGGACATCAAATCACTAAATGAGAAGCCAGAAAAACTTCTCCTAGCCTCTCAAAAGTCTGTCAATTTTGTTGGAGATCTACACCAAGGATTCCAAGACAATGTTCAATGTGAAGACATAACAGCAGAAGTGAATCAACCCAATTTTTTTTAAGAAGCGGAAATGTAGCCAACCCACAAGCCCAAGTCTATCACACCGAGAAGAACTTTTCTCAATGTGTCCAACAACAAGGCTTTATCGCTCCCCAACAACAAAGTTTAGCTCAGGGCCTAAAGATCAAGAAGTGAAGAACATGCTTCAACAACTACTACAGTGTCAAGCTTGTGTTGCTATGGACTTGAGCAAGAAAATGGCAGAGATCCACAACAAAGTATACTGCTCATATTCTGACCTGACTTCAAAGGTTGAGACTTTACACACCAAGATAAAGCAAATGGAGAATCAAAGTGCTCAAAAAGCTTCCCTCACTAGTAGAAGCATGGAGAAACTAAAGAGCAATGTTGGAGAAAACTAAAAGGCGTATTGCAATGCCATTTTCTCCAATGAAGTCCATTATATTGCTGAAAATGAAGCTGATATAAAGGAGGTTGAGATTCTACTTTATAGTCCACAAACTACAACTCAATGAGGAAATTGAGCAACTAGATGGGGACGTAGCCATTAATACTGGTGTTGCTGTGCTGAAGGACGCCTATGAAGCTTCTAAATACATGGCTGGGGTCGTTGCTGAAGAGAAAGCCAAGGAGAAGCCCAAGGAAGAAGAGAAAGCTTATGTGCCACCAGCTTATGAGCCATCACTCCCATTTCCAGGTCATTTTCTCACCAAAGCTCAAAAGAAATTATTTAAGAGTATTAGAACAAACATGGAGACAATTGGAGTACCTTTGTCTCATGTGGAGAATTTGCATCAAATCCCTGGACATCTTAAGTTCATCAAGTCTTTATGCTCATGGGTGAGATAGATTATGGGTTTCTTTGATTGATCTATGACGTATAGGGCTAGATTACTTCTTTTCCTTTCTTATTTAGTGACACTGATGCTAGATTAGTGTTGAGAAAACTATGTAGAACAGAGGGAATTTCATACCCACAAGGTGTTTGATGAAATTTCCCAAAAAACTATATAAGAGATTTTACTTGCTTAACCTATGAGAATAGATGTTTAAGAATTATCATGGAGAGTGGAACTTATGTTTAATTCTTGTAATTACATTTTTCACAAATGAGAGTTTGATCTTGATTAATGGTAATTAGCAAAATGATTAGTTTCATGAGAGTGGATTAGTCTTGTTTAAGTGTTCTAGGCTAAATAAAATTGATTGATTGTGTGTTTTGACATCATAGATTGATCATAGAAATTCCCAGTGTCCATAACTTCATCCAAGAGCTTGCCTTTATCATTGTTAATCTTGTTTAAATTGCTTGATTTCTTTAATTTTCTTGTTTATCTTGCCTAGTTTATCTACTTGTTTAATTTTATTTTGAATCATTAGGTTGCTAGTTTGCAAATTAAAAACCAAATTGCTTTCTTGGATTAAGTAGTTCTATGTATTCTTAGTGCTTGAGACTTATCCCTTTTGGATTGATAACCTAAAGCATTACAATGATATGAGTATGCCTAAGGGATTGTTCTAGGTTTTGAACTAAAAAAAATCCACTTATTAATTGGGATTAGATTTCAACATTAGGATTTTAGATCTTCTTGAGATCAAGCCTTTATTTTCTTTTGTTACCTGTTGTATCTCACTTGGTTTCTCTTCTTTTCTTACAGGTACAAGAACTTCAGAGCTGGGAATGATAAACAACATAGGAACAAGAGCTGCAAACTTGGTTGGAGCTGGTGATGCTGTTAATGCTCAAGCAAATAGCCAGGAAATACAAGCACCAGCTGGGGAGAACTACAGTTTTGAGATCAAGGCTGGGTTTATAAACATGGTGCAGAGCAATAAATTTTATGGGTAAGCTATAATAGACCCTCTTGATCATCTGGATCACTTTGATATAATCTGTGGGCTGAAAAAGATGAATGGGTTATCAGAAAACAGTTTCAAGCTCAAGCTTTTCCATTTTCGTCTTGGAGACAAAACACATCTATGGGAGAAGAACCTTCCTCAAGGCTCTATCATTACATGGGACCAATGCAAGAAAGCTTTAGTAGCCAAGTTCTTCTCCAGCTCTAGAACTACTAGGCTGAGGAATGAAATATCAAGCTTCACAAAAAATAACCGTGATAGCTTTTGTGAAGCATAGGAAAGGTTCAAGAGTTATACTATTCATTGCCCTCATCATGACGTCAATAATGACTCACTCCTTAACACTCTTTATAGGGGAGCATTGCCCAAGATAAGATTACTCCTAGATACAGCTTCAACTGAAAATGTTTTGGCTCAAGAGGTGAATGAAATTATGGGATTAGTAGAGAACTTAGCTCAGAGCGATGAGATCAATGGTGAAGAGTATAACAGAGCTTCAAGGAGAGATGTGAGTTTGAAAAAAGAAAAGACAAGGAAGGACATCAAATCACTAAATGAGAAGCCAGAAAAACTTCTCCTAGCCTCTCAAAAGTCTGTCAATTTTGTTGGAGATCTACACCAAGGATTCCAAGACAATGTTCAATGTGAAGACATAACAGCAGAAGTGAATCAACCCAATTTTTTTTAAGAAGCGGAAATGTAGCCAACCCACAAGACCAAGTCTATCACACCGAGAAGAACTTTTCTCAATGTGTCCAACAACAAGGCTTTATCGCTCCCCAACAACAAAGTTTAGCTCAGGGCCTAAAGATCAAGAAGTGAAGAACATGCTTCAACAACTACTACAGTGTCAAGCTTGTGTTGCTATGGACTTGAGCAAGAAAATGGCAGAGATCCACAACAAAGTATACTGCTCATATTCTGACCTGACTTCAAAGGTTGAGACTTTACACACCAAGATAAAGCAAATGGAGAATCAAAGTGCTCAGAAAGCTTCCCTCACTAGTAGAAGCTTCCCTCACTAGTAGAAGCTTGTGTTGCTATGGACTTGAGCAAGAAAATGGCAGAGATCCACAACAAAATATACTGCTCATATTCTGACCTGACTTCAAAGGTTGAGACTTTACACACCAAGATAAAGCAAATGGAGAATCAAAGTGCTCAAAAAGCTTCCCTCACTAGTAGAAGCATGGAGAAACTAAAGAGCAATGTTGGAGAAAACTAAAAGGCGTATTGCAATGCCATTTTCTCCAATGAAGTCCATTATATTGCTGAAAATGAAGCTGATATAAAGGAGGTTGAGATTCTACTTTATAGTCCAGAAACTACAACTCAATGAGGAAATTGGGCAACTAGATGGGGACGTAGCCATTAATACTGGTGTTGCTGTGCTGAAGGACGCCTATGAAGCTTCTAAATACATGGCTGGGGTCGTTGCTGAAGAGAAAGCCAAGGAGAAGCCCAAGGAAGAAGAGAAAGCTTATGTGCCACCAGCTTATGAGCCATCACTCCCATTTCCAGGTCATTTTCTCACCAAAGCTCAAAAGAAATTACTTAAGAGTATTAGAACAAACATGGAGACAATTGGAGTACCTTTGTCTCATGTGGAGAATTTGCATCAAATCCCTGGACATCTTAAGTTCATCAAGTCTGTTTTTAGAACAAAGAGAAAGTAGAAGAGCTGATAGAGATTTCTGGTTCACCAAGCACAACATGGGCTGAGCCTAAGTTTATTCCCAAGCTCAGGAACCCAGGTAGATTCTCCATATCTTGTAATCTTGGAGGTATGGAGATTGATGTTTGTGATTCTGGAGCTAGTGTGAATGTGATCTCTTGTGAGATGGTGAAGAGTCTAGACATCAAAGACATGAAGCCACATTCAACACCTATCATGTTTGGAGATTCAATCTTCAAAAGAACCACTTGGAGTTCTTGAGAACGATCCTCTAAAGATTGGAGAGTGCCTTGCACCGACATACTTTATGGTTGTGGAAATGGAATAGGCTAACAAACTTCCGCTTATACTTGGAACCCTTTTCCTCAAAAAAACTGGTGCAAGCATAGACTTTCATAACAAGAGAGTCATGCTTAAGAATGTCAATGACAAGGTCTTCTACCCCATCAAGCCTCCTCAAATAAACTTATGGTACAGTTGCTTATGAGGATGTTGACGCTCAAGCTGGAAGCACTAGGGAGTCTGTTTGGAATTACTTTTCGCTAACTGAAAGGAGCAAGAGATTAAAGACACGAAAGGTGAAGGCTCAAAGGTCAAGAAAAATAAACTAAAGAACAACGAACCTCACACCCTTGGACCATCTTCTCAAGCTATAAATCTCACACCTTATAAGTTTGATGGTGAAGCTGTTGAGTACAGACTGAAGGGTATAGGAAGGTCCAAGCCATTTGCAAGAGTCAGGGCACTTCTCACCTCTGAGCTTAAAGACAAAGGGCCAAATGGTGTTCAAGATGTCATGAGCAGAATTCTCAGCTTTGAGCTCATGGACCAGCCAAGGAATTCCATTACTCCTCTCTCTGCATAAAAAAATATGAAAATTCAAACTTAGTGACTTTAAACAAAGTGCATTTGGGAGACAGACTCATGTTTATCCTTGTAGATAGTTTCTTTTAATGTTTTTAGAACCTTTTGATGTGTTTGTTATGTGTTTTCAGGGTTATCAATGGTTTAGTGGTTCATGGCCTTGAGGCAATGATGTTTGGAGCTGAGAAACAAGTTAAGGTGAAGAGGGTTGGATTACTTTTTTTCCAGACTGAGCACCAAGACTGACTAGGAGCAAGCATGAACTGGTCGGTCCATACCATCCACAAAAATACTGACCTGGAGAAC
>NW_006256895.1:7871081-7905806 GCF_000478725.1 Eutrema salsugineum
GTAGTTTCTTTTCCTACTTTCATGCTTTGTTTTATTTATCTCTTGAATTTTTATTACACAAGAGGTCATTTTCCCATGCAATTAATGGCATTCATTCATATGTCGTGTATTAATAATCACTTGGTTGATAGGGGAATCAGCCGTTTTTCCTCACGGCTCTAAGTCTTGGAAACGATATACAGCAAAAGTTAGACATCTAACATCAAAAGCAATGGGGCTGATCAATTTGATTTGCAACGAGTGAGATGATGAAGCACCAGCATGGAGAAGAGTGATAAATAGAGGGGGGAGGGGATCCCAAGGGAACAACAGTACTTGTATAATTTTGGATTGCATAGTATATGATATATCACGGTTTTACACCTTTTTGAACATGATTTTAAGACCTTCTGCATGTTTTTTTAACTCGGTTTCTAATGTTTTATAAGTTATTTCAATGTTTTCAAGTTTCAAATGTCTATTCCAGTAATTTTGGCAAACAAAGCACCTTTTAGAGTAAAAGTAGCTGTTAGCGAGATTCTGACTTTCACAAGTTATGTGTTTGATGGAGACCTTCTACACAACCCATTTACCTCATTATTAGACACAATAAATAGAATTGAACTACGCTTCATGACAAAGTGGTTTAAAGGAATCTCAATGGCTAGATCTCCAGATATGCTCGTTTCACAAAGGACAGATTCCGCTGCCGCGAAGATGAAGTATAAATGCTTCCAGGATCATGGATTTATCTTAGTAGGGTTTTAGACTTAAGATCATTGAGTAGATTCTTTGTTTGATTCATATTTGTTAATGCATGTTGCTTTATTGATCACCTATCGCTGATCTAAGGAAAATAAAACCACTTTCGTGCTGAATTTATTAACTTGAACTAGAATAGGCAAGCAATTACATTATAAGATATGAAGGCATACTTATAGGGATTTTGAGAACATTGATGAACTTGGATTTATTTTTGATTTATCTGCGTAGTTACCAACGAGAGTCAAGTTACTAAGTTGTATAGATTTAGGTATAAAGTACTATGAGAGAAGATTTGATATTATTTCATGTTCAAGATAATTACTTGAATTCCTAGTCGATAAAGTCGCTTTAATTCCTAACTAATGCTTATTTGATTTGATCCATGAACCCCGGAGAATTCTCTGATTTTCTGATTTTCAGACCGTTATTTACTTGCATATTTTCGTTTAATTTGTCTACAAGCTATGATGCTCACTCTGAATTTTGATAAGTTTAGATGCAAAATTAGATTTTCGAATTCTTAAGTACATAAGTCTCTTTAGATTTGATCCTTTAATATACTACCGTGAATATTGTGCACTTGCAATTGTGTTTAGGGGTAGAACTTGTTATCCGTTTACCACCACATCAGTATACCACACGTGTCTTTTTTTTTTTTGGTCAAACTTTAAACTTCATTAAACTCAAGGTACATCAATTAAGATAGCTCGGAGAGCTTCTTTTGCAATGAAATCCGCTGCGGTATTAAGAGTCTGGAGGATGTAAACAAAGGAAATAGAAGAAAAGGATATCGTCAGCTGACGAATATCGGATACAATAGCGTAAACCTCGTTTAGAGACTCATGAGATCGAAGAGTATTCACCAAAGCCAAACAATCTGATAGCTCTTAAATATCTTCGCATCCCCGGTCTAACGCCAGAAGGAGAGCTTCTCGAATGGCCCATGCCTCTGCTGCGAGGGCTGAGGAGACATGGTGTCGCGAACTAGAGAAGCTTGAGGTATGATTTCCGTTGCTGTACTCGAACACCATTCCCATGCCGCATGATAAAGACTCAGCTTGCCAAGCTGCATCAACATAGCAGCGGATATTTGCCTGCTCATATGCCGGAGGTGGGTTGAGTTGATTATGGGTCGTCGCGGGTTTCCTCTTTTGCGCTTCCTGCCATGCTCTGGCATCTGAGATCCCCTTAGTAACAAATTACAGCTCGGAGAATACGGTGTTAAAGAAGACTTTGTGGTTCCGTGCCATCCAAAGGTTCCAACAAAGCCAAGCTGGGAGAGAGGTTTCATGGATTTCCGATGGAGGAAGACTTACCAGGGAGGCAGATCAATGCAGGAAGTAGAGAATTTAAACAGTATTGAGATGGTGGCAATCCCGCGGAGGAGCTAGATCCCAGACCGATCTTGCAAAAGGGCAGTCGCGGAGGACATGAGTGACAGTCTCCCGTGACCCATAGGTTTTGCAGCTAAAATCAACAAGGATTCCTCGATTGAAAAATTGTACACCCACAAGAATAGCTTCAACCGCTGCTTTCCAAAGGAAATGTTTTATTTTTGGTGCAGTTCAAAGTCTCCAGATGTTTTTCTGCCAGTTGAAATCTCGTTGTTGTGCTGGGATTAGATCCGAGAAGGTGACCCCATAGCCAGAGCGAACTGTGTACTTCCCATTTTTCGTATGAAGCCTGAAAAACTTCTCGGAGGGGCATGACGAACTAAGTGGGAGCAGTCAGATGGTGCTTTCGTAGTCCGATAAGACTTCTCTGATTCGTTCCCAATTCCAGGAGGTACCATCGTCATTCATAAGTTCCGAAACTAGGAGATCTCTGGTAGCGAGGGTGGGTTGTCCAATAGGACGAAGTGGCTCTATTAAACTCAGCTAAGAATCATCCCAAACATGGACACAATGACCATTACCAATTAGCCAGCCCATGCCCCGTCAGAGGACATCTCTACCCGCAATAATGCTTCTCTATTTTATGGGATGGATTAGAGGGGAGGGAGCAGTCCATAAAAAGCGTGGAGTGGCAATACTTTCCCAGTAGCACTCGCGAAATAAACTTGCGGGTGGGATAAGAGCCGGGCTCCGATCTTTGCCAAAAGTGCATCATTAAAGTGCTCAATATCCCGGAAGCCGAGTCCGCAGCGTTCATAGGGGTTGAAAGTTTGTTCCATGAAACCCAGCTCATTTTCTTCTGGTCCTTCGTGTCATACCACCAAAATGTTGCAAACACAGATTGGATCTGCTTACAGAGAGATTTTGGTAACTTGAAGCAGGACATTGAGTAAGAGGGCATCGATGACAAGACAGATTTGAGCAGAACTTGTTTTCCTACTGCAGAGAGGAAGTGGGAGGCACAGCTGTGGGAGCGTTGTCTAATATGATCAACTTGGCTTGCGAAGATGTCCCTCTTTTTTCTTCCAAAGTTCTTTGGAAGTCCTATGTATTTATATGCTCCTCCTTCGCTGTGAATACGGAGGATCCTTTTCGCTATGGTTATTTGAGATCGTTGGGTCTTGGCCAGAAAGGTGATAGAGGTCTTGGCGAGGTTAATACATTGACCCGAAGCCTCCTCATATCGACGCAGGATGGACGCAAGTGTAGCGCAAGAAGAAGCGTCAGACTTACAGAAAAACATGGTATCATCTGCAAAGAGGAGATGGTTGACCTGTGGACTATTTCTGGCAACATGAATACCGACAAGGGAGCCATCTTCTTGTGATTTCCGGCAAAGTCCTGCTAAAACTTCGGTACAGAGGATAAAGAGGTAAGGGAAAAGAGGATCTCCATGCCTTAGCCCTCCAGATGGGAGTACTTTTCCTTGGGGTCCTCCATTTATAAGGAAGGAGTACGATACCGTCGAGACGCATTCCATGATCCATCCAATCTTTTTGGGGTGGAAGCCCAGTCTCACGAGAACAGCTCTCAAGAAGCCCCTCTGAATCCTGTCATATGCTTTGCTCATGTCAGTCTTGACTGCCATGAAGCACCGTTTTTTCGTTTACAAAGTCCTTAAATAGTGTAAGGTCTTGTGGGTAATCAAAACGTTGTCAGAGATTGCTCTGTTTGGGACAAAAGCCGACTGAGTCTCAGCAATGAGATTAGGGAGTATCGATTGGAGTCGTTTCGTAAGGATTTTAGCAATGATCTTGTAGTAGACATTGCATAGTGCGATAGAGCGATAGTCCGAAACGTTTTTTGGCCCCAAAATTTTAGGGATAAGGCGAATGTGAGTTTCGTTTTGGCGAGTCGGGAAGGATCCATAGAGGAAGAACTCTTGGATTTCTTTTACAATGTCTTGTCCAATAATAGGCCAGTAAGTGTGAAAGAAACCAGCGGAGAATCTATCTGGTCCAGGTGCCTTGCTCGGGTTAATGGATTTGACCGCAACATGAATCTCTGTGGGGTCCGGAATCTGGGTTAGACGAGCATTCATAGCTTCATCGATATGGGGGGTCAAGACGTCATTGACAAGTCCGAGCTATCCTGAGATGAGAAAATACCTTGGAAATATTCCGAAATGATCCGAGCAAAATCATGTTCCTTATGGAAAACTGATCCTGCATCATCTTCCAGGACCGTGAATCTGTTGCAGGTACGATGATTTCAAGTAACAGCATGAAAGTATCCTGTATTGCGATCTCCGCTCTGAAGCCAGAGGATGCGGCTCCACTGCTTTTAATATTGTTTCTCTGCTTTGTAGGCTTGTTCGAGAGTCTCTGTACATCTTCCTATTGTGATGGGGTCAGAAGTATCCGCCGAGAGAGCCCGTTCCAGTTCTGATTGCGTATCAGCGATAAGCTTTGCACTATTCATATTCTGATCCTTTGCCCATCTGATGATCTCCTGCCGACAGTCAGAGATCTTTGCAAGAACCGTGTCATGGTAAGATCCATTCCAAACACAGCCAATCAGCTCCATGACTTCTTCTTTTTCCTGGAGTCTGTTGTCGAAACGGAAAACCCCTCAGGGTTTCACTCTAGAGTCGTCGAGGAAGGTGACAAGGGGACGATGGTCTGATCCTTCATAGCGAAGGTATTCCGATCGTCCAGAGGGAAACGTTTCTAACCACGCGTCATTGCAGACCGATCGGTCTAGTCGAGCTCAGACGAAGTGGTCATAATGCATTACCCTCACACACAGTGGATTCCCGGAATGGTTAACATCCCCTAATCCATTTTTGCAAAATGAATCTCCGAAAGTTGATAAAGGAAGCTTCATGTCGTCTAAGGCCTCCGCGCTTCTCCGAGTTGTCGTTAAAATCTCTCGACAGAAGCCAGGCTGAATCTCTATTAGCGCCCAATTCCGATATTTGGTTCCACACCTCTAGTCGTCGAGGGCTTACCGGATGGCCATACACGAAGGTAAAATATATATAGAAAGAAGTCGTCTTGTACTTAATATTGGTATCAATGAAGTTTGGGGAAGAAGATAGAATCTCCAGATGTGTAACTTTCTTCCAAAAGAGTGCTAGACCTCCACTAAGTCCAATTGGTGGAACCGTAAATCTGTTATCATACCCCATCAACTAAAAAACACTGAAGACAACACCATATTGGTTCTTTGTCTCAGTGAGAAACATAATATCCGAGAAAAGACGAAGTCTTAATTCCCTTAGGCGTCGAACTGTCAAGTAGTTTCCAATCCCCTGACAGTTCCAACATGTTGTAATCATTGAGAAGCTGATGGTTTTTGGGCAACCATCAAGCCCGTACAAGAGGAAGGCACAAAGACCTTAGAAATCGATAATACAAGATCACTGATTATTAAAATCTAGTATATATATGACCGCGATTAGAAAGACATTATTCTAACCCGTCCGTTCATATTAATCCCCGAAAGTACAACAATTATAAAAACGACATTATATCATGTACATTTATACTAATCCGAAAAGGACCCCGATTATTAAAATGTAATTATAATCCATCTGTTCATATTATTTGTATATTTTATATATATTTTAAGTCTGAATAATAAAAAGTTTAGATTTATTTAATAAAATATACATTAATATATCATTTTTTATATTTGTTATAAATTATTGAAATTTTAATATTTATATTATATCTAAATTAATATCTGATTTACTATTTTAAATAAAAAAATATAATAATAACTTATTTTATAATTTTTGATAAATAATATAACATCTATTTAAGGAAATCTATAACAAATCTAAATTCAAATTTAAACTTTGAAAGATAAATTTAAAATATATTATATTATTTCATATTATATTAAATTAAATTGCTTAGTAACATAAATAGAAATTATCCAAAAACAAAATAGTAGAAAACTAATTAAAACCTATTTGTATACCAAACATGCTTCTGTTTTAATAGAATAGATAATACTATAATATATTTTTTAAAAAAATCATATACAATTTATATGGTTCCATTAATATCCTAAAATAATAACTACTATATATTTTTGTTTCAAAATAAATTTTAGATAAATTAAAATTTTATATTGTTTTTAACAATGTATCTCGCAAAATATTTTATCTTTGTGGAATTGTTTTTAAAGTGCTTTTATACCAACCCAATAAAGAAATTAAAAGAAGAAAAAAATGAATCCTACCTAGTTTTCTTTTATCTTCATGTTCTTAGTTCGTTGGTTTGATTTGCTATTGATTGTCTTAAGAATATGGAGGAGTTGCTAAAAATATGCCACAATTTGAGTCTAAATGCAAAAATAGGTCAAATAGGATAGAAAATTTACTATTATCTCCTACATTAGTTAAAAAATGGATGGCTCAGTTACGATTTTAACTCTGTGAAGTCTGAGTGTAATAGTCTACTCTATTATTGGATGTTATATTTTAATGTAAATATAATTTGAATTGAAATTTGTTTCTATAAAACAAATATAAATAAGTATGATGTATATAAATCAAAATTTAATATAACTGAATCAATTTAAATTATCTAAGATAAACATAAAAAGTGAATAATTTTAATATAGGGTTGCAGACTACTTTAGAAGTATGCTACACAGACTTCCACAGACTTTTAATTTAAACACAGACTTATAAAAATGTCTACTATATTTGTAAACTTTATATTTTAATTTAAAAATTATTTAAAAATAATTTGAACTGAAATTTATTTTTATAAATAAAATATAAACAATTATGATGTATATAAATTAAAATTTAATATAACTGAATCAAATTAGAACAACAAAGATAAATATATTTACCATATGTTTTAATTTAGGGTTACAGACTACTTTAGAAGTCTGTTCAAACCGTAACCGAAATTGAAATAAAATGTTTACATAAACCAGAAATAATTAACCTAACTGGATATTTTTAACATACTATATAAAGAAATTTACCACTTGTTTCCATAAATTGAAAACCCTCGACTCTCGGTAAAACGGTGTTGTAGTCTGCTCTCTCTCGCCTGAAGCCATTTCCGGCAAGCCCTTGATAACACCGTATTGTACCCATTTTCACCATAGATTTTAAATTCTTTTTCAAAGGTTTTAATCAGTTTTAGGAACTTTTATTATGTTTTCTCTATATTTGTAGTTTCAAAGCTCTTTTCAGGAAATTTAGGGAAAAGATGGCAAAATGGAAAGAAATCCACATTTTTAGCTCAGAGTCAGACCGTTAGAAGTTCGGCCTCAAATGATGACTTTCTCACCATCTGATCCAGCTCAAATTTGGAGACATTCAAGAGGAGACAACCGGCTTTCCATAGCACTTCACATCATGAAGATCTAACGGTGCAATCAAAAGACAAGTTGGCCAAATTCACTAGCCCTGGAATACTCTCACCGGCGGCAAACATGCATTTCACCTTCCCCGGAAGACTTCCACCCCCGGTGGACCAAATCCGAGCCACAAGTCCCAACATCAAAGCCCATTTTGCCATTCCTCTTCAGAGAAGCCATAAATGAGACCTGGAAGACCTTAGGACCTATAAATGCATTTCTTAGCAGTCCTAAACGGGTGTGTGCTCCAGTAATGAGATTTTGAGCCACCAAACTTTGTTTTTCTAGGATTAGGCGATGAAGAGGGGATTCTTCCCTGGATCCATTGTTTTTCTCCTTTTTATCTAATTAACTTTTCTGTTTCATCTTTTGCATTCTTTCATGTCTTTTATCATCCATTACATCATGTAAATCTGTCAGAGAGTCAATCATGTCTTTCATGTCTTTTATCATCCATTATATCATTGTTGAAGAGTTTTCGATAGGCATACATGTTCGATTAGGATTTCTAAGTTTCGAAACCATATTCTGGATCTCATCTCTTCTAAGTTGTTCATATTGCATGAAAGTAGAATCATGACCTATTATCTGAGCCTAGGATCGATCAGAGCCACGAGAGTGCTGTATCAGACCATCCATACCTAGCTTCAGAAGAACATAGTCGCTACATGAGTCGAGAGCTACCTGTAGAGAAGATGTGAGCCTACGAATTCAATATTTAATGCATGATCTTATTTCTGGCATGAGAGCGAGAGTTAATTGTCAGATTTGAGTGATTAGTTGATTAAGATGGCGAGAGTTGGTTAATCATACACATGTATATTCTAGTTCCATGCAGATCCCAAAAACAGATGAAGATAAATCACTCGGAGGCTAATTGAAAATGCTTTGACATAGATTAGAGTAAACCGGAGAAGTCTAAATCGCCACCTATGAGTTTAGAGTCTATAGTTTGAGTCGCCATCCTTGAGATATTCTTTTAACAATTCATTTGCATTGCATTTTATTTCCCGTAAATATTAGATGAGGTTTATGACTTTGCTTACTCTACCAGTTTGGTGTTGTTTGCAGATTAGACATTTTCCCTGTGGATTGACACCCTAAGTCCTACAACGTACATCTGTGCACTTGCAGACACTAGGGTTTTATAAATTTAAAACTTTTTAGGACCAATGGGCTTGTAAAAAACACAACCATAGGCCTGCACACATCAGCTCTCCATTTTGGCCGGTAAGCCCTAGCTATCTTTGAGGTCTTGCATTTCTTCTGTCCCTTTTCATCTATTCACCTCTTATTTGGTTTCTGCTGCAGATATCCAGCACCGTCTTCATCCTCATCTCTGCATTTTGCAGCTGGTAAGCTTTAGTCCCACACCGAGGCCACACCGAGGGGTCTTGAATCTGGGATGAAGTATGAAGAACTCACCAAGAATATGCTTGAACATAGGCTTTGATATTGGTAAGGTCTTTGATCGTGAAGCAAGCTTGTTTGAAACCTGGGTTCATGACTGGAGGCCTCGGCATGTGCACTACCGAGGGGTCAGGCCGAGGTTTTGAACCAAACCTTAGCAAAAAGGGCTTGATACAAAGATATGTTGAGGGGTCATGGCGAGGTCTTGCATATTTGTTGCGTGTGACATGTGCCTCGGTGTAATCATGCCAAGGATGTACAGGAGGGCCTCGGGGTATTGAAGGCGAGGGGTTAGACCGAGGCCAGCTGTAACACTTAGGCAAGTTCAAGATCAAACTCTATTGATGTTCGTCTTCTGCTCGCAGTAACTCTCATCTCAGTGACCCAAATGAATCAAGACTAAGTCTACAGGATAGATGATTCAAACGGCTCGAACTTTGGTGAAGAACCTAACTCCATCTGAGGTCGGCAAGGCTTTCTGGTAAGTTGATCTTTAAGGCGCATTGCACTGGTCCGGATTGGCTTCTAGACCTGTGCTTTCTCTGTTTGCGTTATCTCGCAGCTCACAGCTCTAAATCTCTTCAATCGAAGCGTTCTGGCTCTTTTCTCATCAGCTCATGCAATGTTGGTTCGAAATGACATCTCTCTGAAGTCAAGTTTTCTATAAAAGAATCAAATGATACTGCAAATCCAGCAAATGGCTTTTGAGAAAAGAGACTCTACAAGCTTAAATACAAAAGTTGACTTCAGAGAGATGTCATTTCGAACCAACATTGCAGGGAGCTGATGAAGCCTCGGTTGGTTTCATAATGTAAAGAGGTAATTCGATTTTGCATGACTTTGTCAATGTGCTTAGCAAGTTATGGCATTGAGTTGTATCCAGAGTGGTGTATGCGAGTATTTTGCTCTCTCCATATCGAATAGACTGTCACCTGAAAACTAGCTGAATCAGAATCATGTCAAGGTGGATACCTTGGTAAGCAACAAGAGATCGAATAGTTTCCGTTCATTCAGGGTTAAGATGGTTTCCCAGAAGTCTCCCCAGTACGTCAGACTAGACGGTGAATGAATACGGGCATGCAAAGGGGGATATGATCCCACGTTTTGTCTCGTTTACCACATAGCACACAGGCTTGCTCTACTTCTGAGCGGTGCATACGGTCTCCTGTCAAGACCTGATTATGCATGGCCAACCAGGTGATAAATCTAACATCGGGGGATGCCATGATTGAACCATAGGAGCTTCCACCATTGTATCATAGGATAGTGCATACGGATCTGGTTCCAAGTGCGAGATGAAGAAAAGCTTTCATAATACATTATGGGTCATGTCTCCAAAGATAGCAGTCGGGACCATTGTCATCACGAGGGAGTGGTTGAGTTCAAATATTAGCAAGCTGGCGGATCAGTGTTCGTCGAATATGAGCCCATTATGTCAGAGAACTGGCCCATAGGTAACCACCTGTCGTGCCAAAATTATATTGAGGCTCCGTCCCGAGCCACACACTAGAGGAATGTAGAAGCTTTATCTCTTAGTTTTATGAGTTTTCTCCAAATCTAAGACCCCATAGTGCTATCTGGTGCTGTCCAAAAACTTGTGTTTCAGACCAGGTTGTGCTTCGTTAAAAGCACCCAAAGAGAACTCGAGACAGAGAGTGAGCGCTAGATCAAGCTCAGATCGAAAACCCGGGAGACATCACGTAACCATCGGATGCCCAAACCGCCCTCTGCTTTTGGTATGCAAAGATCCACCCAGATCTGAATGATGGGTCTCAACTTGGGAGGAAGAACCGGTAAGAGATAAAACCATCCATTCCGGTTCTATATTTGTTCAACCTTTGCACCTGTAGAGTTATTCGGGTTGCCAGACCAGAGAAAAGCTCCACAGAGATGTTCAATTTCATCTAAACAACACATCGGGAGAGGAAACGCGGAGCACCAAAAATTGGCAGTGCTTATGATAACATAGGCAATAAGCTGTAGCCGGCCCACATATGAAAGATGTTTGCATATCCAAGAGAGCATTTTCGTTCGAATTATTGACTAGTGGAGCATAATTCTGCTTTGTCATCATCTTCGTGGTTAAAGGGAGACCTAGATACCGAATTGAGAGGGATTCCACTGGTATACCAAGTTCTGCTGCTGTGGTATACAATACTTGTTAATTTTGTTACAATTATATATAGGCTTGATATTCTCGAGAACTTGACGAATATCGTAAACATTTCCCGAATAGAGGACGAAGATCCATCTGTGAATACAAGGATATCGTCGGCAAATGTGAGATGAGTAACCCGAACCTGATTGCACCAAGGATGGCAGCCAATTCTGCCACTCTCCACAGCGGGGTTCTGGAGTCTGGATAATGCATTTTAGACAATGACAAATAAATACGGTGATAAAGAAAATCCTTGTCGAATACCCCTTGTGCTATGGAAAAATCCCTCCGGCTCTCCATTGACAATAACAAAAAAAATGAGCAGTAGAGATACATTGATAAATCCAGTGAATAAAAAGCTCAGGAAAGCCTAACACCCATAAAATCCCAGGGATAAAGCTCCATTGGACTGTGTGAAAAGCCTTTGATATTTCAAACTTGATGGTGTTACGAGGGCGATGGAATCCTTGTGATAATCCTTCATAAGCTCTGTGGCGAGAAGAACATTATCCAGAAGCAGTCTCCCATTTATAAAAGCACTTTGATTTGTTCGATAAAATCAGGTAGAGTTGCCCTTAACCTATTTGCGAGAATCTTTGATATAACCTTGTAAACCATATTGCAACATGCGACCGACCTATAGTCTTTCATAGTAACACATGTACCATCTAGCCTTTTGGGATAAAGCATTTGGTACATGCCCCCCAAAATATATAAATTTTGTGTGTCCTCATTTTTAGATGTATGACGTATGAGAGTGGTTTTTTTTTTGTTGACTTTTGCACTATAAGCCCAAGGAAATTACAAGTTGTGGAGTTAAGTCCAACAGATACAAATTTAAGCCCATAAAGAGAACTGCGTGTTACAAGCAAGGCAATAAAGAGACACGTGTATAAAACGAGTTTGCAAAAGAGTTGGGTTGGAAACGCAACCGACTCAAGCACGGTAAGCTTCACCGGAATCTGGGAAATCCATTATCCTCCGGCAACAATATCCAGCAAAGGCAGTCGCTTGATTCACGGCCACACCACCACACATCCTTCTACGTAAATTACCGAGTGTTTAGAACAAAGACTCGCAAGCTATTCAATTTTTGAAGTACGAGAAGTCATGGCAAGTCTAGAGATTAGAGTAGTCGCAGAACTTTGCTCTCCTGT
This sequence comes from Eutrema salsugineum, assembly GCF_000478725.1. Classification (NCBI taxonomy): domain Eukaryota; kingdom Viridiplantae; phylum Streptophyta; class Magnoliopsida; order Brassicales; family Brassicaceae; genus Eutrema; species Eutrema salsugineum. The sequence continues at coordinate 7,883,276 of NW_006256895.1, forward strand.
TCCGTTCAAAACCCACCAATGATCTTCATAAACACGATTCTTTTGCACGCGAAGAAACCTTCATCCAAAGCCGTTTTAGGCCCCAATAGGGGGTATGAAGGAATTCACTCTCCTGATACTAGGAATCGAGCAGATCGGCGAAAGCAGAGTCTCCGAGCAACACATAGATTTTATCTCCTCCGATATAAGAAGATGAAAGAGTTGCAAAAGGATTGATACAAACTAAACTAAACTAACTAGAGAAAAACCGAACACAGTCGGAAATGAAATCCGAAAGTCAGAATTATTAACTCCGGCCTGATACAAGCATCAGGCTGTCAAGGGCTTGTAGAATCTCGGAAGCAAAGCCTGGTAGATGGCTAAGGAGCAACTCTAACCAAGGAATCAGTTGATGGAAAGGAAATAAATGGATGGGGGATCGAAGTGCACCACACAAGTTGTGAAAATACTTGTGATACAAGATAGATTGTCGGCTCTAGGAGGTACTGGTCTCAACTAGAGAAAAGAAGAACAAGTTTTGCCCAAAAAACTTAAGTAAGAAAATTCTCGTTTTATTAATATCAAAGGTGAAAAATTACAAGGCTGTAATGAGACCTTATATACTAGTCCTAGCAGCTTTGACTCAAAGAAATAAAAAGACTCAAAACAACACGACTTTTTAAAGTAAAGACTCAAAACAACAAGACCTGTAACTTGAAAATGCAACATTAATGGGAAATAAAAAAGGAAAGAAAATACTACTAAACTAATTGTCTATGCTAGGAATCAAAGACAAGAACTCGTTAGTCAAAGAAATAAAAACTGATTGAACACTTACCTTATTTGGTGGCTGAGACTAGTGTGTCTTTGACTAAGCTTTGAATCTTTCCTCTTAAGTGTCTTGGTGCATTGGTGAGATAGTCAGTATGTAGACTTGGGCTTGATTTGGTAAAAAGGGTCAGACATCTTGATGGCTGTTTTCTATCCTTTGACATTCTTCAAGTAACCCGGTCCAAGCTTGTTGTTGATGGGCTTCACTATACGGCTTCTTTAGCTCATGGTCTTCTCTCGACCTGACTTGATCCACTTGAGACATTGCTTGCGCTTTGGTTGTACTTGTTTTGGAGGATCTTGGCTCTTGGTCTTGTTATTGGGCCTTCATGAATAGTTGGTACTTCAACATCTTGTAGTTGTGGCTCGGTTAAATCTGGCTAGCTTGAATGTCATCACGGCCGGAAAAACATCGGATGTTAATCTGAATTTTTACATCAAAAGAAGAAAACACTCTCTCTTTGTGAAAAAACATTTTAGAGAGAAAACGGAGATAGAGAGTATGGTAGACTTACTCATCTACCGTTGTATGAGAGTAGTTTAATTTAATGGGTTTTGCGTATTCAAAATTTCAAGTTGCCTTTGTTTTTCGTTTTTTCTTTTTATTTTAAAACACAATTTTTAAATAAAACCAAACATCCAAAATTGAAAAATGGTAATCTAAATCCCAAATTGAATAAAATGATTTTTTTTTTTTGAATTTATAGTTTACTACTTTACTTATCAGGATTATGTTTTTTTACGTAAAAAGAAAAAAAAAATTAGTTACTTTTATATATTTTCTTTATTATATTCTAGATTTTTTCTTTTAATCTATTCTTGAAGCATAATCCATGTTTCTTCTTTTTTCACCTGCTTTATTGGTGTCTATTATTTTTGCCACCAAAATGACACCGTTTTGATCGTGGTACTTCTTTTTCTCTTTCATTTGTAGTATTTCTTTAGTACTATATGACAATTTTTTCTAGATCGAATTTGAATTCAGATATTTTCTTTTAATTTTATGTCATCTGACTTTTTAAAGAATGAATTTATGGCTAATTTTATTTTATTTTTTAAATTAAAAACTCAAAACTATAATCTTATAAATTTAAATCCATAAAACCCAAGAAAATAAATTTTAGAAGGCCTATATCAAAACTAAAAAACCCTAATCCTACTAGCTCTATATAAATAATTGAGAGAGAAGAGAATGGAAAGAGAGAATATTACAGTGAAGCTTTACTGGATTGTCGCCAGCGGGAGAATCTCTGAACCAGTAGTAGAGCATGAGGAAGGAAAAGTGAGAGGGAATCAGAACCGAAGGCCGAAGTTTCAGGGAAATTTACCGTCGAACCATAGAGAAACAGACGCTAATCTTGGTACCATTGGAAAGATGTTTCTCTCAGCTTTCAAGAACATCCTTATTTGCTCGATTTGGAGATGTGGTTTGGGAGTTATTTCTGTTTCTTTCAGAGAAGTCGAATCTGTTCAAATCTGAACATCTGTTTTCAGGTCTGCTTTTCCAGTTTCAAGTGGTGGTTTGGAGAGGACGATTCCGACCAGATCTGAGCAGTAGAGAAAAGATTTGGGGTGTGTTTCAACCGCAACGCTATTTTTCAAACTTGACTTTTCGATGTGAACACAAGGTGAAGATTAGTTTGTAGATTCCTAAGATGCATTAATTAACGAGTAACATATGCTTGGCATAGGGCTTAGACATAAATGGTGATTGATAATTGTTGCATATTGAATAGTAACTGAGAGATAATATTGATTTGTTAAGTGTGTTAGTCTAAATGTTAGAAACAGTATGGACACGATTGCCACCATTGTGTACACTGTTATTTGATGGTAAGATTATTGTGAAGTTGTAATGATCGAGAAAGGGCTTACAACCTATTGTCAAACCCTGAAGTTGGCGATGACACTTTGTTGCTTGTCAAACCCGATATAAACGGTGGCAGAGAATGAGTAACTTGGACATGGTTCTTAGGAATTTGAAGTAGACTTGTTAGAATGAATGCTGTGAAGTGAGAGATTTGTATGTAGAAATGTTTATCTTTTTTATCCTGATTTTCATTTCTCAGATAAGTTTATGTTTGTTTTTGGACTATATTTGTTATTCTGACAGAAAGAAGATTCTAAAAAAATTCTTCTACTTACAGGAAAACGATCATTTCTACTAATATTTCAGTGATGTCAAGTTTAATAGTGAGAAGGGTATCGTGTGAAGATATACAAGTGGTAACACAAACAACACTTTACATTTTCTCTACAAAGTTATACTCATTTGCATTTTATTTTTAGTGGTAATCCTCTAGAATAGTACATCATTTTGGGAAAATCGTGAAAATAATATAATGTACTATTCTTACATATTTTTTTTCCAAACGCTGTACAATTTTTTTATTAGTTGGTCATTTTGTACTATTTTTAAAATTCTCTCTTTGATTTATATTAGAGATTGTCTTTCCTAAGCTTCGATGTGTATATTTCCTTGGAAAAGACATTGCCTCAGTGGCTCTGATGGTTATCTCTATCTCTTGCTAGGGTAAAAGGACACGAGAACAGCTTTGGTGCGATGATGCCGTCTCTACAGCTCCTGCAAAGTCTTTAGAGAATAAGATTGATTCAAGCTTTGGGAAAAAATGCCGAAAACTGAAATCTTGTGTTCCATCCTCACATCATTGCTTATCTTCACGACAAACGGTGCATGCTTCAAATTCACCAAATTGTAAAGATGTTAGTCTGAAGACTCTCAAAGATGTAGCCCATAAAGAAGTTAGTGTGAAAACTCTCAAAGATGTTGCCCCTGACTCAAGCGAAACCAGACCATTTATTCCCACTGGTCCTGGTTTCCAGGCTGAAATTCCGGTTTGGATTGCCCTTACAAAGGAGGGCAAATTTTATGGTAGTCCTGGAGACACTCTTAGATGGTTGGGTACTGGTGTGTGGCCGACATATAGCCTAAAGAAGAAATTTCATTACAAAAAAGTCGGTGAAGGAAGATCAGATTCTTGTTCTTGTGCTTCTCCAAGATCAACCAATTGCATAAAACAACATATAGAAGAAGCACGAGAGGTTCTAGAAAAAGACATTGACCGTGCTTTCTATACTTGGAAGTTTGATCAAATGGGTGAAGTCAGATCAAAATCATGGACGACCAAAGAAGGGCAAAGGTTCGAAGCTGTTGTGAAAAATAATCGTTTGTCAAATAGTGAAGGATTTTGGAAATCTGTTCCAAAGGCTTGCTAACTCTTCTGCTGAGAAAGTGAGAAAGTTCTTCTTAGTTACTATTATAATGTTTTCCTCATCAAGCGTATGAGACTGCTTGCTAACTCTTCTGATTACTTCTTAGCTGGATGAAGGCCTTGATGATAGCTGTAATCTTTGCAGATGTTTCTCTTGAACACAGGTAATTCACTCCTACATTCTTCTAGTAACTCAAGTTTCCAAGATCTTGATACTTAGTGATTTAAGAACATGCTTCTTTTCCTCCTTAAGATTTTATGTCATAGGTTTTTTTTTATAAAAAATATATCTTTTCTCTTCACGAATCTTGGAGAGATATGTTTCACTCATGAAACAGTTCTTCAATATTTCAAATTTAAAACCTCTATATTCTTAGATCTTCTGAGGATATAAGAACTCAAATGTCCATGATTATCCTTTTTGTTCTACTTCTCGCAAAAATATTCTCGATTAATATTTTTCAAATTTATACTACTTATATATTCAAATTCAAAGATTGTAGAAAATCTAGCAGTGTCAGAGTGCGTAGCCTGGTTTGGTTTAAATGGATTGAATCTTTTGATATCCAAAATACCAAAAATCAAAAATAAATGATTGATAAAATTATAGTTTCTTTGAAAAGTAATGATGTGTTTCACTACATCTGTATCTAACTGACCAATTATTCGATGGATAAAATAAAACTTCAATCTTTTTTTACTAGTCTGTTTAATCTTCAATTTTGTTTTGACCAAGCCGTTTTGGACCTAACATTGGTCAACTATATTATATTAATTAACTAATATTATGATTACAAGATTTGATAAATAAAAGGTTGAGATTTTTTTGTAAATAAAATTGTTTTTGTAAACAAAACTTTGGGCATTTTTTTGTTAAATAAAAGAATTTATATTTTTTCTACCCAAAATTTGTTTTTCCAAACTTTTGGATATAAGAACTCAAATGTCCATGATTATCCTTTTTGTTTTTCTACGGGATTAATATTTTCTAATTTGTACAACTTCTATATTCAAATTAAAAGATCATCTATGTAGAAAATCTAGCAGTGTCAGAGTACGTAACCTAGTTTCGTTTAAATAGATTGAATCTTTTGGTATCCAAAATACCAAAAATCAAAAAGAAATGATTGATAAAATTATAGTTTCTTTGAAAATTAACGACTTATTTCACTACACTTGTTACCTGACCAATTATTCGATGGATAAAATCAATGTTCAAAAAATCGCTAGGCGGTGGCTAAGCGGGTGATAGGAGACTAGCATCTAGGCGGATTAGTAGGAGACTAGCATCTAGGCGGATTAGTAGGAGACTAGCATCTAGGCGGATTAGTAGGAGACTAGGCAAAGCCTAGGGGTTAGCAAAATTTTTGTTAATTTTTATAAATTTTTATCTATATATCGTATTTTTAAAAAGTTTTAATTGTTTTCTTAAAAATTATTTTATCAAATTTATGTTTGAATAAAAAAGTAAAAAAAATTAATAAATAAAATTATAGAATAAAGTTCAACAAAGAAATCAAACTAAAAATCATCAAATTCTTCAAACTAAAATTAGTTTTAATCTAAAAACTTTAAAAATGTCAAGCAAAGAGAAATCTATCTGACTTATTCTTCAAATACATCCATATCCATCACCTGCTCATTTTCAGACTCAACTTCAAAATCAATAGCTATATCATTTTCATCGTCGGAATCGATATCTCTTCTGCACTCATCGTTAAAATTGAAAGTTGAAACTTAAAATAGAGCACAAACAAAATAAACAAAGATGAAAAGATACATTAAGAGAATACAATATAGTTATATAATATATACAGCTAGATAAAGAGAAGATTAAACAAACTTGTAGAGTTCAGAGAAGAACGAGGATGATTATACTAAGTTATTAACTCTAATTCACGTTTCAAAAATTTTTTTCCTCTTTTCTGTAAACTGATGTTGGTTTACTATCAAAACTGTTAAAATTGACTGAAAAAATGATAAAAATAATTACTCTGACTTGGCCGATTTTATCGATTTGGTCCGATTTTTCCGATTTTTTCCGACTTGGTCCGATTTTTTTACTAAACCGGATTTACTTCACTGATTTTATGAAAATCGAGTGGGCTAACCCCGACTAGCCGTCTAGTCGCCAACTAGGCCGATTTTTTGAACACTGGATAAAATAAATCGTTAATTTTTATTGACTAATCTATTTAATTTTCAACTTTTTTTGACCAAGTTGTTTTACACCCAACATTGGTCAACTACATTTGTTAATTAATATTATGACTACAAGGTTTGATAAATAAAAAGTTGAGACTTTTTTGTAAATAAAAAGTTGAAGATTATTTATGTTAACAAAAATTTGGGTATTTTTTGGTAAATAAAATAATTGGTATTTTTCTATCCAAATTGTTTTTTCCAAACTTTTGGATATAAGAATTCAAATGTTCATGATTATCCTTTCTATTCTTCTTCGGGCAAAAATATTTTCAATTAATATTTTTCTAATTTGTAATACTTATATATTAAAATTCAAAGATCATTGATAAAAAATATCTAGCAGTGTCAGAGTGCGTAGCCTGGTTTGTTTAAATGGTTTGAATATTTTGATATCTAAAATACCAAAAATTGAGAAGAAATGATTGATAAAATTATAGTTTCTTTGAAAATTAACGACGTATTTCACTACACCTGTATCTAGCTGACCAATTATTCGATGGATAAAATAAATCTTCAATTGTTTACAAAATAAAAATCTTCAATTTTTATCGATTAATAATCTGTTTAATCTTCAACTATTTTTTTGACCAAACCATTTTAGATCCAACATTGGTCAACTATATTTGTTAACGAATATTATGACTACAAGGTTTGATAAATAAAAAGTTGAGTTTTTTTTTTGTTAATAAAAAGTTTAAGATTATTTTTGTATACAAAAATTTGGGTATTTTTTTGGTAAATAAAACATTTGATATTTTTCAAACTTTTGGATTAAAGTAGTGAAAAGTACTGTAGATGATAAAATATTCACAATTAATAAAATTAATTCATTAGTTTTAAAGAGAAAAAAGAATAAAATCAATTTTTTATTTATCACCTAAAAATAATTTAAACTTTTTAATAGAAAATTTACCATAGAATAAAAAGAAAAGTAGCTTTTAAAAAAAATATCAATTTCTCAGAAAAATAACTCAAATACGATTCATAATTGTTTTTTGAAATAAATACTACAATTTAATTTAAAATTTAAAATATTAGATCACTCAAAGAAAATGTTACTAAAACTTATAACGATTAACAAAAAAATTATGAATTAATTTTCAAAAATGTTATAGATAAATAACTGATACTACTACTTTATTTAAGAAAATAATTTAAAATATATTTTAGGTGAAATACCGAGGATATATAATTTTCATTGAAGAAAACAAGTTGTATAATTTTCTAAGATTTGACATATCATTCTAACTGTTTTAATCTAAAATTTTGTAAAAATTAATTTTTGTTTTGCTAAAAACTTTTTTGAATTTTTTATTTACCAAACAAATATCCAATTTTTATTGACAAAGCCATTTTAAGCCTGATTTTAGTCAACAATTATCATTGACTAACATTAAAAATAAAATGGTGCAATAAAAGTTGGATGTTTTTTTTCTGAGTAATCAACGACAGTTTAAGGAATATTTTGAACATCAAATAGTTGGGTTTTTTTTTTGCTGAAAGCTATGATTTCAGTTTTTTTTTTGGCATTTTCCTAATTTATAAATAAAAAAAAGATTTGAATTTCGATGAAGCAGCTTTATATCTGATTTATTTAGACTATTTTGATAAAAAAAAATCCTAAAATTAATAAAGTAGACAGATTATTCAAGGATCTAAACGCTAGAGACCCATAATGATAAAGACAAAACTCAATACTTGTAACTAACAAAACAGATCTAAGATTTGAAGTAACACTCCAACAAATTAAGACTATAACAAATTAAAACTCAAGACTCAATTCTTGAAGCAGAGAAACACCCAATTTTAAAGACTGCTTTTGATTGATAAGAATGAAATCAGCTATATCTGAAATAAGCACTGAAGAAGAAACACCCAAAACAACAGTAAAATTTCAAGCCTGATGGGAGTGAACAAGCTCTGCCAAAATCCAAAACATTAATAGACAAAAACCACGAAAAATCACAATGAAAGGAGAAAACCAGCAGCTTGCATCATCACCTTACTTGGTCTAGGCAATCTATTTCAACTTTTAAGCACATCCAAAAGCCCTAGTCGCTCTAGGGATTTTCCTCTCTTAAACTTTTCTTTTTCGTACCTCCCAAGCCACCAAGATGCCTTCTTTATCTCCCATCACGTCTCCTAAAAAACTCCAACCCCTCTCACAAATCCCCTTGGTCCTTGACTTTCTCTGGTAAAGTGTGAGTTTTTGTGGTTGATGGTATGGCAGGAGCCAAAAATCCTTAAGCAGTTGCAGATAGCACTCACAAATTAGATTACGAGTTATGTGTCGGCCCTTCTGGCATATTTCAGATATTCCACTAGTGGTTGGAAAATTTGAAACACGATCTCTCCTCGATGTCGATTTGGGTCAACTTGAAAAATGTTCGTGATTCGCTCTTCTATCCTAAATGCCCGATGTTTCTGGGAATAGTAGGAGCTGCTCATAACTTTCATCCTAACACAGAGTGATGCATCCTTATCGATCATCTCTTCTATCATAAAGATAATATTTTGTTGAGTTGTTCTGATATTCTTATACCATATTTCTAACCTGTGCTATGGAAAATGTACGTTCTAATCGACATTGCGTGCCAAGTAATATTTGTATACATTATTTTTAATGAAATATATATTAAGCAAACACTAACGAAAATGATTTGGATTGGCTTAAGTTTTGATGAAAAATTTCATGATTATGTGATTTCTGTAACTTTAAACGATACCAAAATTTACTTTTTAACAAAAAAAAAGTAAATTGTTATAAAAGTTACATTATCATGTTGTGAATATTAGTAAAAACTATGAGTATATATTAATATAATTTCAATTAGAACTTTTTTTTATTGTGTCTATTTAAATTAGCACACAATTAGTTGTTCTTTTGTCTTACAGACAAGACACTTACTGAATGTTTTGCTGTAAACTAGACACTTACAGACAAGAAACATCCCCCAAATGTTTGTATCTTAGCAGATAAATTAGCGGTAATATCAAGTTTGTCAACTTTCACAAAGTCCTATTCTAATTTAATATACATATATTTTATCCCATATTAGCCCTTATTTTAGTTTTTGTCTTTACCTTGTCTTCTTATAATTTTTCTTTATATTTTGCATTCATATATGGTTTAGCGTGTTTTCGAAGAGTCCTAGAGACTCTTTGTGCATTTCATGTCCTTTTAGATACATTTGGAGATGTTTGGAGACTATGGAGCCATAGACACTTGGAGAATGGACCAAAGAAGAAGTTTTGAAGAAGTTTGAAGCTGGGCCACAACGCTGGCCCGCCACCCTGGTCTAGTCTTCCTTTAAGCTGTGACCAGTGTAGAAGAAGGTATCTAGGCCGCAATTTTACCAGACATCAATGCCGGACTCCAACATCCGTTGTTGGAGCTTAGAGACGAAACAACCCAAAGAACCTAAAAGATTGGCCCGGACAAGATCTTCCATTCAGATTTAGCTTCGAAGGTTTTCATGAAAGTTGTAGATAATTTAGTTAGCTTTCGTCTGGAGGTGGTTTCGAGTCATTCCTAGTGGTTCAAGAAAAACAGCAAATCTAGCGAGTACCTATCTACCTAGAGCCAAACAAGCATACACCAGGAAAATATTGGACTGCTACACCGGAACACCCATGTCTAGCATCAGGGACCAAGTCACCAACACCTTGCCTTATAGCACCCAGTACCGGACTCGCCAATCAGGTGTTGGAAGCTTCAAACCCCGAGAAAACACCAGGTGCATCCACCAGACTTCCTCTGCCTGGTGTAAAAGCTTCAAGACACACAACCCAACATTGGACTCCTCAACACTAGATTACTATAGTCTGGTACCAGCCACCAGACTCTAAAACGTGGATCGCTCATATAAATATCCCACACACCTAGTTTTAGAGGATCATCTCTTTTTTGAATTTCTAAGCTTTTTCACAGATATTTTTACAATTTTAATGCAAGTTTGAATCTTTTTGTCTTTAATCTATCTTTTTTTTTTGTTTATCTATTCCATAATCATGATTAACATCCACTTTTTCTTGAGATTTATGGGTTTTTTAGTGAGTTTGTCTTTATGCTCATTTTGTGAGATAGATTATGGGTTTCTTTGATTGATCTATGACATATAGGGCTAGATTAGTTATTTTCCTTTCTTATCTAGTAATACTGATGCTAGATTAGTGTTGAGAAAGCTATGTAGAACAGAGGGAATTTCATACCCACAAGGTGTTTGATAAAATTTCCCAAAAAACTATATAAGAGATTTTACTTGCTTAACCTATGAGAATAGATGTTTAAGAATTATCATGGAGAGTGGAACTTATGTTTAATTCTTGTAATTACATTTTTCACAAATGAGAGTTTGATCTTGATTAATGGTATTTAGCAAAATGATTAGTTTCATGAGAGTGGATTAGTCTTGTTTAAGTGTCCTAGGCTAAAAAAAATTGATTGATTGTGAGTTCATCATAGATTGATCACTACCTTTATCATTGTTAATCTTGTTTAAATTGCTTGATTTCTTTAATTATCTTGTTTATCTTGCCTAGTTTATCTATTTGTTTAATTTTATTTTGAATCATTAGGTTGCTAGTTTGCAAATTAAAAACGAACTTGCTTTCTTGGATTAAGTAGTTCTATGTATTCTTAGTGTTTGAGACTTATCCCTTTCGGATTGATAACCTAAAGCATTACAATGATATGAGTATGCCTAAGGGATTGTTTTAGGTTATCCACTTATTAATTGGGATTAGAGTTCAACATTAGGATTTCAGATCTTCTTGAGATCAAGCCTTTATTTTCTTTTGTTACCTGTTGTATCTCACTTGGTTTCTCTTCTTTTCTTTCAGGTACAAACTTCTGAGCTGGGAATGATAAACAACTAAGGACCAAGAGCTGCAAACTTGGTTGGAGCTGGTGATGCTGATAATGCTCAAGCAAATAGCCAGGGAATACAAGCACCAGCTGTGGAGAACTACAGTTTTGAGATCAAGGCAGGGTTTATAAACATGGTGCAGAGCATCAAATTTCATGGGTTAGCTATAATAGACCCTCTTGATCATCTGGATCACTTTGATATAATCTTTGGGCTGACAAAGATGAATGGGTTATCAGAAAACAGGTTTAAGCTCAATTCCTTAGAACCCCAACTGGGGAATTACTCAGACATAGCTGAGTTCAACATCACAAAAGTATTTAGAATTGCAGAGAATTGAAATAGACAAAGGTTATAAACGAAGAACAAGTTGAAACAGGAGATCTGATGGTGCCCCTCTTGGTGGCTCCTCTTCTGGGCGTGACTCTCTTCTAGGATTTCTGGTGAGAAATGTGGCACACCCTTCTAAATGACTTAAAAGGGGTTTATATAGTGTCTTGAGTCCTCGAGAATGGCTAAGGCTTGCAGGAATAATGACGGGAGTGACTTGGGCTTTAATATGGGCTTCTGAGGCACGAAATTGAGCTCCCCGCGGGCTAAAATTTCGCACCCCCGACGGATGACGTTTTGGACGCGGGTGAGCTTCTGATTGTGATGATTTGCCTTCAGTGTATCGACCATATCTGGAGATCTAACCGTTGGATTGCTTTGATTCTACTTGTATTGGAGATCTGATTGTCTCCACTCTCTTGTGTCAAAATTTTATGATCGGACGGTGGTAAGACCTCCGTTTGCTACCAAACTTCCGACGGTCTGAATTTATCTAAAGTTATGCTTTTTGCTCCCAAGTGCATTCATTTTGTCAAAATAATCTGAAAACTCTTTTGAGATTTTAAAACATGGAAATCACTTAAAATTCTTTAAATCTGAGTGGAAACATCTGCATAAGATATTAAAAGTGATCCATAAAAGTGGTCAAAATCAGGTGTTATCACCAACCAGGTTACCAAAAAGAGTACAACTACTATAAGAATCACCCCAATTTTTTATAGAAGCGGAAATGTAGCCAACCCACAAAACCAAGTCTATCACACCGAGAAGAACTTCACTCAATGTGTCCAACAACAAGGCTTTATCGCTCCTCAACAATAAAGTTTAGCTCAGGGGCTAAAGATCAAGAAGTGAAGAACATGCTTCAACAGCTACTACAGTGTCAAGCTTGTGCTGCTATGGACTTGAGCAAGAAAATGGCAGAGATCCACAACAAAGTAGACTGCTCATACTCTGACTTGACTTCAAAGGTTGAGACTTTACACACCGAGATAAAGCAAATGGAGAATCAAAGTGCTCAAAAAGCTTCACTCACTAGTAGAAGCATGGAGAAACTAAAGAGCAATGTTGGAGAAAACCAAAAGGCGTATTGCAATGCCATTTTCTCCAATGAAGTCCATTCTATTGCTGAAAATGAAGCTGATATAAAGGAGGTTGAGATTCTACTTTATAATCCACAAACTACAACTCAGTGAGGACATTGGTACTTCGACATCTTGTAGTTGTGGCTCGGTTAAGTCTGGCTAGCTTGAATAGCCTCATCACGGCCGAGAAGACATCGGATGTTAATCGGAATTTTTACATCAAAAGATGAAAACACTCTCTTTGTGAAAAAAAAATTAGAGAGAAAACGGAGATAGAGAGCATGGTAGACTTACTCATCTACCGTTGTATGAGAGAGTTTAATAAAATTGGTTTTGCGTATTCAAAATTTCAAGTTGCCTTTGTTTTTCGTTTTTATCTTTTTATTTTAGAACACAATTTTTAAAGAAAACCAAACATCCAAAATTGAAAAATGGTAGCCTGAATCCCAAAAAAAAAATGATTTTTTTTTTAATTTAGAGTTTACTACTTTACTTATCAGGATTATGTTTTTTCTGTAAAAAAAAAAATGGTTACTTTTTATATATTTTCTTTACTATATTCTAGTTCTTTTCCATTATTCTATTCTCGAAGCATAATCCATGTTTCTTATTTTTCCACCAGCTTTGATGGTGTCTATTATTTTTTCCACCAAGATGGCACCGTTTTGATCGTGGTACTTCTTTTTCTCCTTCATTGGTAGTATTTCTTCAATACTATATGATAATTTTTTCTAGATCGAATTTGAATTCAGTTATTTTCATTTATTTTACATCATCTGACATCTTAAAGAATGTATTTATGGCTAATTTTGTTTTTTTTTTAAATTAAAAATAAAAACTAAAACCTTATAAATTTAAACCCATAAAACCCAAGAAAATAAATTCTAGAAGCCCATATCAAAACTAAAAAACCCTAATCCTACTACCTCTATATAAATAATTGAGAGAGAAGAGAATGGGAAGAGAGAATCTTACAGTGGAGCTCTGCTGGATTGTCGCCAGCGGGAGAATCTCTGAACCAGTAGTGGAGCATGAGGAAGGAAAAGTGAAAGTGAATCAGAACCAAAGGCCGAGGTTTCAGGGAAATTTACCGCCGAACCATGGAAAAACAGACGCTAATCTTGGTACCATTGTAAAGATGTTTCTCTCAGCTTTCTAGAACATCCTTATTTGCTCGATTTGGAGATGTGGTTTGGGAGTTATTTCTGTTTCTTTCAGAGAAGTCGAATCTGTTCAAATCTGAACATCTGTTTTCAGGTCTGCTTTTCCAGTTTCAAGTGGTGGTTTGGAGAGGACGATTCCGACCAGATCTGAGCAGTAGAGAAAAGATTTGGGGTGTGTTTCAACCGCAACGCTATTTTTCAAACTTGACTTTTCGATGTGAACACAAGGTGAAGATTAGTTTGTAGATTCCTAAGATGCATTAATTAACGAGTAACATATGCTTGGCATAGGGCTTAGACATAAATGGTGATTGATAATTGTTGCATATTGAATAGTAACTGAGAGATAATATTGATTTGTTAAGTGTGTTAGTCTAAATGTTAGAAACAGTATGGACACGATTGCCACCATTGTGTACACTGTTATTTGATGGTAAGATTATTGTGAAGTTGTAATGATCGAGAAAGGGCTTACAACCTATTGTCAAACCCTGAAGTTGGCGATGACACTTTGTTGCTTGTCAAACCCGATATAAACGGTGGCAGAGAATGAGTAACTTGGACATGGTTCTTGGGAATTTGAAGTAGACTTGTTAGAATGAATGCTGTGAAGTGAGTGATTGTATGTAGAAATGTTTATATTTTTTATCCTGATTTTCATTTCTCAGATAAGTTTATGTTTGTTTTTGGACTATATTTGTTATTCTGACAGAAAGAAGATTCTAAAAAATTTCTTCTACTTACAGGAAAACGATCATTTCTACTAATATTTCAGTGATGTCAAGTTTAATAGTGAGAAGGGTATCGTGTGAAGATATACAAGTGGTAACACAAACAACACTTTACATTTTATAAGGAATTTTCAGGTTTCTCTACAAAGTTATACTCATTTGCATTTTATTTTTAGTGGTAATCCTCTAGAATAGTACATCGTTTAGGGAAAATCGTGAAAATAGTATAATGTACTATTCTTACATATTTTTTTCCAATCGCTGTACAATTTTTTTGATTAGTTGGTCATTTTGTAATATTTTAAAAATTCTGTCTTTAATTTATATTAGAGATTGTCTTTCCTAAACTTCGATGTGTATATTTCCTTGGAAATATGTGCCAAAAGACATTGTCTTTACCAGCCAAAAGACATTGCCTCAGTGGCTCTGATGGTTATCTCTGATATATTCATAAATTGCATCATTTAATGTACATATTCTAGTCCAAATCATGTCTCATTTGCATGCATTTTAGGTCTTTACGCATTTTTTTAGGACTTAGAAGATTGCATTAGGTCTAAGAGAGTTTTGCATGTTTTGGAGTGTTAAACAGGTGCTTTTGGAGTTTATTTGGAGTAGAGGATGTGATTCAGATGAAGAAATGGAGTTGAAATTATCAAAAATGGTGAAAAGGAGCAATTTTGGGTTTCTCGGCAAAATGATGTACTGATGGCCGAAGATTCTCGGCCAAAATCATTTCCGCGGGTAGCTCTCTCGGCCAAAAACACGTACCGCGGTCAAGTCTCTCGGCCAAAAATCCCGGGTGCAGATACATTTTCGAAATCGCGTCACCGGAAGATCTTGCCGGCCGATTCAGCTTACAGGGTCTTCAGTAAAGTTGGAGATAATTGAGTCAAAAACCCAGGACAGGTTGAATCAAGGCATTTGGAGCACTGAGCTGAAAGATACGGTCACCGGAAGACAGACCTCTCTCGCATCCATTCCGGAGCAATCCGATACTCTTGAATGATCGCCTTTCCCGGGAACCTTCCGATCCGATTCAGCTGTCAAGTGCTTCATAAAAGCTGGAGAAGATTGGATCATGGTTCCAGAGCAGGTGGAGTCATAGGATTTGGAGGCGTGAGCAGAGAGTTAAGCTTGTCAGAAGGCACGCCTGTCTCGCTGCCGTTTTGGACCGACCCGATGAGCTCCAAAGAATGCGAAGGACGATGCACTTCCAGACCGATTCAGTTTACAGAGCCTTCATCAGGATCCGATATATTTGAGTCCACTTTCCAGAACGTCTGAGATCATTCAATTCGGAGCTATGAGCAAGAAGATAACGTTTCCGGAATGGACGCATGTCTAGAAGCCTCTTTCTGATCGTGTCAATGCACTGCGAAGATGAGCCCTCCAGGAAACCTTCCACTTCCCAAGCGCCGAAGGTTCCTTCACCAAAGTTGAAGATGTATGAGTCTTCTGTCCACTGAAATTGGAATCACACCATTCGGACCTGTATCCTGGAAGTTACTCTCTGCTGAATGCGAAGTGGTCCGAGGAGCCCTGAATGCTGCGAGATAGTCTTGCGACTTGGTTAACTCGCAAGGCCTGAAGATGAATGCCTAGAAGTTGAGCTGCGAGTTTAGAAGTGCGGGTAAGCTATCACTGGATAAGGTCTGAGGCTTTCGAGCAAGAAAAATGCTAAGTTCACAATCGTGCGACTTAGGCATGCGAGCTGGCCACGCTTGGAACTAAACCGCACGGACGTTCGCAATCTATACCGACTAGAGCCTGCGACCTGGGAGTAATGATGACCAAGTCACACACACACCTTCCCCAGATTTCCTCTTGGTCATGCGACTTGGAGAGGAAGAGGATTAAACCGCACAAAGACTCGCAAAACACATCTACTTGGGCATGCGGCTGAGACTAAGGGATTTATGGCGCACAAGGCTGCTTCTATAGCTGTGCGACTTGGGCCTGTGACTTGGGAAGCACCTGACCATGTCGCACACCAGCCACCAGACCCAACTGAGCCGGGTCAGTACCCAGTTTGTCCTGGGCTGACCCGGTCCATTAACACTTAGTATATATAGCTTTTTGGAGAAAACCCTAAAAATCTTATCTTCTACGTAGTTTTCTCTCTAGTTTTCTTTCCTTTTTATTGTAAAAATGGTTTTGATTAAGAGATATCTGAAGTGATTTGATCATTCCAAAGCTGTTTCTTATCAATTACTCATCTCATCTAAACTCCTAATCATGATCAACATCACCTCTTGCAAAGGAAATGGTGTGTTCATCATGATTAGTGAGTAGTCTACTTTTAAGCTTCTAGGTGTGTAGATTAGGGTGCTTTGATGTTTGATTTATGATGTTTAGGTTCTAGATTCTCATTTCCTTTCCTTAGTTAGCTGCTCTTAATGCTAGATCTCTCATTATAAGCTTGATCTAGTACTTAGGCATTTCTCCACCCACAAGGTGTTTGATGAAATGCCTGAATGAGCTAACTTAAGGGTTTATGCCTTTTTCATCATGAGAATGATTGTTAAATCCATGAATGACATATTAAACTGTTTCTTAATGCTCATTGATTCATATTTCACAAATGATGATTTGGTTTGAAAATAGATTAGTGTAGAGGTTAGTGCCTTCATGAGAGGATTAATCTAGATTAAAGTTCTAAGTTAATTGGAATTTGAGATCATGTGATGCTTGCTTTATCTTTCTGTATAAGATTCAGTCTTTCTTAGATCTTATTTTGATGCACAAAGAGGCTGTCTGGCCATTTTAGACTTGGAACCTTATGCTTGTTGATTGATTATTCATCTAATGGGAATTATTATGGATTTGGTAATTAACAAAGGGATTTTTGTCATGAGAATGAATTAATTTTATTTGGAAGTCTAGACTAAAGAATTGCAAGTGTTGCATTGTTTGCTTAGCATCATGAATTCACAATTAAAGCACCCTAATCAATGATCACATCTAGAGGTTTAGCTTTCTCTTTATTTGAATTTGAGTTTTTGTTTTGTTTGTCTTGTTTGCTTGTTTAATTCTTAATTACTGCTTGTTCTTGTTTGCTTTATGTTTATAGATCACCTTCTTACCAACTCATCTGCTTATTAGACTTGAATTAAGATAGCTCCTCATAATTCTAGTGTCTAGAATCTCTCCATTTGGATTGATACCTCAAGTGCTACAATGACATGAGTAGTTGAGGAATTGATCAAGGATTGAAAAATTCCTACTACCAATTTGGCGCCGTTGCCAATTGGAGATTCATTTTAGCATTAGGACTTTGGATCTTCTTGAGATCAAGTCATTTTCTTTTGTTTACTGATTATATTTCAAGTGCTGTCTTTGTTTTCAGGTGTATGAACACCAGAAGTCAAGCAAGAAGACAAAGAGAAATAGCTGTGCACATTGAGAGGTTGGTATGGATCAAGGGCAACAGGCTCATATGGTGGTAATGGAAACCACCAGAATCAGGAAGAGCCACCACCTCCACGTCCAAGAATAGTTGTGGGAGCTGGTGATGAGGCCAATACTCAGGGTCAGAGATATGGGATTCAAGCTCCTACACCTGAAAACGATTTTGAGATCAAATCTGGCTTGATCAACATGGTGCAATCAAAGAGGTTCCATGGCTTGGCATTAGAAGACCCATTAGATCACATTGACAACTTTGATAGAGTTTGTGATCTAACTAAGATGAATGGAGTGAGTGAGGACAGTTTCAAGTTGAGGCTATTCCCTTTTTTTCTAGGAGACAAAGCTCATCAGTGGGAAAATTCTCTACCTCAAGGATCAGTCACAACTTGGGAGCAATGCAAAAGAGCATTTCAGAAGAACAGCAAGGTTAAGAAATGAAATCTCAAGTTTCATTCAGAAGAACCATGAATCATTTTGTGAGGCTTGGGAAAGATTTAGAGGATATACCATGCAATGCCCTCACCATGGATTCTTGGATTGTCAGCTGCTAAGTACCTTCTACAGAGGTGCTTTACCAAAGGTCAGACTTCTCTTGGACACAGCTTCAAATGGTAATTTCATGACCAAGGAAGTCAATGATGCCATGACCCTAGTGGAGAATGTAGCTCAGAGTGATGAGCTTTATGGATCAGACTTTGAAAGGAATTCAAGAGGAGCTGTGAGTGCTGAAGAGGAAAGGACAAGGAAAGACATCAAGTCTCTCAATGAGAAGCTAGACACACTTCTCTTAGCTTCTCATCAGTCAGCCAACTTTGTTAGAGATGTGAATCATGTGTTTCAAGACACATTTCAAAGGGAAGACATCACAGCTGAGGTGAACTTTGTAGGTGGCCAACAAGGTTACCAAAAGGGCTTTACCTACTACAAGAATCCCCCAAACCAGAACTTCTATCTTCAAAACACTCAACAACAAGGTTTTGTCTCTCCCCAACAACAAAGTCTCCAACAGAACTCAGAGAATAAGGATCAAGAAGTGCAGAACCTGCTCCAGCAAATCCTCAAAGGTCAAGCAAGTGGTGCCATAGACTTCAACAAGAAAATGGCAGAGATTAACAACAAGGTGGATTGCACTTATTCTGATCTTCTAACTCAACTTTCAACCTTGGCTTCCAAAGTCAAGACTCTAGAGAACAACAAGGGTCACTGCAGTTCTCAAGCTCAAAGATCATTACCAGGGACATCAGTTGCACATCAAACAGAATACTGCAATGTAATCCTCTCAAATGATGAGAATCATGCTGCTGTCCAAGAAATTGAGGACCTTCTCCATGGCAATGTCTCAAGTGAAAAATGCCTGACAAAATATGATGAGAACGCCATCATAGACGAGTTTGAGTTCCTGTTCTGTGATCTCAATGAGGACATTGAGAAAGAAGGTGGGGAGGCAGCTTGTTTTGATATGAAAAAGAATGATTATGAGATTGCTGAAGGAAAGGATCAGAGAATGGTTCACGGAAGGACATCTGATGGAGTCTCTAGCACTGGTACAACAAGGGTGAAACCCAAATCTATTCCCAAGCTAGGCAACCCAGGAAAGTTCTCCATCTCATGCTTTCTTGGAAATTTGAAAGTGGAGAATGCTTTGTGTGATTCTGGATCAAGCATCAGTGTAATGTCTTTAGACATGGTGGAGAGACTAGGGATCAAGAGTCTTAAGCATCACCCCATGTCAATCACCTTTGGAGATTCATCCTCAAAGAAGCCATATGGAATCCTTGAAGATTACCCAATGAAGATTGGTAAATGCACTATTCCAACTGATTTTTTAGTCATGAAGATGAAAAAGACCAAAGAGCTACCTCTTCTGCTTGGAACTCCATTTCTGAACACCACAGGAGCAAGGATGGACTTTGATACTCAAAGAGTGGTGCTTTCTAAGGTAGATGATGAAGTATCTTATCCCCTTAAACCTCCTCTTGCTGGATTTTGTGGGGTTATATCTGATGATTCTGATGAGTTGAAACACTATGAGATGAAGTATGTGGGGAGTATTGGAACTATAGAAGAAGCTCAACCCCTTGCCTCTGTCGAGAAGAAGAAAGAATCCTTAGTAAGACCTGATCTTGAGTTTGAAGGAGATTTCTTTAGCGATGATGAAGCTTGCTTGGAATCTTTTTCTCCTACACCAAGTGAGAAGAAGGTCAGCAGCAACAAAA
The DNA here is from genome assembly GCF_000478725.1 of Eutrema salsugineum. NCBI lineage: Eukaryota > Viridiplantae > Streptophyta > Magnoliopsida > Brassicales > Brassicaceae > Eutrema > Eutrema salsugineum. The sequence continues at coordinate 7,903,328 of NW_006256895.1, forward strand.
GCAATGGTTCAGGGTCTCAAGACAAGAACCCAACAAGCACCAAATCATTCACTCTTGGGTCCTCTTCTCAAGTCTTAACTCTCACTTCATGGAAGTTTGATGGTGGAGCTGTGGAATACAAGGTTAAAGGCATTGGAGGATCAAAACCTTTTGCAAAAGTCAGGGCAATCCTCACACAAGAGCTCATAGACAAAGGGTCATCTGGTGTTCAAGAGCTGATGAACAGGGACCTAATGCTTGAATTCATGGACAAGACAAGGAGCATCAAAGCTCCTCATCTCACTCACTAAGAAAAGAGTATGAAAAGTCAAACTTAGTGACTTAAAACAAAGTGCTCTTGGGAGACACCCCAAGTTTATCCTTGTACATAAATCTTTTTATTTTTTTCTCTTCCTTTTCATGTTTTAGGATATTTTGATGGGTTTTGTGAAGTGTTTTCAGGTCTAAGGTAACTTAGGGATGTTGTGGTCCAATGACAAAGTGAAAAGGAGTGTGAGAACAAGCTGAGAAATGTCTTAAGAAATGAAAACTGGTGAGCCGCCTGGTGTGCTACTTGGGTGTGCGAGTTGGACAAGGTCAGGTCCCATCTAGCACACCTGTTCTCAAATCACACCTACTTGGGTGTGCGATTTGGACAAGGTCAGGTCCCATCTAGCACACCTGTTCGCAAATCACACCTACATGGGTGTGCGAGTCAGTTCTCCCCTGATCCAAGTAGCACACATGTTCGCAAATCACACCTACATGGGTGTGCGAGTCAGTTCTCCCCTGATCCAAGTAGCACACCTGTTCGCAAATCACACCTACATGGGTGAGAGTTGGTCCAAGACAAGTCCATGCCGCACAAGGGAGTTCAGGCCAAGCCAAACCCATCTCCAGTGATGTCTGGCCTCATCTGGTGCAGATACTCACTCCCCTTTTGCATAAGAACCACACCAGGTATCACTCCAAACACTTGTAAATGAGCATTTAACATTTTTCTTTATCTTTTGCATTTCATGTTTGATTTTTCCTCTTTCTCATGCTTTTATAACACAAGGGACTGTGTTATTTAAGTGTGGGGGAGAGGCTTTGTGTTTACTAATCATGTTTTATATGTTCTTATTTTTTCTTTTGCCTTTTTGAGTCTCATTTAATCATGCATAGCATTTAGTGCATATAAAAAAAAAAACCAAAAAAATTGAAATATCTGAAAATTTTAACACAAAAAATGATCATGTAGTTGCATTTCACATTTTAGGATTGAGTCTAGTTTCATCATATAGGTTGCATTGTGCATGGGAGTAATGATAGTTTTTTTTCTTGAGAGTACATCACTCTGAGAATTTAGATTAAATATGCTTGTGAAATGACTTATGTGCTTGCAAGGCTTGAAATGATTTGAATCTGAGAAGCAAGTTTGAATTGAACTCAACTCTAATAAGTGAAAACTTTGAACTTGACTTGAAATTATCTTGTGATGCATTGTTTGAATAAGCTTGTGGATACATATATACATATTTAAGCTAGAATCCTGTTTTTACCACCCTCTTCCTTAGCTCAAATAGCTGAGTCCACATCTGGATCAGTTTTCCTCACCCTGAACCCATCCTTCTTTCAAGCCAAATGTTTGTGTGTGATTGAAAGGCCACCTTGGATCAAACTTAGCAGAAAGTGTTAGGTTTAGAGCGACAAGGGCAAGTCTCATTGAGTGTTAAGTTCCATCATCAAGGAGCCGAGAGATTTGGCGAGAACTAAGTGTCGGGGAATACTTGTTGGTGAGTGGAAAAAGGAGAGATGAGTGGAAACAAAAGGAAAGTGGTGAGAACTAGGGGATAGAAAAAGAAAAGAAATCAGTCTTGGAAGTTTTGAGTCAAAGAAAGTGAGCTCTAGTGTTTTGAAAAGAAAAAGTCTAGCCTCAAGGTGAAAAGAAAAGAAAAGAAGCCCAAGAGCTCAAATGTTTTAAAAAGAAAGAAAAAGAGGCTAGAGGTTACAAAAGAAATTGAAAAAGAGCTATGTAAAGTTTGAACTCCAAGACTTGAGTGTGAAAATGAAAAGTGAGTCCCCTAGTGAGAGGAAAATGAGTGTGGAAAGTGAGGTTCTTGAGAGGTTGAGCAAGTGAGAAAGCTTTGAGTAGAGTGTGGGGTGGGATGAGTCATTGCCCTTGTATGCATAGGTTGCTTTTTACCTTTAGCATTCTACCAAAGTTTGATCATTCATAGAGAGATCCCTTGCTGCATTGAACCCACTCAGGCGCTTATGAGATCATTTTAGTCTCATTACCTCACCATAGCCAAACTTTGCTTGTTTGAACATTGCATCATTTGATCCACTTGGTAAAGAGCTTTGATATATCATGGTTTTTATGGTTTTTAACCATGGTATATGTCTTATTTATAGAGTCTTTTTAGTGTCTTTCGAGTCTTTTGGAGTCTTTTCAGGTCATAGGTACGTTTGGAGCTTAACTGGAGACTTTGGAGCACTTTGGAGCTTAATCGTG
>NW_006256895.1:7905908-7962291 GCF_000478725.1 Eutrema salsugineum
ATTTGAAGAAGGAGTTGGGCCCAAACGTTTTCAAGGAAGCCCAAAACGTGTCTTAGAGATATATATAGGATTTTTATTCCCTTTTTACGTTAACCTTAGATTTTCTTAGAGAGAGTTTTTTGTTTTTGAGAGTTTTTGGGGAGACAAGTCTGAAACTCTGTTCCGGAGAGAGAAGATTTCGAACCCCTGTTTATTAATCTATTTACTGCTTACTGCAAGTTATTCAATCATGCTTATTGCTTCAATCTCCATGTCTGAGTAGTTTGCTTGTTAGGTTTAGGGTTCTCATAAAGGATTTCATTGGATGTTAGATTGATTGGTTAGTTAGGGTTTATAATCTATTTAGTTCTTCACCATAGGTTGTTCTTAAAGCTAATTCTGGATTGGCCACCTAGAACTTAGATCTTAGGTTGCTTAATTGACACGGAAGTGTAATTGAATAACTGGAAAGAACCTAGGGTGAGCAAAGTAGCTATTCGCAAAGGAATTTGGTTTAGATACTTTGTGAACATATCGAACTTGAGCATTAAAGCTGGTTTAAATCTTTAGGGTTTGCAAAGGAATTTGGAATTCTAGGATTTTGACTTAGATAATTCTCACAACGGAAGTTGGTTAATTATAATTCTGTGATTCGAGTTCAAGAACTGTGCTTAAACCTGAACCCTGACTAATCGATTGATCTGCATGCATTGATTTCCTGAGAAACTCCCTAAGCCTAATCTCCATCCATCTGAATCTTACAAACCGTTTTTATTGCTGCTTAGTCTAATTCTGTTGCATTGCTATTTATTTACAATATTTCTGCTTAGCGTAATTCAATCTCTATAAGGTTTATTGAGTGATCTCTTGTCTCTGTGGTTCGACCCCTACATACTACAACTGCACATCTGTGCTCTTGCAGAGTAGCTTAGGGATTAAACTTTGAGCATATCAAGTTTTGGCGCCGTTGTCGGGGACTTGATTTCGCCATTAAACCTAGTTTTTGAGTTTCGACTAAGTTTTTCGACTTAGTGTCGAGCGATACCACTTGTGGTGTCGCGCGACACCTTCTTTTCTTTAACCTAGTTTACTTATTTTCGTTTTCTCTCTTTGTTTTTGGTGTTTCAGGTTTATGCATACTCGTGGAACTAGGAGCAACAAGGACATCCCGCTAGTGAATTTGAGCAACGAACAGCTAGCTGAGTTAGAGCGAACGAGGCGGAAAGCAAGAGATCCGGCAATGATGGAAAACGCCAATGGACTTGTTCGTGATGATGATGGAACCTGGAGAGACCGAGAGGGTCATCTGTGCAATGCGAGAGGCCAAAGGATTGATGGAGATGGTAACATCATTCCACCAGCTCCTTTACCAGTGGATGTTGTTGACCAGAATCCACCACCTGCACCGCGTGGTAATGCTGTGATCGTTCCACATCAGAGGAACGCTCCAGAAGATCGGAATGTAAGGGAACCTGCACCTGCAGCTGGACGTGGACGAACACTTGGAGACTACAACAGGCCTGAGCAGTTCTATGCAAATCGTTCTGCGATTCGTGCTCCTGCGTTTCAAAGGAACGATTTTGAGCTGAAGCCTGTGTACTACACTCTTGTGGGTCAGCATCCTTTCCATGACCACTCTCATGAGCACCCTATGGATCACATCGAGAGGTTTGAGGACTTGGTCACCAGCATCAAATACAATGGAGTGTCCAATGATTTCCTCCTCTGCAAGCTGTTTCCTTACTCTCTTGCTGGAGAAGCAGCTAACTGGTTGAAGCAGTTGGAGCCAGGATCACTCACCACTTGGGAGGAGACCAGGAACGCCTTCCTGCACAACTTCTTCGACGATGCTAGGTCTGAGGAGTTGAGGACTAAGATCTCGACTTTCTCTCAGGACCCTACTGAAGCGTTCAAGGCTTCTTGGGTGCGATTCAAATCGTACCAGCGAGACTGCCCTCACCATGGCTTCAGCGATGTGCAGTTGCTGGGTATCTTTTTCAGAGGTATCGACTGGAGGTATCAGATGGCGCTTGATGCAGCAAGCAATGGGAACTTAAACACCAGATACCCAGACGAAGCTGTTGAGCTCATCGAAAACTTGGCATCCAGCAATAGCACCAAGAATGCAGATCTAGAGCGAAAGAAGCAAGCTGGGAACATGGATAGATCGCAGATCGCTGAGGTGAAAGCTAAACTTGATTCTGTGCACAGCCTTTTAGTGGGTAAGAAATCTGTCAGATTCGCACAGGAGGTGGAGAGTTTCGAACCTGAGGATGCAGCTGAGGAAGAGGATGTCAACTTTGTCAGTGGATCAGGATTTCAGAGTCAGAGGTTTGGTAATCAGCAAGGTAACAGAAGCTACAGTGGAAATTACAGTGGAAACAATCAGAGGAATACCTTCAACAGTAATCAGAACTTCTCTGGTTACACGCCTAAGCCTCAGTACCAGAAACCTTTTTCGAGCAACAGTTTTTCCAGAAACTACAGCACTCCTTCATCTCAACCTCAAAATCCTGACAATGAGATGAAGTCTATGCTGGAACAGATTCTGGAAGGTCAGCAGAAGCTCACCGTGGACTTTAATGGGAAGATGGATGCTCTCTACCTCGATCTGAATGGAAAAATCGAAGTTCTGAACACCCATGTCAAGCAGCTCGATACACAGGTAGCCCAAACTGCAGGTTCTGTTAAAAGGCAAGAGGGTTTTCTTCCTGGGAAGACTGACACCAATCCAAGGCATCACCTCAGTGCTATCACGTTGAGGAGTGGTAAAAATCTGAGTTCTGAGCCCACGAAGACGCCTCCTGCACCTGAAGTCGTGGACTTAGAAGATTCTGAAGAAATTCCTGAGATTGCAGAGCCGGTGACGAGCGACACCATCACTAGTGTCGCGCGTCACCAATTGCAGAGCGAAGCTGTTGATATTCCGAATCCGAAATCTGCAGAGGAGAAAGTCTACAAACCTAAAGTTCCTTACCCAAGGAGCCCTAGGAAGTCCAAGCAAGAGCTTGATGATGCACGATGCAAAGCTCTGATGGAAAAGCTTGTGATTGAGATACCTTTGGTTGATGCTGTAAAAATCACTCCTGTCATCAGACGTTATGTGAAGCGAATGGTAACCAATAATCTCAGCCATGAACAGGGAGTGATGATGATATCTGAGCAAGTCAGTGCAGTGATTCAGAACCGAATTCCAGAGAAGCTGTCTGATCCAGGAAGCTTTGTCTTGGATTGCTCTATCTTCACAGAGAGATTCAAGAGATCGCTGTGTGATCTGGGTTCAAGTGTTAATCTCATGCCCTATTCGGTAGCTGTCAATCTCGGCATGACTGATTTCAAGCCAACAAGGATCTCCCTCATCCTAGCTGATCGTTCGACAAGGATACCTGAAGGGGTGCTAGAAGATGTTCCAATCAAGGTTGGAGACTGCATGATACCGACTGACTTTGTGGTTTTGGAGTATGGAGAGGAGCCTAAAGATCCTCTTATCCTTGGGAGACCTTTTCTAGCTACAGCAGGTCCTATCATCGATGTCAGGAAAGGCAGGATTGCTCTGAATGTTGGAGATCTGGTGATGAACTTTGACATGGACAAGCTGATGAAGAAGCCCACCATCGATGGTCAGACCTTCTATGTCGATACTCTCACAGAGTTTTCTGAGGAGTTTCTCCATGAGATGCTGCCTACAGACCCACTTGAGAGAGCTCTGACCACGTTTGCCTCTGAGGCCGAACACTTGGACGAAATTTCAGCATCTTACTCAAAGATGTTGGACTCCAGCGAGCATGCGATGCAGCTGGCATCGCAGGTTGAACAGCTTGAGACTCCTGCGAAGGTGAAGCAGTTATCCGACTGGAGTGAGGAGAAAGCCCCTAAGATTGAGTTCAAACAACTCCCTGCAGGACTAAGGTACGCATTCCTGGGCTCTAATTCTACTTATCCAGTCATTATCGATTCTTCTTTGAACAATGCTGAGGTTACCTTACTACTGAACAAGCTGCGCAAGCATCTCAAAGCTTTTGGCTATTCTCTTGATGATATTTCAGGTATCTCACCAGAATTGTGCATGCACCGAATCCACCTGGAGGATGAGTCGAAGTCGTCGATTGAGCACCAGCGCAGGTTGAACCCTAACCTGAAAGACGTCGTCAAAAAGGAGATCATGAAGCTGCTGGAAGCTGGAATCATCTATCCAATTTCAGATAGTGCCTGGGTGAGTCCTGTGCACGTGGTTCCTAAGAAAGGAGGGGTTACTGTTGTGAAGAATGACAAGGATGAGTTGATTCCGACGCGCACAGTGACTGGACACAGGATGTGCATCGATTACAGGAAGCTGAATGCAGCGACCAGGAAAGATCACTTTCCATTACCCTTTATTGATCAGATGCTGGAGAGACTTGCAAGCCATCCCTACTACTGCTTCCTCGATGGGTACTCAGGATTTTTCCAGATCCCTATCCACCCAGACGATCAGGAGAAGACCACCTTTACATGTGCATACGGCACTTTCGCATATCGCAGGATGCCCTTTGGACTCTGTAATGCTCCTGCGACGTTTCAGAGATGTATGATGTCCATCTTCACTGACATGATTGAGGATTTCATGGAGGTCTTTATGGATGATTTCTCAGTCTACGGATCATCTTTTAAGGACTGTCTGGATAATCTCTGCAAGGTTCTGGCTCGCTATGAAGAGAAACACTTGGTCCTTAACTGGGAAAAGTGTCACTTTATGGTCAGAGATGGGATTGTGCTTGGACACAAGGTTTCTGCAGCTAGTATCGAAGTGGACCGTGCGAAGATCGACGTCATGACGAGCTTGCCACCACCCGATTCTGCGAAATCGGTTAGAAGTTTTCTGGGTCATGCAGGCTTCTATCGTCGCTTCATCAAAGATTTCAGCAAGATTGCACGCCCTCTTACTGCTCTGCTCTGCAAAGATGCTAAGTTTGAGTTTACAGATGAGTGCCTTGCTGCGTTCGAACAGATCAAGCATGCCCTGATAAGCGCCCCCATTGTGCAGCCTCCTGACTGGAATTTACCTTTTGAGGTGATGTGTGATGCTAGTGATTTTTCTGTTGGTGCTGTTCTAGGACAGAAGAAGGATAAAAAGCTTCATGCCATCTACTATGCTAGTCGAATTCTGGATGATGCTCAAAGGAATTATGCTACTACTGAGAAAGAGCTGTTGGCTGTGGTCTTTGCTTTTGAGAAATTTCGGCCATACCTTGTGGGATCGAAAGTGATTGTGCACACAGACCATTCTGCACTCAAATACTTGATGCAGAAGAAGGATGCGAAGCCTAGGTTGCTGCGATGGGTGTTACTCCTTCAGGAATTCGATATTGAGGTCAAGGACAAGAAGGGTGTTGAGAATGGTGTGGTAGATCATCTCTCACGCATCAGGGTTGAAGACGACGTACCCATAGACGATTTCCTGCCAGAAGAGAATGTGTATTATGTGGAAACCAAGTCCCAGAGCAGTTTTGACGAAGAATTGCAGGTTTTTCGAGTTGGAGGAACGTTAGTGACGAGCGACACCACCACTAGTGTCGCGCGTCACCTTTCTCAGGCGAACACTGAGACCTCCCAAATTCGAAACAGACTTCCTGAGACCAGTTCAGCTGCTGTATCCGCTACCCAACGCCCTTGGTATGCCGATATTACCAATTATCTCGCTGCAGAGGCTGAGCCTGAGAACTTTAAGGGCTATGCAAAGAAGAAGTTCCTGAGAGAGCTGCGAAGATACCACTGGGATGAGCCATATCTGTACAAGCACTGTTCTGATGGGATTTACAGAAGATGCATTGCAGAGTCAGAAGTTCCAGAAGTGCTGTTTCATTGTCATGGATCCGAATATGCTGGACACTTTGCAACATTCAAAACAGTGTCTAAGGTTCTTCAAGCAGGCTTCTGGTGGCCCACCATGTTTCGCGACGCACATGCATTCATCTCGCAGTGCGATGTTTGTCAGAGGAGAGGAAAGATCAGCAAACGACATGAGATGCCACAGAATTTCATCCTTGAGGTTGAGGTATTCGACTGCTGGGGTATCGATTTCATGGGTCCTTTTCCCTCTTCTTATGGGAACAAGTACATCCTGGTTGCTGTTGATTATGTCTCAAAGTGGGTCGAAGCCATTGCCAGTCCCACCAACGATTCTTCAGTGGTCCTTAAGATGTTCAAGACCATCATCTTTCCTCGATTTGGAGTGCCTCGAATTGTTATAAGTGATGGTGGTTCTCACTTTATTAACAAGATTTTCGAAAAACTCCTAAGGAAGCATGGAGTTCATCATCGAGTTGCCACTCCTTATCACCCTCAGACGAGTGGACAGGTCGAAGTCTCGAATCGTCAGATCAAAGAGATTCTGGAGAAGACAGTGGGTAAAACTCGAAAGGATTGGGCTGCAAAGTTGGACGATGCACTCTGGGCATACAGGACAGCGTTCAAAACACCTCTAGGCACCACACCTTTCCACCTGCTCTATGGAAAGCCCTGTCACCTTCCAGTGGAGATCGAACACAAAGCAGCCTGGGGGATAAAGCTGATGAATTTCGACATCAAGTCTGCTGCAGAGAGGAGACTGATACAACTGAATGAGTTGGACGAAATCAGGTACCATGCCTATGAGAATTCGAAGTTGTACAAAGAGAGGACCAAGGCGTATCACGATTCCAAAATCCTCTCCAGGCAATTCGAACCGAATGATCAGGTACTTCTGTATAATTCTCGTTTGCAATTGTTTCCTGGTAAACTTCGTTCTCGATGGTCAGTTCCTTTCATAGTCAAAGAGGTTCGCCCCTATGGTGCTATCGTCCTCCTCACACCAGATGGTAGCAGGGAGTTCACAGTCAATGGACAAAGGGTGAAGCACTACTGGGCCAAAGCTGAGATTCCGGATGGACATATCGTGCCTCTGGATGGTGCACCTCCTGCTTGAATCGCCATCAAGTCAAGCTAATGACTTAAAACAAGCGCTTGGTGGAAGGCAATCCACTGGTGAGTCTGTAAATAAGTCTTTTGTTTCAGTGATTTTCGTTTTTCTTTTCGTGTTTTAGGTGAAGCAGAGGCTGGTGTCGAGCGACACTACCTTCGGTGTCGCTTGCCACTTGTTTTCTCTATATATAAAAACAAAAAAAAAAAAAACAAAAAAAAAAAAAATTAGGAAATCAGGAAACCGGAGTCAAACCAGAAATTCGGATTGGTCTGCTGCAATTCGGTACGAGGAAAACAAGTGTCGCACGATACCATCATCAGTGTCGCGCGTCACCATCATTGCAGCCAGGTAAGTTATCTGTTTTTCCTGTGTTTCTCTGTTTCTTTTCTTTTGTCACCAACTTCGGATTTGATTACATTGGGGACAGTGTTATTCAAGTCTGGGGGAGGTAGTTGCTGACATTGTGTTTGTTTTTCTTAAGAGTCAGTTGTGTCAAAACGTTTTTGAGTCAAAACCTGTTGGAGATCATGATGCTTTTCCTGGAATTATTGTGCTGACTTTTCACCTAAGTGACCACTGCTGCAAATTCAGACTAGATCCGACTAATGAAAAATCCAAAGGCTGACCAGTTGACTAGAGGCGTCCATGTTTCCAACAGAATCCACTAACCTGAGCTAAGTACTGAACTTCACTTTTAACTCGCTGATGTGACTAATGCCTTAGAGCTTGATTCCTCATTCGTACTTGATCAATGAAAGCCTGTGTGAAATTTAATGAAGTGATTTCTCTCCCTTGTGACGAGCTAAGAAAGAAAGAAAAAGGGCAAAAAGATTGAGATGATTTTCGCTTAGGAGTGAAGGGCTAGGAATGTTTCCAATGATCCCATTATTTCACTTCTAAGTTGGAATGATCACACAAAGGAAGGAAGTGAGGGGTAGGAATGTTTCCCATGACCCCACTATTCGCTGAAAACCTTTGATACAAGGTAAGGGGACAACTTGGGGACTTGGTGGCAAACACCATCAGTACTCGCAGCTTTACCCTTATCGAGTATATGCCATAAAAAAATGATGATGAGTGTGCGAAAAGAATAAGTCTGGGGGAGAGAAAAGTACCAAAGTTTGTATGGCTGATTTGTTTGAGTATTGGGAAAGAATCTAGAAGGTTCTGGGCATTGGAATCATCAGTGAGATCCAGCGATGAGGGTTTATGGACAATGTTGTGAAATTTTGGATTTAGTCTGGAAAGCTGTGAATGTCTGCGGAGAAGTACATGGTGGTTCGATTTGGAATGATGAAGCAGTAGTTAAGTTGCAGGGTGAACGGTCAAAGCGATGTTCCAATGAAAGGTTGAGTCTCTGTGTTTTCAAACTTCTTTCTCCTGTTTGGTGTTCTGTTTGCTTGAGGGCAAGCAAATGCTAAGTCTGGGGGAGTTGATATATCATGGTTTTTATGGTTTTTAACCATGGTATATGTCTTATTTATAGAGTCTTTTTAGTGTCTTTCGAGTCTTTTGGAGTCTTTTCAGGTCATAGGTACGTTTGGAGCTTAACTGGAGACTTTGGAGCACTTTGGAGCTTAATCAGGATCAAATTCGTCAAGTATGGATTTTGTGCTTTAGTGACGCTCGACACCATGGAGAGTGACGCGCGACACTTGTTAGAGAAATAAGGAAAAGGCGATTTTGTTTCCTATTTGAAGAAGGAGTTGGGCCCAAACGTTTTCAAGGAAGCCCAAAACGTGTCTTAGAGATATATATAGGATTTTTATTCCCTTTTTACGTTAACCTTAGATTTTCTTAGAGAGAGTTTTTTGTTTTTGAGAGTTTTTGGGGAGACAAGTCTGAAACTCTGTTCCGGAGAGAGAAGATTTCGAACCCCTGTTTATTAATCTATTTACTGCTTACTGCAAGTTATTCAATCATGCTTATTGCTTCAATCTCCATGTCTGAGTAGTTTGCTTGTTAGGTTTAGGGTTCTCATAAAGGATTTCATTGGATGTTAGATTGATTGGTTAGTTAGGGTTCATAATCTATTTAGTTCTTCACCATAGGTTGTTCTTAAAGCTAATTCTGGATTGGCGACCTAGAACTTAGATCTTAGGTTGCTTAATTGACACGGAAGTGTAATTGAATAACTGGAAAGAACCTAGGGTGAGCAAAGTAGCTATTCGCAAAGGAATTTGGTTTAGATACTTTGTGAACATATCGAACTTGAGCATTAAAGCTGGTTTAAATCTTTCGGGTTTGCAAAGGAATTTGGAATTCTAGGATTTTGACTTAGATAATTCTCACAACGGAAGTTGGTTAATTATAATTCTGTGATTCGAGTTCAAGAACTGTGCTTAAACCTGAACCCTGACTAATCGATTGATCTGCATGCATTGATTTCCTGAGAAACTCCCTAAGCCTAATCTCCATCCATCTGAATCTTACAAACCGTTTTTATTGCTGCTTAGTCTAATTCTGTTGCATTGCTATTTATTTACAATATTTCTGCTTAGCGTAATTCAATCTCTATAAGGTTTATTGAGTGATCTCTTGTCTCTGTGGTTCGACCCCTACATACTACAACTGCACATCTGTGCTCTTGCAGAGTAGCTTAGGGATTAAACTTTGAGCATATCAAGCTTCATGAATTCTCTTAGTGGTCACTTCTCTCTTTCAAAGAAAAAATGAGCTCCCAATGCATTCAACCTTTTCCTCTCATTTGTTCCTTTTTGCTTGAGGACAAGCAAAGGATAAGTGTGGGGGAGTTGATATATTCATAAATTGCATCATTTAATGTACATATTCTAGTCCAAATCATGTCTCATTTGCATGCATTTTAGGTCTTTAGGCATTTTTTTAGGACTTAGGAGATTGCATTAGGTCCAAGACAGTTTTGCATGTTTTGAAGTGTTAAACAGGTGCTTTTGGAGTTTATTTGGAGTGGAGGATGTGATTCAGATGAAGAAATGGAGTTGAAATTATCAAAAATGGTGAAAATAAGCAATTTTGGGTTTCTCGGCAAAATGATGTACTGATGGCCGAAGATTCTCGGCCAAAATCCTTCCCGCGGGTAGCTCTCTCGGCCAAAAACACGTACAGCGGTCAAGTCTCTCGGCCAAAAATCCCGGGTGCAGATACAATTCCGAAATCGCGTCACCGGAAGATCTTGCCGGCCGATTCAGCTTACAGGGTCTTCAGAAACGTTGGCGATAATTGAGTCAAGAACCCAGGACAGGTTGAATCAAGGCATTTGGAGCACCGAGCTGAAAGATACGGTCACCGGAAGACAGACCTCTCTCGCATCCATTCCGGAGCAATCCGATACTCTTAAATGATCGCCTGTCCGGGGAACCTTCAGATCCGATTCAGCTGTCGGGTGCTTCATAAAAGTTGTAGAAGATTGGATCATGGTTCCAGATCAGGTGGAATCATAGGATTTGGAGGCGTGAGCAGAGAGTTAAGCTCGTCGGAAGGCACACCTGTCTCGCTGCCGTTCTGGACCGACCCGATGAGCTCCAAAGAATGCGAAGGCCGATGCACTTCCAGACCGATTCAGTTTACAAAGCCTTCATCAGGATCCGAGATATTTGAGTCCTCTTTCCATAAAGTCTAATATCATTTAATTCGGAGCTATGAGCAAGAAGATAACGTTTCCGGAATGGACGCATGTCTAGAAGCCTCTTTCTGATCGTGTCAATGCACTGCACAGATGAGCCCTCCAGGAAACCTTCCACTTCCCAAACGCCGAAGATTCCTTCACCAAAGTTGAAGATGTATGAGTCTTCTGTCCACACCATTCGGACCTGTATCCTGGAAGTTACTCTCTGCTGAATGCGAAGTGGTCCGAGGAGCCCTGAATGCTGCGAGATAGTCTTGCGACTTGGTTAACTCGCAAGGCCTGAAGATGAATGCCTGGAAGTTGAGCTGCGAGTTTAGAAGTGCGGGTAAGCTATCACTGGATAAGGTCTGAGGCTTCCGAGCAAGAAAAATGCTAAGTTCACAATCGTGCGACTTAGGGATGCGAGCTGGCCGCGCTTGGAACTAAACCGCACGGACGTTCGCAATCTATACCGACTAGAGCCTGCGACCTGGGAGTAATGATGACCAAGTCACACACACACCTTCCCCAGATTTCCTCTTGGTCATGCGACTTGGAGAGGAAGAGGATTAAACCACACAAAGGCTCGCAAAACACATCTACTTGGGCATGCGACTGAGACTAAGGGATTTATGGCGCACAAGGCTGCTTCTATAGCTGTGCGACTTGGGCCTGCGACTTGGGAAGCACCTGACCATGTTGCACACCAGCCACCAGACCCAACTGAGCCGGGTCAGTACCCAGTTTGTCCTGGGCTGACCCGGTCCATTAGCACTTAGTATATATAGCTTTTTGGAGAAAACCCTAAAAATCTTATCTTCTACTTAGTTTTCTTTCCTTTTTATTGTAAAAACGGTTTTGATTAAGAGATATCTGAATTGATTTGATCATTCCAAAGCTGTTTCTTATCAATTACTCATCTCATCTAAACTCCTAATCATGATCAACATCACCTCTTGCAAAGGAAATGGTGTGTTCATCATGATTAGTGAGTAGTCTTCTTTTAAGCTTCTAGGTGTGTAGATTAGGGTGCTTTGATGTTTGATTTATGATGTTTAGGTTCTAGATTATCATTTCCTTTCCTTAGTTAGCTGCGCTTAATGCTAGATCTCTCATTATAAGCTTCATCTAGAACTTAGGCATTTCTCCACCCACAAGGTGTTTGATGAAATGCCTGAATGAGCTAACTTAAGGGTTTATGCCTTTTTCATCATGGGAATGATTGTTAAATGCATGAATGACATATTAGAACTGTTTCTTAATGCTCATTGATTCATATTTCACAAATGATGATTTGGTTTGAAAATGGATTAGTGTAGAGGTTAATGCCTTCATGAGAGGATTAATCTAGATTAAAGTTCTAAGTTAATTGGAATTTGAGATCATGTGATGCTTGCTTTATCTTTCTGTATAAGATTCAGTCTTTCTTAGCTCTTATTTTGATGCACAAAGAGACTGTCTGGTCATTTTAGACTTGGAACCTTATGCTTGTTGATTGCTTATTCATCTAATGGGAATTAGTATTGATTTGGTAATTACAAAGGGATTTTTGTCATGAGAATGAATTAATCTTATTTGGAAGTCTAGACTAAAGAATTGCAAGTGTTGCATTGTTTTCGTAGCATCATGAATTCACATTTAAAGCACCCTAATCAATGATCACATCTAGAGGTTTAGCTTTCCCTTTATTTGAATTTGAGTCTTTGTTTTGTTTGTCTTGTTTGCTTGTTTAATTCTTAATTACTGCTTGTTCTTGTTTGCTTTATGTTTATAGATCACCTTGTTACCAATTCATATGCTTATTAGACTTGAATTAAGATAGCTCCTCATAATTCTAGTGTCTAGAATCTCTCCATTTGGATTTATACCTCAAGTGCTACAATGACATGAGTAGTTGAGGAATTGATCAAGGATTGAAAAATTCCTACTACCAATCTCTATCTCTTGCTAGGGTAAAAGGACACGAGAACAGCTTTGGTGTGATGATGCCGTCTCTACAGCTCCTGGAAAGTCTTTAGAGAATAAGATTGATTCAAGCTTTGAGAAAAAATGCCAAAAACTGAAATCTTGTGATCCATCCTCACATCCTTTCTTATCTTCACGACAAACGGTGCATCCTTCAAATTCACCTAATTGTAAAGATGTTAGTCTGAAGACTTTCAAAGATGTAGCCCATAAAGAAGTTAGTGTGAAAACTCTCAAAGATGTTGCCCCTGACTCAAGCAAAACCGACCATTTATTCCCATTGGTCCTGGTTTCCAGGCTGAAATTCCGATTTGGATTGCCCTCACAAAGGAGGGCAAATTTTATGGTAGTCCTGGAGATTCCGACACTCTTAGATGGTTGGGTACTGGTGTGTGGCCGACATATAGCCTAAAGAAGAAATTTCATTACAAAAAAGTCGGTGAAGGAAGATCAGATTCTTGTTCTTGTGCTTCTCCAAGATCAACCAATTGCATAAAACAACATATAGAAGAAGCACGAGAGGTTCTAGAAAAAGAAATTGACCGTGCTTTCTATACTTGGAAGTTTGATCAAATGGGTGAAGTCAGATCAAAATCATGGACGACCAAAGAAGGGCAAAGGTTCGAAGCTGTTGTGAAAATAATCGTTTGTCAAATAGTGAAGGATTTTGGAAATCTGTTTCAAAGGCTTGCTAACTCTTCTGCTGAGAAAGTGAGAAAGTTCTTCTTAGTTACTATGAGACTGCTTGCTAACTCTTCTGATGACTTCTTAGCTGGATGAAGGCCTTGATGATAGCTGTAATCATTGCAGATGTTTCTCTTGAACACAGGTAATTCACTCCTACATTCTTCTAGTAACTCAAGTTTCCAAGTTCTTGATACTTAGTGATTTAAGAACATGCTTCTTTTCCTCCTTAAGATTTTATGTCATAGTTTTTTTTTTAAAAAAATATATCTTTTCTCTTCATGAATCTTGGAGAGATATGTTTCACTCATGAAACAGATCTTCAATATTTCAAATTTAAAACCTCTATATTCTTAGATCTTCTGAGGATATAAGAACTCAAATGTCCATGATTATCCTTTTTGTTCTTCTACGGGCAAAAATATTCTCGATTAATATCTTTCTAATTTGTACTACTTATATATTCAAATTCAAAGATCATCTATGTAGAAAATCTAGCAGTGTCAGAGTGCGTAGCCTGGTTTAGTTATAATGGATTGAATCTTTTGATATCCAAAATACCAAAAATTGAAAAGAAATAATTGATAAAATTATAGTTTCTTTGAAAATTAATGACGTATTTCACTACACCTATATCTAGCTGATCAATTATTTGATGGATAAAATAAATATTCAATCTTTTTTTACTACTCTGTTTAATCTTCAACTTTGTTTTGACCAATCCGTTTTAGACCTAACATTGGTCAATTATTTTTGTTAACTAATTTTATGACTACAAGGTTTAATAAATAAAAAGTTGAGATTTTTTCTGAGTAATCAACGACAGTTTAAGGAATATTTTGAACATCAAATTTTTTTTTTGGCATTTTTCCCCATTTATAAAAAAAAAAATAGATTTGAATTTCGGATGAAGCAGGTTTATATTTGATTTATTTAGACTATTTTGATAAAAACAAATCCTAAAATTAATAAAGTAGACAGATTATTCAAGGATCTAAACGCTGGAGACCCACAATGATTCAGACAAAACTCAATACTTGTAATTAACAAAACAGATCTAAGATTTGAAGTAACACTCCAACAAATTAAGACTAACAAATTAAAACTCAAGACTCAGTTCTTGAGGCAGAGAAACACCCAATTTTAAAGACTGCTTTTGATTGATAAGAATGAAATCAGCTATATCTGAAATAAGCACTGAAAAAGAAACACCCAAAACAACAGTAAAAATTCAAGCCTGATGGGAGTGAACAAGCTTCTGCCAAAACCCAAAACATTAATAGACAAAAACCACGAAAAAGCACAATGAAAGGAGAAAACCAGCTGCTTGCATCATCACCTTACTTGGTCTATGCAATCTATTTTAGGATTCTCCGTCAAAGTTATAGAAATAGAGTCTCTGTCGGACAGAATACAAACTCAAATCACAACATATCTCAACACAAAAATGATTACATCTAGTAAATAATCAAAAGGGCACAACGCCGGATCTTGAGAGTCATCAGATTTAGTTGGAATACAAGCAACCTGTGTTTTGTTTTTCTCGAAGAGAGGGAAACATCGTTGTACTATTTGCACTACATTTAGTGTGATCATTATTTATTTTTTACTATTTAATACATAAAAGCACAAATAGCATGTGGGATTACATATCAAGAAAATTTCAACTTTTAAGCACATCCAAAAGCCCTAGTCGCTCTAGGGATTTTCCTCTCTTAAACTTTTCTTTTTCGTACCTCCCAATCCACCGAGATGCCTTCTTTATCTCCCATCACGTCTCCCAAAAAACTCCAGCCCCTCTCAAAAATCCCCTTGGTCCTTGACTTTCTCTGGTAAAGTGTGAGTTTTTGTGGTTGATGGTATGGCATGAGCCACAAATCCTTAAGCAGTTGCAGATAGCACTCACAAATTAGATTCCGAGTTATGTGTCGGCCTTTCTGGCATATTTCAGATATTCCACTAGTGGTGGAAAAATTGAAACTAGATCTCTCCTCGATGTCGATTTTGGTCAACTTGAAGAATGTTCGTGATTCGCTCTTCTATCCTAAATGCCTGATGTTTCTGGGAATAGTAGGAGTGCTCATAACTTTCATCCTAACACAGAGTGATGCATCCTTATCGATCATTTCTTCTATCATAAAGATAATGTTTTGTTGATTTGTTCTGATTATACCATATTTCTAATATGTGCTATGCAAAATGTACGTTCTAATCGACATTGCGTGCCAAGTAATATTTGTATACATTATTTTTAATGAAATATATATTAAGCAAACACTAACGAAAATGATTTGGATTGGCTTAAGTTTTGATGAAAAATTTCATGATTATGTGATTTCTGTAACTTTAAACGATACCAAAATTTACTTTTTAACAAAAAAAAAGTAAATTGTTATAAAGGTTACATTATCATGTTGTGAATACTAGTAAAAACTATGAGTATATATTAATATAATTTCAATTAGAACTTTTTTTTATTGTGTCTATTTAAATTAGCACACAATTAGTTGTTCTTTTGTCTTACAGACAAGACACTTACTGAATGTTTTGCTGTAAACTAGACACTTACAGACAAGAAACATCCCCCAAATGTTTGTATCTTAGCAGATAAATTAGCGGTAATATCAAGTTTGTCAACTTTCACAAAGTCCTATTCTAATTTAATATACATATATTTTATCCCATATTAGCCCTTATTTTAGGTTTTGTCTTTACCTTGTCTTCTTATAATTTTTCTTTATCTTTTGCATTCATATATGGTTTAGTGTGTTTTCGAAGAGTCCTATAGACTCTTGGCATTTCATGTCCTTTTAGATACATTTGGAGATGTTTGGAGACTATGGAGCCATAGACACTTGGAGAATGGACCAAAGAAGAAGTTTTGAAGAAGTTTGAAGCTGGGCCACAACGCTGGCCCGCCACCCTGGTCTAGTCTTCCTTTAAGCTGTGACCAGTGTAGAAGAAGGTATCTAGGCCGCGATTTTACCGGACATCAATGCCGGACTCCAACATCCGTTGTGGGAGCTTAGAGACGAAACAACCCAAAGCGCCTAAAAGATTGGACCGGACAAGATCTTCCACTCAGATTTAGCTTCAAAGGTTTTCATGAAAGTTATAGATAATTTAGTTAGCTTTCGTCTGGAGGTGGTTTCGAGTCATTCCTAGTGGTTCAAGAAAAACAGCAAATCTAGCGAGTACCTATCTACCTAGAGCCAAACAATCATACACCAGGCAAATATTGGACTGCTACACCGGACCACCCATGTCCAGCATCAGGGACCAAGTCACAACACCTTGCCTTATGCCACCCAGTACCGGACTCGCCAATCAGGTGTTGGAAGCTTCAAACCCCGAGAAAAAACCAGGTGCATCCACCAGATTTCCTCTGGCTGGTGTAAAAGCTTCAAGACAGACAACCCAACATTGGACTGCTGATATACTCACATTCTGTCGTGTTTAGGATTGCATTTTTGTCCAAATATTGAGTCTCATGCATACATTTAGGTAGTTTTACATATATTTGTCTTTGCTTTTGTCTTTAGTTAGGAATTGCATTAGGTCCTAGAGAGTTTTTCACTTTTGGATTGTTTACAGGTCATTTGGAGCTAATTGGGAGCAATTGGGACAAAAGCCATGGAGAGACCATCACCTTATGTGCATCAGACTCGGACAAGTGTTATGGAGCCGACGATCCCTCAAATTTATCACCTGAGAAGGAGGGCGTTCACCAGGATTCAGCCTCCGGAGTCTTCATAAAGAATCAAGAACCTCAAGTCTAGTTTCCAGAACACTTTAGATCGTCCTATTTGGAGTTTTGAGCTGAAAGTTACGGCGATAAGAAGCAGTACATGTCTCGGAGCGGATAAAGGACCAAAGCAACGTGCATCAAAGAACCGGTGGAACGGAGCCCTTGCCGACGTCATCTGAACCCGAACCCTTCATCAAAGTTGGAGATGATAGATCACGGTCCCAGAACAGGTCGAATAATTGGATTTGGAGTCGTGAGATGAGAGTTAAGAAAGGCGAGAGACATACATATCAGCCAGACGTCTAAGAGTGGATAAGGTGCTAAGTGTCATGATTTGACACAGTGATAATGCCACGGCCTGAGCTTGGCCGTGGCATAATATGACAACTCTCGGAATTTGACATGGTCTTGAAGCACGGCCTTGGACCTGACCACGACAAGCAATGAAGATCTTTGACACGCCCATAATGTCATGGTCGGGATTTGACATGGTCTTGAAGCACGGCCTGATGTTTGGCCGTGGCAATCACCGAATCATCAACACCTTGCCACGCCCAACATGAAACGGTCCAGATCAAGAAAGTGGCAATCCAAGAAGTTCATCATCCAAACCCAGAAAAGAAGAGACATGGCCACTAGACATGGTATAAATCAAGCCATGGCAACCTTGATCATGAAGAATCTGTCCAAGAACTTTGACACTGTCAGTTTGCCACGGTCTTGCCAAGAATCATCTGACCGTGGCAAACCACACCACTATCCATCAAAGCCGGGTCAGGACCCATTTTGTCCTGGGCTGACCCGGTCCGAAAGAGACACTATATATGCTTTTTAGGGTTTTTTCCAAGAGGAGAGCTTGGTTTTCTCTTGTTTCTCTTTCCCCTTTTGTAAAAAACCGAGTTTGTTAAGAGATATCTCAAGGATTTAATCAATCTAAGTCTGTTTCTTATCATCTCATCTTCTTATCTTTGCTTCTAATCATGATTAACATCACCTCTTGCAAAGGGAATGGTGTGTTCATCATGATTAGTGAGTAGTCTTCTTTTAAGCTTCTAGGTGTGTAGATTAGGGTGCTTAGATGTAAATTAATGATTGTTTAAGCTTAGATTCTCTTCTCTTTTCCTTAGTTAGCTGATCCTAATGCTAGATCTCTCATTATAAGCTTGATCTAGAACTTAGGCATTTCTCCACGCACAAGGTGTTTGATGAAATGCCTGAATGAGCTAACTTAAGGGTTTATGCCTTTTTCATCATGGGAATGATTGTTAAATGCATGAATGACATATTAGAACTGTTTCTTAATGCTCATTGATTCATATTTCACAAATGATGATTTGGTTTGAAAATGGATTAGTGTAGAGGTTAGTGCCTTCATGAGAGGATTAATCTAGATTAGAGTTCTAAGTTAATTGAAATTTGAGATCATGTGATGTTTGCTTTATCTTTCTGTATAAGATTCAGTCTTTCTTAGCTCTTATTTTGATGCACAAAGAGGCTGTCTGGTCATTTTAGACTTGGAACCTTATGCTTGTTGATTGTTTATTCATCTAATGGGAATTAGTCTTGAATTGGTAATTAACAAAGGGATTTTTGTCATGAGAATGAATTAATCTGATTTGGAAGTCTAGACTAAAGAATTGCAAGTGTTGTATTGTTTGCTTAGCATCATGAATTCACATTTAAAGCACCCTGATCAATGATCACATCTAGAGGTTTAGCTTTCTCTTTATTTGAATTTGAGTGTTTGTTTAGTTTCTCTTGCTTGTTTAATTCTTAATTACTGCTTTTTCTTGTTTGCTTTATGTTTTTAGATCACCTTGTTACCAACTCATCTGCTTATTAGACTTGAATTAAGATAGCTCCTCATAGCTCTAGTGTCTAGAATCTCTCCATTTGGATTGATACCTCAAGTGCTACAATGACATGAGTAGTTGAGGAATTGATCAAGGATTGAAAACTTCTTACTATCAAGTGCTCAACACTAGATTACTACAGTCTGGTACCAGCCACCAGACTCTAAAACGTGGATCGCTCATATAAATATCCCACACACCTGGTTTTAGAGGACCATCTCTTTTTTGAATTTCTAAGCTTTTTCACAGATATTTTTACAATTTTAATGCAAGTTTGAATCTTTTTGTCTTTAATCTATCTTTTTTTTTTGTTTATCTATTCCATAATCATGATTAACATCCACTTTTTCTTGAGATTTATGGGTTTTTTAGTGAGTTTGTCTTTATGCTCATTTTGTGAGATAGATTATGGGTTTCTTTGATTGATCTATGACATATAGGGCTAGATTAGTTATTTTCCTTTCTTATCTAGTAATACTGATGCTAGATTAGTGTTGAGAAAGCTATGTAGAGCAGAGGGAATTCCATACCCACAAGGTGTTTGATGAAATTTCCCAAAAAACTATATAACAGTTTTTACTTGCTTAACCTATGAGAATAGATGTTTAAGAATTATAATGGAGAGTGGAACTTATGTTTAATTCTTGTAATTACCTTTTTCACAAATGAGAATTTGATATTGATTAAGGGTAATTAGCAAAATGATTAGTTTCATGAGAGTGGATTAGTTTTGTTTAAGTGTTATAGGCTAAAAAAAATTGATTGATTGTGTATTTTGACATCATAGATTGATCATATAAATCCCCAGTGTCCATAACTTCATCCAAGAGCTTGCCTTTATCAATGTTAATCTTGTTTAAATTGCTTGATTTCTTTAATTATCTTGTTTATCTTGCCTAGTTTATCTACTTGTTTAATTTTATTTTGAATCATTAGGTTTTTTGTTTGCAAATTAAAAACCAACTTGCTTTCTTGGATTAAGTAGTTCTATGTATTCTTAGTGCTTGAGACTTATCCCTTTCGGATTGATAACCTAAAGCATTACAATGATATGAGTATGCCTAAGGGATTTTTCTAGGTTATCCACTTATTAATTGGGATTAGAGTTCAACATTAGGATTTCAGATCTTCTTGAGATCAAGCCTTTATTTTCTTTTGTTACCTGTTGTATCTCACTTGGTTTCTCTTCTTTTCTTTCAGGTACAAGAACTTCAGAGCTCAGAATGATAAACAACTAAGGACCAAGAGCTGCAAACTTGGTTGGAGCTGGTGATGCTGATAATGCTTAAGCAAATAGCCCAGGGAATACAAGCACCAGCTGTGGAGAACTACAGTTTTGAGATCAAGGCTGGGTTTATAAACATGTTGCAGAGCAATAAATTTCATGGGTTAGCTATAATAAACCCTCTTGATCATCTGGATCACTTTGATATAATCTGTGGGCTGACAAAGATGAATTGGTTGTCAGAAAACAGCTTCAAGCTCAAGCTTTTCAAATTTCGTCTTGGAAACAAAGCACATCTATGGGAGAAGAACCTTCCTCAAGGCTCTATCATTACATGGGACCAATGCAAGAAAGCTTTATTAGCCAAGTTCTTCTCCAGCTCTAGAACTGCTAGACTGAGGAATGAAATATCAAGCTTCACAAAAAATAACCATGATAGCTTTTGTGAAGCATAGAAAAGGTTCAAGAGTTTTACTCTTCATTGCCCTCATCATGACTTCAATAATGCCTCACTCCTTAACACTCTGTATAAGGGAGCATTACCCACGATAATATTACTCCTAGAAACAGCTTCAACTGAAATTTGTTGGCTAGAGAGGTGAATGAAATTATGGGATTAGTTGAGAACTTAGCTCAGAGCGATGAGAGCAATGGTGAAGAGTATAACAGAGCTTCAAGGAGAGATGTGAGTTTCAAAAAAAAAAAAAAAAAAAAAAAAGGAAGGACATCAAATCACTAAATGAGAAGCCAGAAAAACTTCTCCTAGCCTCTCAAAAGTCTGTCAATTTTGTTTGAGATCTACACCAAGGATTCCAAGAAAATGTTCAAGGTGAAGACATAACAGCAGAAGTGAACTTTCTAGATGGCCAACCAGGTTACCAAAAAGAGTAAAACTACTATAAGAATCACCCCAATTTTTTTATAGAAGCGGAAATGTAGCCAACCCACAAGACCAAGTCTATCACACCGAGAAGAACTTCACTCAATGTGTCCAACAACAAGGCTTTATCGCTCTGCAACTACAAAATTTAGCTCAGGGCCTAAAGATCAAGAAGTGAAGAACATGCTTCGACAACTACTACAGTGTCCAAAAATTTTCTTGGCCCCAAAATTTTAGGGATAAGGCGAATGTGAGTTTCGTTTTTGTGAGTCGGGAAGGATCCATAGAGGAAGAATTCTTGGATTTCTTTTACAACGTCCTCTCCAATAATAGGCCAGTAAGTGTGAAAGAAACCAGCGGAGAATCCATCTGGTCTAGGTGCCTTGCTCGGGTGAATGGATTTGACCGCAACATGAATCTCTGTAGGGTCGGGAATCCGGGTTAGACGAGCATTCATAGCTTCATCGATATGGGGGGTCAAGACATCATTGACCAAGAAGAAGTCCGAGCTATCCTGAGATGAAAAAATATCTTGGAAATATTCCGAAATGATACGAGCAAAATCATGTTCCTCATGGAAAACTGATCCTGCATCCTCTTCCAGGACCGTGAATCTGTTGCAGGTACGACGATTTCGAGTAACAGCATGAAAGTATTCTGTATTGTGATCTCCGCTCTGAAGTTAGAGGATGCGGCTCCGCTGCTTCCAAAATTGTTTCTCTGCTTTGTAGGCTTGTTCGAGAGTCGCTGTACATCTTCCTATTGTAACGGGGTCAGGAGTATCCGCCAAGAGAGCCCATTCTAGTTCTGATTGCGTATCAGCGATAAGCTTTGCAGTATTCATATTCTGATCATTTGCCCATCTGATGATCTCCTGCCGACAGTCAGAGATCTTTGCAAGAACTGTGTCATGGTCAGATCCATTCCAGACACGGCCAATCAGCTCCATGACTTCTTCTTTTTTCCTGGAGTCTGTTGTCGAAACGGAAAATCCCTCGGCGTTTCACTCTAGAGTCGTCGAAGAAAGGTGACAAGGGGACGATGGTCTGATCCTTCATAGCGAAGGTATTCCGATCGTCCAGAGGGAAATGTTTCTAACCATGCATCGTTACAGACCGATCGGTCTAGTCGAGCTCGGACGAAGTGGTTATAATGCATTCCCCTCCAAGACAGTGGATTCTCGGAATGGTTAACACCCCATAATCCATTTTTGCGAAATGAAGCTCCGAAAGTTAATAAAGGAAGCTTCATGTCGTCTAGGGCCTCCGCGCTTCTCCGAGTTGTAGAGGATTTCGTTAAAATCTCCCGACAGAAGCCAGGCTGAATCTCTATTAGCGCCCGATGCCGATATTTGGTTCCACACCTCTAGTCTTCGATGGCTTACCGGATGGCCATACACGAAGGTAAAATAGAAAGAAGTCGTCTTGTACTTAGTCTTGGTATCAATGAAGTCTGGGGAAGAAGATAGAATCTCCAGATGTGTAACTTTCATCCAAAAGAGTGCTAGCCCTCCACTAAGTCCAATTAGTGGAACCGTAAATCTGTTATCATACCCCATCCACTAAAAAACACTGAAGATAACATCATCTTGGTTCTTTGTCTCAGTGATAAACATAATATCCGGGAAAAGACAAAGTCTTAATTCCTTTAGACGTCAAACTGTTAAGTAGTTTTCAATCCCCTGACAGTTCCAACATGTTGTAATCATTGAGAAGCTGATGGTTTTTGGGCAACCATCAAGCCCTTACAAGAGGAAGGCACAAAGACCTAAGAAATCAATGATACAAGATCACTACGAGCAGCAGAAGCCAATGCTAATTTGGATGACCTCGACGTTGAGTGCTTGTTGGGATCCACGCAGAGTCTCTTCCTTGGTGAGATTTTCTTTGAAACCACTTTACGTTTTATTTTGCCACTTTGGCTTGAGCTGCCTGGTGCTAGCTTCTTAGAGACCGAACAAGAAATGGTTCTTGAGGTAGCCCTGGAGGAAGCTTGGGTTTGTCTCCGCTTGGGGGTGGTCTTCTTTGGGTACTCAAGGCGTTGCTTTACCGGGATTGTGATCGGTCGGAGTCTGAAAGCAATCGACGGCTTTCAGATGAGGGAGGTCGAGAATATTGCTTCAGATGAGTTCTCAGAAGAAGAATTATATCCTTCAAGTGTACCACTTTGGATCTCATGGTATAACACTTTCCTAGTGTGCAGAGACTCGACAGATTTAAACATAGTTTGCAGAGACTTGGCTGACTTAAATTTAATATGCAGAGACTCGACAGAACTTGCATAAAGTTTTCAAGAATCTATAGAAATTCAATAGACTTAAAATTAGTCCGTAGAAACTCAGCAGACTTGCATAAAGTTTTGAAATTTAGTCTGCATAGATTTCGAGTCTCAACACCAAATCCATATGATATAAAATAGAAAGTTTATAAACTAATATTAGATAAATTAATAAATACGATAAACTAAAAATTTTATATTGTTTCGAGAAAGAAAATTCAAAATATAACACAATTTAATAAAGGATGCATCTGCACGAGAAATATTTATAAATTATCAAATTTTATAATATAATTTGTTGTTTAATTTTTTTAGATATAATTTTTTAATAAGTGATATATATATATATATTTTATATATATAATTTGGTTTTATTGATTTAGTTTTTCTAGTATATATATGACCGTGATTAGAAAAACATTATTCTAACATGTCCGTTCATATTAATCCTGAAAGTACAATGATTATAAAAACGTTATCATTTACATTTATATTAATCCGAAAAGGATCTGATTATTAAAATATAATTATAATACATCCATTCATATTATTTTTATATTTTATATATTTTTAAGTTTGATCAGTAAAAAATTTAGAATTTTAATAAAATATATATTACTATATCATTTTTTATCTTTTTATTGAAAATGATCAAATTTGAATATTTAGATTATATCTAAATTAATATCTGATTTACTATTTTTTGTAAAATATAATAATAACTTATTTTATAATTTTTGATAAATAATATAACATATATATAAGAAAATCTATAACAAATCTTAATTCAAATTTAAATTTTCGAATAACTTTGAAAGATAAATTAAAAATATATTATATTATTTGATATTACATTAAATTGACTTGTTTGGTAATATAAATAGGAATTATCCAAAAACAAAATAGTAGAAACTAATTTAAACCTATTTGAAATTTTGTATACCAGACATGTTTCTGTTTTAATAGAACAGATAATACTATGATATATATTTTTTAAAAATCATATACAACTTATATGGTTCCATTAATATCATAAAATAATAACTAGTATATATTTCTGTTTCAAAATAAATTTCAGATAAATTAAAATTTTATATTGTTTTTAACAATGTATCTTACAAAATATTTTATCTTTGTTGAATTGTTTTTTAAAGTGCTTTTATACCAACCCAATAAAGAAATGAAAAGAAACAAAAATGAATCCTACCTAGTTTTCCTTTGTCTTCATGTTCTTAGTTTGTTGGCTTGATTTGCTATCGACTGTTGTCTTAAGAATATGGAGGAATTGTTAAAAATATGCCACAATTTGAGTCTAAATGCAAAACTATGGCAAATATGGTAGAAAAATTACTATTATATCCTACATTAATAAAAAAATGGATGGCTCAGTTACGATTTTAACCTTGTAAAATCTGAGTGTAATAGCAGACTTCTACTCTATTATTGAATCTTATATTTTAATTTAAAACAAATTTAAATTAAAATTTGTTTCTATAAAACAAATATAAATAAGTATGATGTATATAAATCAAAATTTAATATAACAGAATCAATTTAAAGCATCTAAGATAAATATCAAAAGTGAATAATTATAATATAGGGTTGTAGACTACTTTAGAAGTATGCTACACAAACTTACACAGACTTTTAATTTATACACAGACTTATAAAAAAGTCTTCTATATTTATAAAATTTATATTTTAATTTAAAAATTATGTAAAAATAATTTGAACTGAAATTTATTTTGATAAATAAAATATAAACAATTATGATGTATATAAATTAAAATTTAATATAACTGAATCAAATTAGACCAACAAAGGTAAATATATTTACCATATGTTTTAATTTAGGGTTACAAACTACTTTAGAAGTCTATTCAAACCGTAACCGAAATTGAAATAAAACGTTTACATAAACCAGAAGTAATTAACCTAACTGGATATTTTTAACATAGTATATAAAGAAATTTAACCAGATGTTTCCATAAATTAAAAACCCTCGACTCTGTAAAATGGCATTGTAGACTGCTCTCTCTCGCCTGAAGCTATTTCTGGCGAGCCCTTGATAACACTGTATTGTACCCATTTTCACCATTGATTTCAAATGCTTTTTCAAAGGTTTTAGTCAGTTTTAGGAATTTTTATTATGTTTTCTCTATATTTGTAGTTTCAAGGCTCTTTTCAGGAAATTTAGGGAAATGGATGGCAAAATAGAAAGAAATCCACATTTTTAGCTCAGAGTCAGACCGTCAGAATTTCAGCATCAAATGATGACTTTCTTACCGTCTAATCCAACTCAAATTCGGAGACATTCAAGAGGAGACAACCTGCTTTCCATAGCACTTTACATCACGAAGATCCAACAGTGCAATCAAAAGATACATGGAGAACAAGTTGGCCAAATTCACCAGCTCCGGAAGACTCTCACCCATGGCAAACATGCATTTCACCTGCCCTGGAAGACTTCCACCCTCGGTGGACCAAATCCAAGCCACAAGGCCCAACATCAAAGCCCATTTCGCTATTCCTCTTCAGAGAAGCCCTAAATGAGACCTTGAAGACCTTAGGACCTATAAATACATTTCTTAGCAGTCCTAAACGAGTGTGTGCTCCTGTAATGAGATTTTGAGCCACCTAACTTTGTTTTTCTAGAGTTAGGCGATGAAGAAGGGGATTCTTCCCTGGATCCATTGTTTTCATCTTTTTTATCTAATTAACTTTTCTGTTTCATATTTTGCATTCTTTCGTGTCTTTTATCATCCATTGCATCATGTAGATCTGTCCCAGAGAGTCAAGTTTTTGAAGAGTTTTCGATAGGCATACATGTATGATTCTAAACCATATTCTGGGGATCTCATCTCTTCTAAGTTGTTCATATTGCATGAGAGTATATTCATGACCTATTCTCTGAGCCTATGATCGATCAGAGCCACGAGAGTGCTGTATCAGATCATCCATACCTAGCTTCAGAAGAACATAGTCGGGAGTCGAGAGCTACCTGTAAAGAAGATGTGAGCATACGAATTCAATATTTAATGCATGATCTTATTTATGGCATGAGAGCGAGAGTTAATTGTCAGATTTAAGTGATAAGTTGATTAAGATGGCGAGAGTTGGTTAATCATACACATGTCTATTCTAGTTCCATGCAGATCCCAGAAAAAGATGAAGATAAATCGCATGGAGGCTAATTGGAAATGCTTTGACATCGATTAGAGTAAACCGGAGAAGTCTAAATCGCCACCTATGAGTTTAGAGTCTATAGTTTGAGTCGACATCCTTGAGATAATCTTTTAACAATTCATTTGAATTGCATTTTATTTTCCGTAAATATTAGATTATGTCTAGCTTAGGATTCTTAACCAAAAAACAAAATCCCCATAAGTTTATGACTTTACTTACTCTTCCAGTTTGGTGTTGTTTGCATATTAGACATCTTCCCTGTGGATCGACACCCTAAGTCATACAATATACATCTGTGCACTTGCGGACACTAGGGTTTTATAAATTTATAACTTTTTAGGAACAATGGGCTTGTAAAAAAATCCAACCCTAGGCCCGCACACATCAGCTCTCCATTTTGGCCGGTAAGCCCTAGCTCTCTTTGAGTTCTTGCATTTCTTCTGTCCCTTTTCATCTATTCACCTCATATTTGGTTTCTGCTGCAGATATCCAGCGGCGTCTTCATCCTCATCTCTGCATTTTTCAGCTGGTAAGCTTTAGTACTCACCCTGTGACTACATCTCTTCTATCTTGTTTCTGATGCATATCTTGTTTCATCTATCTCACTTGTTATTTGTTGCTGCAGATCTCATGTGGCGTCTGCATCCTTCATATTTTCTCTCCTGATCTGTAAGTTCTTCACCAAATCTCCCTCTGTTTAGTCTGTATTTTATTGTTTATATGTTTGTTCCATTGTTCTTACAAATTTGTCTTTTTGCTTTACTATTTTTGTAGCAGATCTAAGCCCCAACTCGAGAGCAAGTATTGAAATATATAAGTTTCTTATCAGATTTGGTATTTTGGCATTATTAAAAATGTATTTTTTTGGTAAAGTTTATTTTCGTTATTTTGTTTTTTAGCTACAAATAAATTGATGCTATGATTTTTTTTAGCATTTTATGACATTTGTCTTTTAGCTTAAAATCATTTAATTTTTCACAAAGTATGCGTTTCTTACATTAAATATTGTTTGGAATGCATACAGTAATCAAGAAGTTCAAGAGAATGTATGAGTTCAACTGCCCGACGTTGATCGGGTGAAAGTTTTGGATTTCCTATCCGTTGTTACTGCGGTTTAGTGCCAGTGCTCCAGACATCCTCCACAGACCTGAATCCAGGTAGAAGTTTCTATGGATGCCGTAATAAGGAGGTAATAAGTGGTTTGTTGTATTGTTTTTCGATTGGCTTGTGAGAGTTTATTGAATATGGTTTTTGATGGTTTGTGATGGTTTGTGAGTGTTTGTCTAGGATGGTGGCTACCATATATTCAAGTGGTGGGATGAAGCTATGACCGAGGAGTTTCAAAAGCTTAGGTTGGTTGTGGAGCAACAGGCAGATTCCATTCGTTACTTCAAAATTGGTTATTGCCAAGCTGTACAGAATTGAAATGATAAGCCACAAATGGAGATAATGCGGCGTATGATTATGAGCTTGGATGCAGATATAGCACATTTAAGGGACCAACTTTTGGAGAAGCGTTTGGGAGGCTGGAAGTTAAATTATGTGATGGTGGCTGGTGCAATCCTGACAGGTGTTATAAAATTTCTTAGTGTTTGTTTGAGTAGGTCCTAGTTCTTCTCGAAAGAGAATATGTATATGCAATCCTGATATTGTATGTTTAAATTATGTTTGTGACATATTTTTGTATTAGCAGACTGAAGACACAGACTGAATACGCAGAAAAAATATGCTGACTGAATTCGCAGACTGAGACCAAATTGAATTGTGCGCTAAACCAGTTAAACTCTAACAAATTTGAATCAAGGTACAAAATTAACCAAGGTGCAAAATAAACCAATTGTTTTTTTTTTAAATTGAACACTAACCAATTTGAATTGGTGCTACTGGATCGGTATATACATAAATTGAATTGGTACAACGGTTAATAAGAAATTTACAGACATATATAAGTGTTTTTTTACACAGTCTTAACACAATATCGGTAAAACAAAAAAACATACCAACCGCAAAAAATTATCTCTGCAGATTTGCCAGTTTTTCTGTATACTCCGCTATACGGTATACGGTAAGTCGTAATCAACACAGACTTCTCTTTTGGATCGAAGACCCTAATCCGCTTTGTTTTCAATTCCAGATCTGGTGTTGCCGCTGTTCTTTTCTGCCGTATTTGTTCCGCCGTTGTTCGTTTCAGCTGCTGTTGCGAAAAGGTATTTTACTGTACTATATGTGATAGTCTTTTTGAATCCATTTGCTACAATCGTATAGGGTTTGAATCCCACAACCGTATTTGCTAAAATCGTTTAGGGTTTGAATCTCACAACTGTTTTTGCTTAAATTGTTTACACACAATCATTTTTTGATAAAATTGTTTAGAGTTTGAATCCCACAATCGTTTTTTGGTAAATTTGTTTAGGGTTTGAAGTCTACAACCATTTTTGCTAAAATCGTATACGTTATTGTTTGAATCCCGGAATCCCTAGTGTTTGAGATCTCTGTTTTTTTTGTCAATAGCGATTTGATTTGTGTTAGAGAACTATCTCAGAAGTCTATTTTTATGGTCAAATCGAGTAAAATCAATATGCTTAGTGTTGGATAACTCTGTCGGTGGCTATTTTTTTGGTAAGTGTCGGAGTCGATATGTTAGAGTTTCAGACTACTCTTGTAGACTTCGTTAGCAGACTTCTATTTCACAATGCTTTTATATTTCAAGTTTTTTAACTCTGTCAAAATTTGTTTGGTAACTGGCGGTAACTTATTTAACTCTGTCACTTCTTTTTTTTTTGGTAAATGGCGGTTATTTTTTTGGGAAGAATTATAGTCGATATATTTTGGGTTTCAGACTTCGTTTTTAAACTTATTGGACAGATTTCATTGCTAGACTTCTCTCTCAGACTTTGTTATCAGACTTCTATTTCAGTCAGCTCTTTACGCATACTTCTCTCATTCCATTTCGCAGAAATCAGCCAATCCAATGGCTAAGCCAGAATTCCCGCTACATCTCTTCTCAAAAGGCGATGAGCCATATCCTCTTAAAAGCATAGGCTACTATAGTGGTGAGTCGAACCTGATCACTACACTAGCGGAAGCACTAAAAAAGATGAATGGGAAGAGATTTGGAATTCAAGACTGGGAGTGTTCTTGAAGTTCAGTCAACTGGATTTAGGCTGGACATCTAGACTGGTGCATTACATTCTCGGTTTGCAGCTAATTTGCAACAAAAAATTTGAGATTTGGAGCCTCATAGGTTCTATCCCGATACGCTTTTCATTGAATGAGTTCGAACATATTTCTGGGCTAAATTGCGACTACGTGGAAAAGCTCGAAGATCCAAAGGTTGAGGTTACTGAGGAGATGCAAGAATTCTGGGATCGAATGGGAGTGAATCAGGAATTGGGGCAGAGTACTGAAGATTTGATAGAAGCTTATAATGATTGTAGATCTTGATTGTAGATCATGGTCTCCCGAAGATCGGTTGAGGCTGGGATACCTAAGCATTTATACTTTTTTCATTGAAACACGATAACCATCTTCAGCTACTCGGGTCAGTTTGGCTAGGCTAGTGATGGATTTAGATGTGTTTGAGAATTACCCTTGGGGAAAAGTGGCTTTTAAAAACCTGATTCGGTCTGTAAAGGAGAAAGACATTACGAAGTCGTCGTACACGATCTAAGGTTTTGTAAAAGTTCTCCAAGTATAGATTTACTTTGCTCTTCTAGAATTCGCTGCTAGATTTGGTGAACCTTTTCCAAACGACCCCGAACCATCGTTGCTCTCTTATAAAGGATCCAGAGGGAGAAAGTTTATGAAAGAGAATATGCTCCGACAGGTAAATTTTCAGACTTGTTTAATGTTTTCAGTTTTACGGTATAATAACATATATCGTTTTATTTTATGTAGACACGTATAAACAACCACGCTGTTAAGGACTTCAAACAGATGTTTCCGGTCTGGGAATTTGATGATCATGATGAAAAAGATGTGAAGACTGACAACATTGTGCGAGCAATGTTTGGACACTTTGGCAATGTACCATGGAAATGGGAGAGAAGTCATTAGCCTCCAATAAGTGTGACCAAGTATGTGAAGTCCGAAGTTTCTCTTGATCTGAAGAGGATATCGGAATCAGTTGGTGATGAAGAAACTCGGAAGCGGTCCTGCCCAATTAGAGGTGATGAAGAGGAGTCCATGGTTACCATTTTGAAGGATCACATGGACGATTGTTTCCACAAGATGATGACTGGGTTGAGTAGTTGTGAATCTCAGATCAAGCTAGTCAACACAAAGCTTGTTGACGTGGAGCAAAAGTTAGAGGCAGTAACCGGTGGCCTAAAGGAGGATGCGGCTGATGGAGAGGAGGTCAAGTCGGCACCAAATCTAGTGGATCCCAAACCCTGTGACGATAAGCCGACATACGTCAATCCTAATTTTGGGGTTAGTAAAAAAACCCCTACAAATAAAAGAGGAAGGAAACCCCGAAATAAGTAGACTTGGTTTCGAAATGTGTTTTACCCCTGAACTAAACCCCAATTTTCATACTTTAACACATTAAAGTATTAAACTTTGTTTTTTTTTCAGAAACTATCCTAAACGAATTAAATGGTTTCCACTTGACTGGTACTACATTATAAGAGTCCCGAAACAATGACTATTAGACACTGTAAGTTAGGGTTTAGCCCAATTAAAATTTGCTTGATTCGACAAAATTTAGATGAACTGTGGACGAGTTCATAATAATAATTGTTTTTCTTGAAAACGCAGCACATGGAAGCTGGGATTAACCTACTCAGGCTGCGATTTGCAAAGCATCGTGAGTGTTTTAATTAGGTCGGACATGATCTGTTTCCTTGATTTACTGTTTGCAACGATGTGGAGATCAAATTACAAGGACTTTCTGGACTCTCATGTAAACCCTGATGGTTCAGGCAAGCTCCTACCTTCTGGTTCGTTCGAGTACTACACAGGCCAAACACCAACTTATTGCGTTAGTAATAAGACCTGGAGGTACGAGGTGGATGACCTGTACACGATGTTTCACATAACTGGAGATCACTGGGCGGCAATGTGGATTTCTCTTCCAATGAGGCACATTGTCATCTTGGATAGTCACGCAGATATGCATGCATCAGACATAGCTTTTAAAGCAGCTGGGACTCCTATAGCAGTCTTGGTTCTTTACATCATGCATGAATATGCTCCAGCTCAAGACCGGATCAAGCTATCTTACGATGCATTCACTTATGAGCGGATCAAAGGCCATTTGATCCCACAAAACAAGCAAAGCGGTGACTGTGGCGTTTATTGCCTGAAGTACCTCGAATGATATGCCCTAGGGATGCCATTTCCTAAAACCTTGTGTGATGCAAATATCAAAAAAATCCGAGACAAGATGGCAGCGGAAATATTCGACAAGACTAACGTCACCGGCACAGAGAGGTATGAGTATTCATGGTTGGATGTATACAAAGGTAAGTGATATGTCCAACTATTTATATTCTATATTGTAAGATTAAAGGACTCTGGTTGGCTGTGGTATGGTTGTAAGTTTTTGGTTAACCTATCACTATTGTTTTTTGTTTAGTTGTATATTACTATGGTTTAGGTTTGTTTGTAATATTGTAAACGGTGGTGTGATTGTTAGCTTTTGTTAACCTATCCATTATAACATTATGCTATGGCTTTTGTGTTAGATTACACTTCCCTAACCAGTTTCATAGAACTCGCTTAGCTTAGAACACAAATTTAGAAGTACCTTATGTTGATACCGAGCATCACACAAAGAGTTTTTATTGATGTTATAGCTGAACTCAATATGAGCTGCCTACGTACCCTTGAGAAGGGATCAAGCCATTCGTAGTTCTGTTATTAAAGTTGTGAATGATCTTTGAAAAAAGAGGAGTCTCTTCTATTTATAGGGTTTTGAAATCGGTCTCTCTGGACGATTTCCTTTTTCTATTTGGATTTGGATTCAGGAATATTTCCTTTTCTTGGATAAGATTAAGGAAATATTCCGTAAATTTTAGATGTTAATGCCGATATTGTAAATCGGGCTTTAGAAGACTATAAGCTATTAATGGGCCGAATATCCTTTGGGTATGAACCATCGTAAATCGGGATTAATTGGGCCGATCTCGGTTCATACCGGACTAAACCGGGGGTGCGGAGTACACCACCAACAGTAAGCCCCCTTCCCCCCCCCTCAGTCCAACGAAAGAGTATGTGTAAGAGTTCGGCGGATTTCATGAGTATTTTTAGTCCGGTGTGAATTGAGATTGGAGACTTGCGAGGCTGTTAGCTTGGCTTATATGAGTTTCAACTCAATCTTATTGCGAATTGCGATAACTCGGCTTACATTTGTGAGTATTGAGAACTCGGCTTACGGTGCGAATCTGAGCTGTTCGGCTTAATTTGTGCGAGTTAAATAAACTCGGCCTGGGGGACCCAAGTGAGTTTTATCATACTGGAAGGGTGATTAATCGAACCCTTGTAAACGCATGATACAAACTCAAGGTCTCCTAAGTCGAACCTAATTGTGCGAGATGGGCTCGAATTTTATTGCGGGACTGGCCCCGGCTTTATGATGTGGAGTTTACCACGGCACCATGTGGGTGTTAGCGAGACGGATCTCGGCTTTTTGAGTTTGCATTGTTGAGAAATGCTATCGAACAACTGGCCAGGAAGTCGATGTAATACCGATGAGTTCGGTCGGAACTGCGAACATGTTAGTTCGGCTTGGAGGGACAGACTTTGAATTTCTGAGGAGCTCGGTTGATGAGCTAGAAGAGGTTTGAGCGCAGTGTAGCTCGGCAGAAGAGTGTATTCTGAGATGACGGACTCAAGTCGATGAACTGAACTTGTCTAACCAATTGAGTTGTTGTACCGAACTGAAACTCGAAATTCTGAACAAAAACTGATCTGATCTGAAATGAACTGAATATGACATGCTAAAATTCTGAGCCGAACTAAAACTCTGAATGAAAACTGAAATTCTGGGCTGAACTAAAACTCTGAATGAAAACTGAAATTCTAAAATTATGAATTTGACGAACTCAAGTTGACGAACTGAAGCTGAGTCGAACTGAAATCCGAAATCGACGAACTCAAGGTATTGAACTGAAATTCCGAACTCAAAACTAATGAACTGAATCTAAACCGAACTGAAATCTGGGTCGAGATGAAATTTTGAACCAAGCTGATATTTGAAAATGACGAACAAAAGCTGCTGACGAGCCGAAAATAAGGAACTAAAGCTGTCTGAACTGAGACTGACAAACTCAAACTGACGAGCATGTCAATAATAGTTGAGTTGGGAAAGGTGCTGAAGTGTGAGCTTAAGTGGGAGCTCCGAGCTCGTCTAAGGATCTCTTTTTCCTTTTTTTTTTTTTTTTTAAATGCGAACCTTAGTTCGGCTTGGAGGAGGGACAGACCCTGTGACAATGGTGAATATTCTTTGAATAATATTATAATTTTGATAGATAATACCTGGGTATCAAGGAGTTCGGGTAACGAGCTAAGAATAGCTTCTAGATCGGTGAGCTTAGAATATTCATGTTGCACTGTTGCTTTGAAACTTTGGCTTAGGTCGGTGAGAGAACTGAGAAAATTTTGAACTTGTGCTTATGCGGGATGGATTGACGAGCTGAAGCTCTTAATTGTTGTCGCTACTTTATATTTCTGAAGCGTCTTTTAGCCGGAGCTATGATTTTTGTAAGTCCTGCAACATTTCGATGAAAGCTTGTGAAGAGATCTATTTTCTTTGAGATTTTAGATCATAGTATTTGGTAAAGAAGATGACACTTAGCTTTTGTTGCTGGTGCGGGATTGCTGAGCTCGGCTCTTTGATATTCAACCCTTGTAAAGTGAAGATCTGAAATATTGTGTTCTCTCTCGATTTACTCTATCCATCTCTTTGTGAACTGGATGAGAAGCGGATTGACGAGGTGATTCCGAACTGGTTTTTAGATTCCGGTAAAGAGCTGGTGAAGCCGTGCGGCGAGCTGAGATGGTGATGGTATCAGCTAGAATAAATCTTCTTAAACTCAGTGAAGTATTTCTAGGATGTCATCGGGTATTGAAGCTTGGGAATTGTTGCGAATCTCTGAAGTTTTCCGAGTCCAGAATGAACATGAAAGCTCTTGAGGTCGGCGATGGATAATTTCAGGAATTAATTTTTGAAATCCAGAAGTGGAAGCAACATGTGTTTTTCTTGCCATGGTTGTTTGAAGCAAGGAAGAGGGAAAGGTCTCTGAGGTACTTTGATGGAGCTAGCGATTGAGACGGTTCAGGTCGGAAATCTGCAGTTTGCCGGCAGTTTGCAGGTCTGGTCAGGGTCATCGGATTTGACGTGACCGGAGATTCATCTGAGTCATCGGGAAAGGTTGTTGTTGTTGCAGGAGATTGGGCTTTTAGTCTTCACATCATTCTGGGCCAGCTGTTGGGCCTGGTATTTCATAATATCAGATGGGGCCAAAACCTGTTCAAGCCCAACAGAAAAAGAAAATCTGATTTCCTTCCAACGACAGCTTTGTTTGCCGGAGAAAAGGCGTTCGATTTGGCGGTGTTGACATGCGGTGATGGAGGTGAGGGCGGAGCTCCGGAAAGCTTCGAGTCATGACGGATTGTTGTTGTACGGCGATGATCGAATCTGAGCTCGGTGAGTCTTGTCCCATAGCCCCTACTCCTCTCTTATTTTTTTTTTATTTAAACAAAGGAGCTTTGTCTTTGAATGAAAAGCAAATTAGCGATAGGAGAGATGCAGACATCATCGACTCGAGTCAGAAACAAAGAAAAAGTCAGATCATAAGTCAGTAAGTTCCCGATCAAGAAGCATGAGAGATAATGATGTAATCTTAAACCAAGATGATTAATGCATTGATTCAACCAACGACATCAAATTAAACAAATTAATGAAAATATGTGACGATGTATAATTCACGATGTCTTTCTTTGCAAAGGGCTCAAACAGAAGTTAGAGATATTAATTATAGTTGTTTCGAATACTCTGCAGCCGTAATTTTTGACTAAACAAACTAGGATGAACCGAACTGGTAAAAGATTCACTTATCAATTTTTAATTAATGATTCTGAGTCCATGTATTCAATAAACGTGAAAAGTATGAGGCAATAAGTATAATTAATAACACTTATCTTTGATTGATGACGGATGACGAATAATGGTGAGATCTGGAGATCCGCTACTTTGTATTTGAAGAAGACGTTGTAGGTGATATCGTCAAAGATCCATGTTAGTGATCTTAATCGGTAGAGGCAACGAGAGAATAGATCGGAGATACCATCATCCGATTTAGGGTTTTTTTTAAGAATCTCACTCGCCCCCTTTCCTGGCGTGCCAATTGTTGATACCGAGTATAACACAAAGAGTTTTTTATTGATGTTATAGCTGAACTCAATATGAGCTGCCTACATACCCTTGAGAAAGGATCAAGCCATTCGTAGTTCTGTTATTAAAGTTGTGAATGATCTTTGAAAAAAGAGGAGTCTCTTCTATTTATAGGGTTTTGAAATCGGTCTCTCTGGACGATTTCCTATTTCTATTTGGATTTGGATTCGGGAATATTTTCTTTTCTTGGATAAGATTAAGGAAATATTCCGTAAAGTTTAGATGTTAATGCCGATATTGTAAATCGGGCTTTAGAAGACCATAAGCTATTAATGGGCCGAATATCCTTTGGATATGAACCATCGTAAATCGAAATTAATTGGGCCGATCTCGGTTCATACCGGACTAAACCGGGGGTGCGAAGTACACCACCAACACCTTACACGATCGTATTCAATATGCATTTGCAGACTTCTAGAGTAGACTTCTGTAGAGTAGACTTACATAGCAGACTTCTGAGGTAGACTTCTGTATCAGATATTTCTCTGTTATCCAATCTTCCATGCCTATAAAACAAACATAGAAACTTAACTTCTAACCAAGTAATATAACTCAAATAACACACAATAACTTCTAACATTACACTAACACACTCCGGTGTAGTATGTCTTGGTTGGTGACATTTTGAACAACTGTATTGCTTGTGGATCTTTTGCGGTTTCTTTTATGCCTTGAAGTCTCCAGCCAAGTTTGCCACCTTGACGTTTTTTGCCTGCCTTTTTTACGTTGGACTTCTAGAGGTAGATATTGCACTGCTTCCTCGGTTTTGATAGCAATGCTTGCAGGATATATATTCTTATGCTGCATACAAGTAATCTTTGGAGTATGCCAGGCATACAAGAGTAGCTAGACGCATATGCACTGCATCTGAAACGGCTATAACATGAAAACAAGGTACTTTCTCAATATCATACATTCCACACGCACATTTTCGATGTTCCAAATCAACAACATAATTAAGTGATCCTCCTTTCACATTGAATCGCCAACCATCTATGCCTTCTACCATCAAGTTATCAGCGTAATGTGAACAAATTGCCAAAAAATATTCAACTCCCGAAATATGGATGGTTTGAAGACTCAAAGCATATTCTCGCCTTTTACAAAACCACTATGCTAGCTTCTTCGTATGTAGTCCAATATGAATATTATGGAAAATCCCCGTGCTCGTTTAAGAGCGG
Source organism: Eutrema salsugineum (assembly GCF_000478725.1). Classification (NCBI taxonomy): domain Eukaryota; kingdom Viridiplantae; phylum Streptophyta; class Magnoliopsida; order Brassicales; family Brassicaceae; genus Eutrema; species Eutrema salsugineum. The sequence continues at coordinate 7,942,810 of NW_006256895.1, forward strand.
AGTTGATAGACTTTGCAATTTTGCTCGTCTTTATATTGTATCTATCACCGGGAAAGTGAACTCATGACCACATTTTAATGTCTGTCTCCTCCAAGTACGTTGCAAGCTCAGGTTTTATATGTCGTATCTCGTCCATGTATTAGTTAAAGTCATAAACCATATATGCATAGGCAACACGTTTGACCAAGTATATAAGATGTTTTCCCTTAAACTTGGTGACTATGTTGTGTTTCAGATGATAGTAACATATCTCGCGTGTTACCCACGGTAAAACAGTCTCACATGCCTTCTTAATGGAATGGTGCCTGTCTGAAACTATCACCAAAGGAAATTCGTCTGTAAAAACACACACACAATTTTGTAAAAAACCATTCCTATGCACAATTATTCCCAGACTCTACTATTCCAAAAGCTAGTGGAAATATCTAGATATTACCACCTTGTGCTGTCGCCACTAGCAGAGTCCCTTCATATTTTCCAGCTAGATAACACCCATCAACCACAATAACCCGTCAAAGATATTGAAAACCAGCTATCGAGGCTCTGAAAACTAGGAATATGTATTTAAATCTATTCTGGCTGTCACGTTCAAGGGCAGTTATAGTACCCGGAATGGCTTCTGTGATCTGATGTAAATAAGAAGGCAATCGGCTATATCCATCTTATGGGGTTCCCCTAACACGTTCTTGTGCATACATCAATGCTCTATATGAAGTTGTGTAATCTAGTTTCATACCAAACATCACCTTCATTGAATCTTGAATGTGTTGCGCAGTAATCCCATCAATTATTCCTACACGCCATATAATAACTTCCCTTTGTATCTTGGAGTAGTATGCTTTCGGTGAGCCAGCCGGTCTGAAACAGAACATGTATTAGTTTTCACATACTTTTTTCACCCAAAACGTCTTTGCTTTATAGCTGCTCTAATTCTCCATTGGCATCCTTTCACAGCACATTTAGCAACAAACAGACGTTTCAATGACTTATCAGCTCTGAATGCGAACTTCAACATAACAGTCGTCAACCTTATCTCTGATACCAGCTCATCCTTGGTAGCAAAATTTCTGTTGACTGTGATTTTGTCAATCCAGCTTCTTACCTCATCTTCAATCCACTCACCCTCTGAGTCAGAATTTGAATCCTTATCCTTCACTTTCCCATATTGGTTGTAGTCCTCATCCTCAGACAATGTATCGTCTTCCTCTTTTACTAATTCTTCTTTGATGTCGTCGTTGATCTCACCAGCACACTCATCAACATTTTCATCCTCATGTTCCTCTGCAGTTTCATTTCCATCGTCATCAGAACCCCATCAGCAGCTTCAGGACCCCCATCACGTCCATCCACATGATCATTACGAGTCGGTACACAAATACGTATAACATGCGTCCTACTCAACTCAATCAAGCTTTGTACTTGTATATCATTTGTGATATGCGTAGGAGGGGTATCTGGAGCCACTTACAACATTGAATCTGGCAATGCATAAGTGATCGACACCAAGTCAGTTTTCTTCTCCAGCATGTAATCATCTAGAGCCATAGCCATGAGTTCTTCATGTGTACAACCATCATTCAAGAAGAACATCCTCCTTCATTTGCGATTATTTACCATAAAATGTCACGACTGAGTACCCATAACCCATTCTCCAAATACAACAGGCAACTGTAGGAAGACTTCTTTAGAAGTCTGCTTTAATCCGTGATGGGCTATGGGCCTAGGGTTGTTTTTCATACAAGCCCATTGGTCCATAAAGAAAGTTTTAAATTTATAAAACCCTAAATCTGAAAGTGCACAGATGTACATTGTAGAACTTAGGGTGTCAAACCACAGGGAAGATGTCTAATCTGCAAGAAACAACAAACTGGGAAGTAAGCAAAGTCATAAACCAATAAAAGTTTTGGGGTTTTTGGTTAAGAATCCTAAACTAAACCTAATCTTATATTACAAGAAATAAAATGCAATGCAGGATGAATTGTTAAAAGAATATCTCAAGCATATCGACTCAAACTAAAGACTCTTAAACTCATAGGTGGCGATTTAGACTTCTCCAGTTTACTCTAATCGATGTATGGTGGCATTTCCAATTAGCTTCCAAGCGATTTATCTTCATCTGTTTCTGGGAATCCGCATGGAACTAGAATAGACATATGTATGATTAACCAACTCTCGTCATGTTAATCAACTAATCACTTAGATCTGACAATTAAATCTTGTTTTAATTTCAGAAATAAGATCATGCATTAGACATTGCATTAACCACTCACAACAAGTTCCTTACTTCCTCCATAGATCAAAAACTTATCCTTAGTTTTTCTCAAGTACTTAAGGATATTTTTGACTGCTATCCAGTGACTTTCACCTGGATCAGACTGGTATCTGCTCGTCATGCTCAAAGCACATGCAACATCTAGACGAGTGCAGAGCATAGCATACATGATAGATAAAATATCAGATGCATATGGAATCTTACTCATGCGCTCTCGCTCATCATGTGTCGAAGGACACTGAGTCTTGCTGAGAGTTATGCCATGAGACATTGGAAGAAAACCTTTCTTAGAATCATGCATATTGAACCTATGCAAGACCTTATCTATATAAGTATCTTGACTTAGTCTAATCAATTTGTTTAATCTGTCTCTATAGATTCTTATTCCAAAAATATAGGCAGCTTCTCCCATGTCTTTCATTGAGAAACAACTACTTAGCCATGTCTTAACAGACTGAAGTAGAGGAATATCATTTCCAATGAGCAGTATGTCATCTACATACAATGCTAGAAAAGCAACTGCACTCCCACTAGTTTTCTTGTAAACACAAGGTTCTTCTTCATTTCTAATGAAATCAAACTCTTTGATTGCCTCATTAAAACGAAGATTCGAACTCCGAGATGCTTGCTTCAAACCATAAATGGAACGATGAAGCTTGCATACTTTCCTAGTACTTCCAGGAGCTGTGAAACCTTCAGGTTGTGTCATGTACACATCCTCTTCGATATTTTCATTAAGAAAAGCTGTTTTCACATCCATTTTCCAAATCTCATAATCATAATAAGCGGCAGTTGCTAGGAGAATCCGAATGGACTTAAGCATTGCGATTGGAGAATAGGTTTCGTCATAGTCTGTACCATGAATTTGCTTGTAACCTTTCGCCACCAATCTAGCTTTGTATATCACTATATTACCATCCATGTCTGTTTTTTTCTTGAAAACCCATTTACACTCAATGGCTTTAACACCATCAGGTAAATCTACCAAAGTCCAAACTTTTTTTTCTTGCATGGATCCCATTTCGGATTCTGCGGCTTGTAGCCATTTCTCGGAATCAGGGCCCATCATTGCTTCTTCAAAAGATGTAGGTTCATCACTCTCTATAAGTAAAAGATCAAGATGATCCATTACCCAATCCCCAAATCTATTAGGTTCGTGATGAATTCTTTTGGGCCTACGTACCTCAGGTTCCACAGGAGTTGATTCTACGACTCTTCGTAGATCCAGTTGATTTTCTTCCTCAAGAGTTGGAATATCCTCCTGTGATTCTCGAACTTCTTCGAGTGATACTTTACTCCCACTAGTTCCCTTTGAAAGAAATTCTCTTTCCAAAAAGGCACCATTCCGAGCAACCAACACTTTGTTCTCAGCAGAGCTGTAAAAGAAATAACCTTTGGTCTCTTTGGGATAACCTACGAAGTAGCACTTATCAGATTTGGGTCCAAGCTCTGTAAACATACGTTTAACATAAGCATCACAACCCCAAATTTTAAGAAAAGACAAATTAGGAACTTTTCCTGTCCATATCTCATATGGTGTCTTTTCAACTGATTTTGATGGAATTCTATTTAGCATGAACGCAGCAGTTTCTAAAGCATATCCCCAAAAGGATAATGGAAGATCTGTGTGACTCATCATTGATCGAACCATATCTAATAAAGTTCGATTTCTCCTTTCAGACACACCATTCCATTGAGGTGTTCCTGGAAGAGTGAGTTGTGAAACGATTCCACATTCTCTTAGATGCTCACTAAAAACTTGGCTCAAATATTCCTCTCCACGATCTGATCGAAGAGCTTTAATTCTTTTGCCAAGTTGATTTTGTACTTCATTCTGGAACTCCTTGAACTTTTCAATGGATTCAGATTTTATGTTTCATCAGGTAAACATAACCATATCTACTGAAGTCATCAGTAAATGTGATGAAGTACTGGAAGTTTCCTCTAGCGCTTAAACTCATTGGCCCACATACATCTGTATGTATAAGACCAAATAAATCACTAGCCCTTTCACTGTGTCCAGTAAATGGAGCCTTAGTCATTTTTCCCAACAAACATGATTCACATGTTTCATATGATTCAAAATCAAATGAGTTCAAAAGTCCATCACTATGAAGCTTCTGAATGCGTTTCTTATTTAGATGGCCCAAACGACAGTGCCAGAGAAAAGTTGGATTCAAGTCATTAGACTTAAATCTCTTAGTACGAATGTTATAGACCGGCATATTTTGGTTTAGAACATAGATTCCATTCTCTAATGGAGCACTACCATAAAACATATCATCACGATCAAATGAACAACATTTGTTCTTGATCGAAAAATGAAAACCTTCCATGTCCAAACATGGTATGGAGACTATATTCCTATTTATAGCCGGAACATAGTAGCAGTTCTTGAGTTCTAAAACCATGCCTGAAGGCCAAGACAATGGATATATTCCCACTGCTAATGCTGAAACTTTTGCACCATTAGCCCTCTAAGGTTCTGATGTTCTTTAGAACTTGCACATTTGTACAAATGTGAGCGCCACAGCCGGTATCCAATACCCAAGGAGTAGAACAAGAAGTGGTAACATTTACCTCTATAACATAGATACCTAGAGAAGAAATCTCAAAAGTTTTATTCTCTTTCAGATCTTCCAAACATTTAAGGAGGTTTGTAATGCAGCGACGAAAACGGATTTGAACAAGGACTCGCAGATTCGATCGTGAAAACGGAGTACTTGTGCTCGGATCAAAGACTTCGTATGAGAAAACTTCTCGTTTTATAAATCAAAAACCAACTAGCAATTGAGGACAAACTCAACTACTTATACAACTTAAGCAACAAGCAAAAACCCTAAAACAAAGTCGGTGTTTTAAAAAGAAGAAAGGAAACAACGACAAAGATGAAAGCCCAAAGATAATTAAAGAAACAACAAAATAAAGAAAGCACAAAAGATGCTAGTGTACGCTGCATCAGGTCTCCCGGTGTAAGGAAAAATTCGCCCTCGAATTTTTATCGTAATCATCAGCCTCATAGGGAACAAGATGTTTGTCGTTAAAGACGTCAGCAGTGTTCATTTGTGGAGGTAATCGCAAACGATAAGCATTATTAATCTTCTCGAGTACTTCTAATGGACCTACTTTCTGAGCCTTAGCTTGTTATAAGTGTTAGAAGGAAATCGGTCTTTAGTAAGAACAGCCCAGACCAAATCACAAACCTTGAACTGTACGTCACGACGGTGTTGATCAGCGGATTCCTTGTACTTTGATGTAGAAGCTTCGAGGTTGTCGTGCACTTGTTGGTGAACAGACGCAAACTCTTCGATCAGGTCGCAAGCCCTACCATGATGACGAATACGATCAGGTGCCACCGAAAGATCTGTAGGACCACGCGGAATGAGTCCATAGACAACTTGAAATGGACAGAATCCTGTGCTTCAATTAACTGCTCGATTATGTGCGAATTCAGCTTGGCACAAGATAGAATTCCAGGCACGAATATTATCACCAACCAAACATCGCAAAAAATCTCCTAAAGCGCGGTTTGTAACTTCAGTCTGACCATCCGTTTGAGGATGATAAGTCGAACTCATGTCCAAATGTGTTTTTAAAAGACGCCATAATGACCTCCAAAAATGGCTAAGGAACCGAGAGTCACGATCAGATACAATCGATAAAGGCAGGCCATGGAGCTTATAAACCTCGCGGAAAAAGAGGGTAGCAACCTGTACAGCATCAGTGGTCTTCTTGCAAGGCACAAAGTGGACCATCTTGGAGAAAGGATCGACAAGGACAAAGATAGAGTCGTGGCCACGTTGCGTACGAGGGAGACCGAGAACAAAATCCATGCTGATATCGGTCCATGGTTGGGTCGGAACATGCAGAGGTAAGTACAACCCAGCGTTGTTTGCTTTATCCTTAGCTGTTTGACAAACAACACAACGCAAAACAAATCGCTCGACATCACGCCTAAGAGACGGCCAGAAATACGAGCTGCTCACCAAATGTAGATGTGCGATCACGCCCTACATGACTTTCGCCATGAAGTTCACGTATCAACTGAAGCCGCAAGCTACACTCCGGGATGCAAAGTCGATTACTTCGGAAAAGAAACCCATCGACAATGAGATAGTCATCGCAAACACCTAATTGTGCATCAGCCCAGATCTTACTGAAAAACACATCGGCAGGGTATAACTCAGGGAGAACCGAAAATCCAGGAACCGAGACATGCAACGTAGATAAAAGAGAATGCCTGCGACTAAGTGCATCAGCCACCTTGTTTAATGTGCTAGCCTTATGCTTGATTACGAATGTGAATTGTTGTAAATACGCGAACCAAGACGCATGACGAGCTGAGACCTTATCTTGGGACCCCATGTGTTTGAGCGCGTCATGATCTGTAAAAAGAACAAACTTCTTGTGGAAGAGGTAATGACGCCAATGCTTGATCGCCTGTACCACAGCATAAAGTTCAACGTCATAGGTGCTGTAACGTTCTCGCGCACCTGCAATTTTCTCGCTGAAATACGCCACCGGTTTGCCCAATTGACTCAAAACAGCTCCTATACCCAGCTTAGATGCATCACAGTGTAATTCAAAAGCCTCGTTAAAATTTGGAAGAACCAAAACATGGGCGGTAGTTAGCTTCATTTTAATGCACTGAAAAGCCAATTCCGCTTCATGGGACCAAACAAGCTGAGTTGCCTTCATGCAATCAGTAATCGAAGCCATTATCGAACTAAAGTGGGGAACGAAGCAACGGTAAAACGAAGCTAAACCATGAAAGCTACGTACTTCAGTGATAGTGCGCGGAGTCGGCCAGGAGTGAATGGCAGAGACTTTGGCCGGATCCACCTTTAAACCTTGCTGCGATATAATGTACCCAAGATACAAGACTTGATCAACTCCAAAAGCACATTTCTTCGGTGCACCAAATAGCTACTCCTTGCGTAACACCAGCAATACCGAACGAAGATGCGAAAGATGCTCTGTCAGAGAAGAACTAAAGATCAATATGTCATCGAAATAGACAACAACAAAGCGACCAATAAACAGACGGAGAGCCTGGTTCATAACACGCATAAATGTGCTCGGTGCATTGGACAATCCAAAAGGCATTACGAGCCACTCAAACAACCCTTCCCGCGTTTTGAAAGCGGTCTTCCACTCGTTATCAGGCCGGATCCGAATTTGATGGTACCCACTTTTAAGATCCAGTTTAGTAAATACCGAGGCGCTGCCAATCTGATCAAGCAAATCATCTAGACGAGGAATCGGAAATCTACAGCGGACTGTGATCTTATTAATGGTCCTGCTATCCACACACATACGCCAGCTGCCATCTTTGTTTGGGATCAGTAACGCCGGTACAGCACAAGGGCTAAGACTTTCAAGCAAATACCCTTTGGCCAGCAATTCTTCTACCTGACGACGATGCTCGTCATGCTCCTGCGGACTCATGGGATAATGAGGGCGATTAGGGAGGGCCGGATTGGGAACAAGATCGATGCAATATTGAAGATCACGCAACGGCGGTAACCCCTCAGTTAACTCATCAAGGAAGACATCACTGAACTCAGTCAATAACTCGGAGGAGCATCAAGATCGGATGAATGTGAGATCGGCTTCACAATTAAGGCAAAGGTGATATCAGCGGACTGGATTTCCGAGAATAAAGTCGATCTGGCAATCAAGGACGGTGACTTAGGAATATCCGGAGTCACCAAAGGAGATGTGGCATCACTAGTAGGTGGCGAAATGGCATATGTGGTTTCTTGAGCAGGAAGGAGGACTATGTGTCGTCCCTCAAAAGTGAAACTATGCGTATTCGCGAACCCATCATGAATTGCTTTTCTGTCGAACTGCCACGGACGTCCCAAAAGTAAGTGACAGGCGTCCATTGGAATAACGTCACAGTAAATCAGGTCCTTGTAAGTAGAACCGATAGAGAATGAGACTCGACAACGCTTTGAAATCCGTAACTCCGTCGACGTGTTTAACCAAACCAGCTTATACGGCACAGGATGTGTCTCAGTGAATAAACCAAGTTTGCGCACCGCCTCTTCGGAGATCACATTAGCACAGCTTCCGGAGTCAATTACCAGGCGACAGACTTTCCCGCGAATAGTACAAGATGAACGAAAGATATTGGTACGCAACCAAGATTCTTCCTGCACACCCGGGCTCAAACAGTTGCGACGCACTATCAACAAAGGCCCTTCGTCACCACGCAACAACTCCTCTTTCTCTTCTTCCTCAACATCACCATAGTCATCATAAGTAGGTTCGTCAGTGGCCAATAAACCACGCTTTCCTTGGTGAGGACAAGCAGACTGGCGATGACCTGTTTCCTCACACGCGAAGCATTTAAACAACGGAGGTCGCTGCTGCCACTGTGGTGCTGTTGTATCGCTCTCACCCTGAACTTTTGACGACTCAGCTGCACGCAACTCCCCAGATTGTGTTGAACGAGATCTTCCGGAAACTGAGTTCCAGGCCGTCGAAGAAAGTCGGGACTGTTGCTCAATCAACAAAGCTTGCTGGTGAGCTTCAGAAACTGACAATGGATTAAACTAGAGGAGGACATTCTGAATTTGCACACGTAATCCTCCAATGAAACGAGAGACGAGATGGTCCTCTGTTTCGACGAGCGTACTCCTTGTCAACAGCGTGAAAAATTCCGATGCGTATTCATCCACCGTTTTGTTCCCTTGTCGCAAATTCTGGAAACGCGTATAGATTGTCCGAGAATAGTTGTAAGGTAAGAAAGATTTTCGCAACTTAGATTTCAATTTTTCCCATGAATCAACTCGCGGTTTTCCAGCACGAGCTCTCTGTTCCTTCACATGTTGCCACCACGCGGAAGCCCTGCCCCGAAAGCGAGAAGCAACCAACGGAATGCACAAATCATCGGGAACCTGTTTGAACGCCAAGATCTCCTCAACGCCACTAATCCAATCCAACAGTTCTTCTGGTTGAAAGCCGCCATGGAATTCTGGAATATCAAGCTTGAATCCGAAGTCCCCCCTGCGATTTTCCACCTGCGGAACTGCCACAACACCACACTGTTGTCGATGGTTCCCCTGCTCGCGAAGTCTCGCGAAAGGGTTATCATCCACAACGTCATCTTCTTCCACCTCGTCATCATATGCCGCAAAGACCGGTGCAGCACGCGGAGGTGCACCAGGAGCTGCACGATTTGCCTGATTCCCTTGAACCATGGTGCGTAACGCTGCTTCGAGAGAGTGTTGCAAAGCCTGTTGCAACTCTTGTGTAAACTCAGCGAACACTCCCCGCAAAACGTCGGCTTGGTCATCTCTCTGCTGTTGATTCGTCTTCTTAAGAGGCATGATGATGAGACCGTTTTGGCTCTGATACCAACTAATGCAGCAACGGAAACGGATTTGAACAAGGACTCACAGATTCGATCGTGAAAACAGAGTACTTGTGCTCAGAGCTCAACGGAAATTGAGATCAAAGACTTCGTATGAGAAAACTTCTCGTTTTATAAATCAAAAACCAACTATCAATTGAGGACAAACTCAACTACTTATACAACTTAAGCAACAAGCAAAAACCCTAAAACAAAGTCGGTGTTTTAAAAAAGAAGAAAGGAAACAACGACAAAGATGAAAGCCCAAAGTTAATTAAAGAAACAACAAAATAAAGAAAGCCCAAAAGATGCTAGTGTACGCTGCATCAGTTTGATTCACTCGATTTATCCTTCTTAAGAACACATCGCATAGAATAGGAACTTTGAGGGTTTGACATAACTGGAAAAAGAAAAGCAGAAGTTAATATGATGTTCAAGAATTTTGAGCATTCTAACTCACACTATACCCAAACAAAAAAATTTCCTCAAAATGAGTATAGTATCCAAGATCCATATTTCACTAGAATCCAAGTGAGCTTTGGCTCCACCCCCGAATATCTAGCTATTTAGGTAAGCAACACTATTGCTAATTATATCCAATATAATTCTTGGTTGTGGAAGACATCTTATGTCTTATCCAACTCTATGCCTCTAAGCCCAAAACCGTTTTCATAGCCTAGTCAAGTAAACCAATATTTTCTCATATGGTAACCGTTATCATCTGTCTCACTCTCAAATAATTGCAGACAGCTGCTTTGGCAGACCCGCCATACAACAATTCAAGTTTTAACCGTTGATAAGATTAGAGAGACATCAAATAACTTGATATTGGTTTAGGAATTAATATTAATCCAATTTTACTTATATTAAATTTATATCTAATATAACTAATACATATTTTATATGTATTTAATTAGATTACATGTAATTAACATAATTTAAGTCTAATTAAAATATTTAATTAGTTATTATTTAATCTTAAATAGAATTTTAGAATCTAATCAAATTAGAATTCTAATTAAATAAAAGATCTAAACGATTAAACCAAACCAATCGTACCAAGCAACTAAACCAAGTGACTGCATCAATTGGTCTCACAAATCGCATATGCATATTATAATAATTATATATTCAAGACAGTTATGTATTACAATAATACGAATTGGTCTTTGCAATTAAATATGCATGACTTGGTAACTATTACATGCACACGCGAGGAAAGGAAAACATGTTTTGGATATTACATATTATTAACATAATTATCGAATGATCATATCAAGCATAATTATCTTATGTTTCGTTTGAATATTTACCTTTCATAAAATCAATATTTCTTAATGTATGAACCAACATGTACATATTTATTTAAGAGTCAAAAATATCTATTTTAAAATTGATAAACACCGTAATCAAATTAGGGGTTTTACGAACATGTCAGAAAATCAATTTCAAACATTGTGAAACCATCAGAATTATTTATCTATAACAAATTATAGATTAAATAAGATTCAATTTCAGTATTAAACAAGCCTATTCTAATATCACTGTTGGAATTCGTACCGGTTTATAACAATTTATAAATATTAATTACAAATTTAATCGCCAGGATTCATACAAATACTGAATTAAATCTAGGTTATAGAGTTTATGAATATACCTGGATATTTTGCAGCGGAACGGTGAGCGAATACGATTCGAGATTATTTTAGCACCCCAAGTGTTGTGCCTCTATTGGTATCCACACACACAAACTGGATCGGAATGGATATGCTAGTACCTTCGAGATCGAATCTCAAACACTCGTCACACGAGCTTGTTTCTCATTGGATTTAAAGCCTGTTAGGTTCCTATTGTTTCACAAACAAAGAACTCCGTACGTGATATAGCTTTTGTTTCTTCAAAAGAAATTGATTACTTCCTTCGCAAGAAAAGAATCTCTGCGTGTGTTATAGCTGTGCGGCTCGCTCACTTTTACGTAAGTGGAGCTTCATATTTATATGGAATAATAGTAATCCCTAATCTAATCATATTAGCATTAGCCAAGCCCACATCACTTCAAGCGCATTCCTCTTAATCCAATTAAGATTATTAATCGTGTAAAATATATATATATATCTCATATAGATATATATTACATGAAATCCAAAATCCAAATTTATTAAAATTAGTCTAATCATATTAGACTTAATTATTTCTTAATCTAATTTGCTTAGATGTGTGACCTATAGGATCATATAATATTAGTAACGGATTCTCAACCCATAGATTATAAGCGGCTTCTAGCAAAACATTATAACTACCTAATATTATACGATTGTCAAATCTTGACATTACAACTTTAACTAGAGTAAAGTACAAATGATTTCAGGACATTCCCAACTTTTAGGGCTGCTAAACAATGTTTTCTTATAGTTCCTAAGGTCTTCCAGGTCTCATTTAGGGCTTCTCTGAAGAGAAATGGCAAAGTGGGCTTTCATGTTGGGCCTTGTGGCTCGTCGTAAGGTCCACCGGGGGTGAGAGTCTTCCAGGACAGGTATTTATAGCCTAACTTTTAGGGCTGCTAAACAATGTATTTATAGGTCCTAAGGTCTTCCAGGTCTCATTTAGGGCTTCTCTGAAGAGAAATGGCGAAGTAGGCTTTGTTGTGGGGCCTTGTGGCTCGTCCTAAGGTCCACCGGGGGTGAGAGTCTTCCAGGACAGGTAAAACATGTGTTTCCCGCGGGTGAGAATCTTCCGGGACTGGTGAACTGGGTCAACTTGTTCTCTATGTGTCTTTTGATTGCACTGTTGGATCTTTGTGATGTTAAGTGCTATGGAAAGCTGGTTGTCTCCTCTTGATTTTCTCCAAATTTGAGCTGGATCGGACGTTGAGAAAGTCTTCATTTGAGGCTGAACTTCTGACGGGACTCTGAGCTAAAAAGGTGAATTTCTTCCATTTTGCCATCATTTTCCCTAAGTTTCCTGAAAAGAGCCTTTGAAACTACAAATACATGGAAATCATAATAAAAGTTCCTAAAACTGATTAAAACATTTGAAAAAGCATTTGAAATCAATGGTGAAAATGGATCAAAATCAGGTGTTATCAATTCACTAAAGCCTAAGCATCCAAGAAAATTCATAACTTCGTAAGTATAACACATAACCACGTCAAACTCATGTAGATGCAACAAAAAAAACAAATGAACATGTCAAAACAAGAAAATTATTTTTACCAGTTACAAATATTCAAAAAATAATTTTTTTAAGTAAGATAATTAGGCAGACTTCTTATGCAGTCTGCTATGTTATGCTCTTTCGTAACAGCATACTTCGTCTACAGGTTTCATATGAAATCTCCTAAGATGTGCTAGTTACCTTTAAAATCAAGAAAATTCATAACACTTAAACACACCAAATTCATACAGGTGCAAGAACCATACCTAACATACAAGAATAAAAAAAAATCACACATATTTTATAAAATGCATTTTTAATATTAAAAAATGCAGACATCCGTTAAAAGTCCGCTGTGCAAATTTCACGGCGAAGTCTTCAAAAAAAAGGGCTAATTTTGCAATTGACCAAAAGTTTGAGTTTTTAGTGCTGCTACCGAGTAAAAGAAGTTTGTTGTGGTAAAGAAGTCTGCTTATGAAGTCTACTCTAAAAAAGAAGTCTACTCGAGGTTAGTTTTGCATTTGACCATATGGTTGACTTTCAAAGAAGATTTCTAAGCAGACTTCTTTGACTTCTAAGAAGTCTGCTTGTAGGTCAGATTTGCATCTTAATCAAATAAATAGCACACTTCTAAAGAAGTCTGCTCTTAAATTTTTTTGTAGCAGACATCTTTAGTAGTATGCTAAATTAAGTCAAAAATTGTCAAAATCTTCGTCAATTGCAAAAATAATCTTCCGAGTCAAACTATGAAATCTCAGACTTCTAAAGAAGTCAGCAACAAGAGTCAAAGTATGACATTTTTTTTGGTTAAATGTAAGAACAACCTCGCTTTTCGGCAGACTGCATTTGAAGTCTAAATGATTTTTTTTTTTCAAAGGACATTTCTCAGACTTACAAAGAAGTCTACTTTCAAAAATATCAAAAAACGTCAATTGCAAATCTAACCTCTGTGTTGACTAGCAGGCCGTAAAAGAAGTTTACTTTCGCAAAACAGAGCTAAATGTTAAGGAAAATGAAGTTGATGTTTACCTACTTCTAATTTGAACTCGATTAACTTTGACAGAAGCCCATAATTTTTGTACTACACCGATAGCAAACTGGCTAAGACGTTGCAATGCAAGAATCTCCAAAAATTTATGATTTGTGAAATTGGAACATATGAAAACTAACATGAAAGAGTTTTTTAGATGAAACTGAAGAGAAATTTAGAGATAAAATGAAGTTCTGAGCGACACAATAAACATTTAGAGCTTCAGATGCGGTTGGGCAAACATTTAGAGCTTCAAAATTGGTTGGTAATGGTGGTCTACTACCATCGATTGAAGAAGTCTACTCCAAAGTCTTGAGAGAAGAACAACGTTTGGGTGGCGTTCGTGCTCAGGAACAGCAGCAGGATGCTGCTGGCTTTATGAATCAGGAAACAAATTCGGGATTAAGCTCTGAGGTTTCTGTCCTGAAATCTCGGATGCTCTATATTCATTATGGTCATTCAGGGCATGAGAAAAAGGATTGTTGGCAAATCGTGGGGTTTCCCGAGTGATTCACAAATCGTGGTGAGAAAGGTGGTGTTAGCCGTGGTGTAGGTTGGAGTAGAGGATATGTCACAGTTACTCATGCTACAAGTTCGCATGCTTCTCCTTTTCCAGAGTTTACTCCGGAGCAGTGGAAAGTGCTTTCTCAAATGATCAATAAAAAATTAGGCACTGGTACCTCTGAAAAATTTTCTGGTAAGACTAAATATGGCGATGTTATTCTTGACACAAGAGCCTCCCACCACATGACAGAGAATTCATCTCTCTAAACCGAACTTGTGTCCATTCCACCGTGTTTTGTGGGTTTCGCGGATGGAAGTAAAACATTTGCGTTGAGCATGGGAGTGTTTCCTTTTTCGGATAAAGTCTCGTTGTCTAATGTTCTTTATGTGCCTTCGTTGAATTGCACAATGATTTCTGTCTCTAAGATATTAAGGCAAACAAGTTGTTTTGCTATGTTTACTGATACTTTTTGTATCTTGCAAGACCATTTTTCAAGGACTCTGATTGGAACCGGTAAAGAGCGAGATGGGGTATATTGCTTGACGGATGTTGCTACCACGAAGATTCACATTGTTGATGCAAATTTAGATCAGACTTTATGGCACCAGCATTTGGGGCATCCTAGTTTTTTCGTGCTCTCGGCTATACCTTCGTTTTCAAGTTCATCTGCTTCTGTTAGCTCAAAGTCTTGTGATGTGTGTTTTCGAGCTAAACAAACCAGAGAGGTTTTTCCAAAACAGTATTGTTAAAACAACCGATTGTTTTTCTTTACTACATTGTGATGTTTGGGGTCCATACCAAGCTCCCTCTTTTTGTGGAGCAGTTTAATTTGTAACCTTCGTTGATGATTTTGTGAGAGCTGCTACTCAAGAAATCAGAAGTGCGTCAAGTCTTAACAAAATTTTTGGCATACACAGAAAAACAATTTGGCAAGTCTGTCAAATTGGTTCGCAGTAGTTCATGTGTCTCTCCCCGTTTTTTCGTGAGCGTGGGATTATACATCAGACATCCTGCATAGGGACTCCACAGCAGAATGGTAGAGTCGAACGTAAGAACAGACATATTCTTAACGTGGCAAGAGCCTTATTGTTTCAGGCCAGTTTACCAATTAAGTTCTGGGGTTAAGCAGTTTTGACGGCTGCTTACTTGATCAATCGTACACCTACTGCCACTCATCTTGGCCGTTCTTCATATGAAGTCCTTCATGGAGTCAAACCAGATTACACTCTATTGCATGTTTTTGGCTCAGTGTGCTACACTCACCATATTACTCGAGACAAAGACAAGTTTGGTGAACGTAGCCTCCTTTTTGTATTTGTTGGTTATCCTTTTGGGAAGAAGGTCTGGAAGGTCTTCGACATTGACCGTAATGAGTTCATTGTATCAAGAGATGTAGTGTTTCGTGAAGATGTTTTTCCCTTTGCTGCTCAATCATCTGTTCCTTACTCTGTTTCATCACCAGTTGTTGCTTGCGATGAGGATAGGCGTGTTTGTTCGGATTCTTTAGCAAGGGGGCATACTGACTCTACTTCTTTTGGTATTGGAGAAGCAGATAGTCCACCACCAGCTGATGATGCCATTGTCTCCTCTCCTCCCTCTACACTGCCTGTCCCAGAGGATGTTAAGGCTGAGGTGGACACAGATATAGTTGTTGTTGCTGATGTTGTTAATTAGCCGCCGGTAGTCGAAGAATAGCTTGGTTGTGGACACAGACAACAGACTCGATCCGTCTTACTCAAAAGATTTTGTGTGTAACACAGTCACTCGCGATAGTAATGCCCTTTACCCGTTGACAGATTACATATCAGATACTAATTTTTCTCCCAAGGCATCGTGCTTTCTTAGCTGCAAAGTAGGACTCTCACGAACCTAAGCATTTCAAAGAGGCTGTCCAAATAAAAGTGTGGAACGATGGTATGAACACTAAAGTTGTTGCTTGTGAACATAATCGGACATGGGATATCACTGATTTGCCACCAGGCAAGGTTGCACTCGGCAGTCAATGGGTATTTAAGACAAAGTACAAAGACGACGGGACGATTGAGCGGTACAAGGCCCGTCTAGTTTTCATGGGAAATAATCAGGTTGAAGGAGAAGACTACAATGAAACATTTTCTCCCGTAGTTAGGATGACCATAGTTCGTACTCTTCTCAGGCTTGTCGCAGCAAAAAATTAGGAAGTTTATCAAATAGATGTACACAATGCTTTTCTTCATGGTGATCTTGAGGAGGAGGTATACATGAAGCTTCCTCCAGGATTCAGACATTCTCATCCTAACAATGTCTGTCATTTGCGAAAGTCGTTGTATGGCCTTAAACAGGCTACGCGTTGTTGATTCAAGAAGTTGTCGGATGCTCTGCTTAAGTTCGGGTTTGTCCAGTCTTATGATGATTATTCTTTGTTCTCGTATACACAGAATGGACTTGAGTTGCGTGTTTTGGTGTATGTTGATGACCTTATTATATGTGGCAATGATGGTTACATGCTTCACAAGTTTAAAGATTACTTGAGTAAGTGTTTTTCGATGAAGGACTTAGGCAAGTTGAAATACTTTCTCGGCATTAAAGTCAGTTGAGGATCAGAAGGTATCTTCTTGTCACAGCGCAAGTACACTTTAGACATCATTGCTGACACGGGTAATCTTGGCTCTAAGCCAACTCCTACTCCTCTAGAACAGAATCACTAGCTGGCTCTTAGTGAGAGCCGTCTTCTGTCTGATCCGACTCAATATCGGAGACTGGTCGGGCGTTTGATTTACCTTACTCATACTTGTCCTGAGTTAAGTTATGTCATACACACTTTGTCTCAGTTTATCCAGAGCCTTAGCAAGCTCATTGGAAAGCTGCGATTTGAGTTGTTCGTTTCTTAAAAGGTTCTCCTGGGCAGGGTATTTTACTCAAAGCTGATTCATATTTGACGCTTACGATCTATTGTGACTCAGATTGGTCATCGTGTCCATTGACTCGACGTTCTTGTAGTGTGTTTGTTGTTTTACTTAAAGGATCTCCGATTTCTTGGCGAACGAAGAAGCAAGATACAGTCTCTCATTCCTCTACCGAAGCTGAATATCAGGCTATGGCAGCAGGTCTTCGTGGGGTTAAGTGGCTTCGAAAATTGTTGAAAGAATTGGGCATCGAACAAGTTGCGCCTACTCGTTTTTTTGTGACAGTGAGGCTGCTATAACATTGTGAAATATCCTTTTTTTAATGAGCGTACCAAGCACATAGAAAACGATTGCCATACTGTAAGAGACGCTGTTCACGAAGGTGTTATTGTTACCCAACTTGTTCGTACGCATGATCAGCTAGCCGATATCTTAACCAAAGCATTAGGATGATCTTATTAGTTTGATACTATACTGTCTAAGTTGAGCATTCAGGATCTTTACACTCTAAGGGATATATGTAAATCCCTTTGTTTTATGAATATTTCCTATTTTGTAAATAATGATTTTGTCCCACATTGATAGTTGAGTTTATGTGGAGAATTTGATAATAAATACTTGTAAATGTCATTCAATAAAATTAAGTTGGTTCAGTATCCAATTCTACATCAGAGGATATACATTCACAACTCTAGTTTGATTAACTACTTAAGCCATGAAAAACAAATAGTTTTCTATATTTAATGTTGATAATTTAATAATATTTAGGATTTCTTGATTTTTGTAGACAAAAGAAGCCAGAGGTATGCGTCTGGATCACATGGAGTTGATGAAGAAGGTGCGCACCAACAAGAAAACTGGGGTTATTAAAGGTGGTCTCATAAGTGAGATTTATGAGAAGGTGAACCCTAAACCACATAATCAGCTCGACAAGGTTTTGAAACCCCACGGCCAATTATATATATTATAAGCAAAGTAAAATTTTAGTTTAAAGCTCTCTCATTAAATATCAAGATGGCTAATTATCCTTTGCCCTTTCTTTAAAAAAATAGTTAAATTGATTCAAATAATTTTTTTTTATAAAAATGCATAATAATCTTTTATAAAAATTAATGTTATAAACCAAAAACTGAAAAGAATTAAAAACAACTTTTTAAAATATATATAATAAAATAAAGCAAACCCAAAAATTAAATACCATCCAATTTTAAAGACAAAAATGTTTACTAAATAAGTGTATTGAACTCACAAACTAATTGAATTAAGGCAAAAGCGAGTTCTTTGTCTCCACATAATTTTTTTTCATCTTCTTCTTCTTTTTCTTATTTATCTTTTAGTTTTTCTTCTTTATCGTGTTTTCTTTATATTTTTTCATTGTCTTCCATTTTTATCTCTCCTTCTTCTCTCACGTTTTCTTCTTAGTTTTCTTTTATTTTTTTTTAATTTCTGTTTTCTTTCCTTTTTATTCTATATATCTTTTCTTACTTCTCAGTTATTAACGTTTTTTGCCACATCTTCTTCTTGTTTGCTTTTTTTCGCATCTTCTTCTTATTGTACTTCTTCTTCATTTTCATCGCTTTCGTCTTCTTCGTTCTCTCCAACTTCATATTCTTCTTATTTTATTTCATCTTTTATATCAATCAAATATATGTACTTAAAAACTATAAGTCTCTCTCTCTCCCCATCCATGCGTCATTCCCTCTCTCTCTTTCAATATTTCTCTCTCATTCTCTTTCTCCCCTCATCCTAAATTGTATATATCATACGATTTAGATAACTACATTTAAAGTAAGAAGTATTTCGAACATAAAAAATAGGAACACAGAAAATACGAACTAACATAGATTTAATATCATGTACCAATGAGGTTTAACTCTCTCTACCATTTCTCTTTCTCTCTTTGTCTTTCTGCCTTTCTCCTCTCTTTCTCTCTCTCTCTCTCTCTCTCTCTCTCTCTCTCTATTTTTCCCTCAATTTCTCTCCCTTACACTCTCTCTCTCCATCGACATGTCCCTGAAAACTTTAACTCAATTTCTCTATATCTCCCTCTTTCTCCAAATTCATCACCCACTTCTCCTTCTTATTCCTCAAAATTTTTCGTCTTGTCATAACTCTTTATTATGATTTTTCTTTTCTTTTTTTTTGGTCTTCTTCTTCGTCTTTTCATTCTTCTTTATCATTGACCTCAATTTTTCTTATTTCTTATCTTTTCTTTCCTCTTCTTCATAGTCTACAACTTCTTTTTCATTTCTCTCTTCGGATTTGTCTTCTTCTTCT
>NW_006256895.1:7962947-7989881 GCF_000478725.1 Eutrema salsugineum
TTCTAAAGTTAAAAGAATTATAGGTGAATAAAAGTAAGAGCAATATATATAATTTCTTAGGAAAATTATTTGTAAGTCCTTTTTACAATAAATAACAATTATGAATATGTAAAAATAAGAAAAATATATAAATTATTAATTAGCAAAAACTAATTAGAAATCTGTTTAGTCTTTTATTTTTATTGATGATTATTAAATTTAGAAAGTACATTAGGAAGAATAGTTAATATCCAAAAACACAACGAAAAATCTAAGAAGTTGTTAAAATAAGATAATTAAAAAAAAATCAAGGACAATGCAGATAATTGACGAAACTTATACTAAAAACATTGAATGGATCTCCAAACACGAAAAGGATTCATCATAGAACCTGCACATAACAAAGCATTATACATCATTCGAAGAGAGGAGCAAGAACCCATTGACTTGTCTCATAGATAGCTTCGGCATACTCGATATCATCATAAATTAAACCCAAAGCATAACATGCATCTTTGAAAGTAGGGTGGACAACACCATTAATTGTTCTTATACCCATAAAAAACATGGATCACGAACGACATGTAATGAAACCCTCAAGTAACAAACTTCGCCAGCGTTAGGGTTACAGTTGGCTATAATACTCAGTCTGGAATTGCCGCAAAGACGGGGATGCCATTGATGTTTTAATGATACCAAACCCAATGGGTCGGAAATTTGGAATATATATACGATATGGCTTCAGGATAGTATTAATTACATTTCAACTGACCTGTAAATTTATCATTGTAAACATCATCAAAAAATGTTCATCTTCTGTAAACATGATTTGAGATGGAGGCAGATTATGGCAAAATCTGAGGATCACAGAGGGGAATATTGCTAGTCACTATAAAAAATTCATCAAATTTTTGAAGGAAAGAACTATTAGGCAATTGATTTAAATCTGAAAAAAACATTTAAAGCACGAACTAAAATAAAAAAACATAAATTTTTATTTACCTGATGATTCTATTGTAAGGCAGGAGATGAAATATTCAATTAGCAAAGTATGAACTATAAAAAATAGTAGGTTGTCATTACGAAAATGAATAAATAATAGTATATATCTATTTTTTTAAAAGAACGTAGATGAATTTTTTAAAAAGATGCTAGACCTTAGAAGACGGATGTTGTATGTAAGAAAACATGAAGACCGAAAGAAGTATATATAGCACGATAGATATGCTAGAGTATAGATTAGCACCGACTTTGATATCGGTGGCCCATAACCGACTTCGAGATTAGCGGTCTATAAACAAAATTGCTGACCCATAATTGAGGGAAAACGACATGTCATGGGTATTTCCATGTAAGATTAATGATCGGCCTATCAGAACAAATTAAAACGCCACATAATATTTTTTAATAATGACACATAGAACAATCGTTGTGGAGACGACACATCAGATTTTTGACTTCGCAAATAATAGTATAGATTCCATATATTTTTACAAAAGATATAACCTAATATTCAATTGTTATTTTTCATGTAATTTTGGAAATATAATTTCCTTTTTTAACTGAAAATTATACTGATAATCCTGAAGGATATGTTCTTTTGTTAAAGGAAATTAACAATTATTATTCAATATTTATTAGAATGAATAATTTTATGTGTTAGGCAAGAACATTATTATATATGAAAACATAAATATTTTAGTTAATCCCAAATTATAAAAAAACAAATTTGAGATAACAATGAATTTAGTCTTATATATTTCAAAATCACTTTTTGGTTAATTTTAAAAATAGTTTAAAGAATTTATTTAGATAAATATCTATAGTGAATTGTTAATTTTGTTAAATCTTGCAATGTTTTACAAATTTATGTAGATAAATTAATAATATTAAAATCTACTATTGAAATTTTATTGAGTTTAATGTCAATGTGCCTTAATGTAATATTAAAGTTTTCTTGTTTATAATGTTGCTTTAGTAAAAATACAGGAATTATATTATATATATTCAAAAAAATTAGCGATTATTAATTTATATTTGCAGAAATAATTTGTAGCGATTAATCTTAAATTTTGAATTTGATATGAAAATCAATTTATCATTCAAACGAAATGCTTTTTTGGGGAAAAAAAATCTATAATGGTTTTCAAGAATGTTTGGAAATAGAAATAGTATGACTGTATTAAAAAAATTACAATATGTCGAATTAGTGAGAGGTTATCATGTGGCAAAGTAAATTAATTGTGGACTTCAAAACTGTTTGTTTATGGAGATAATAGGAGAAAAATAAAAATAATTAATTAAATAGATAAATACTGAGAAATATACATCAGCAAATTGTGGCCTCAAAGTATCTCATGTTTAATATATTAGGGTTGAGTCCGCGTTTCGCGCGGATTTTAATTTGTGTTATTATTTTATATGTTTTATATACTATTTCTTAATAAATAATTTGTTTGATATTTATTTTAGTATAATAATTAATTTTTTATATTTGTCTTGTGTTAACAATGCATTTGTTCTGTTAGTTATCTTTATTAGTGTTTTTATATAACAATAAAATTTTCTTAATCATATTATTAAGTTCTGTTAAATTTTAATTTTATGTATTTTTATATTTTTAATATTTTTAATATTTTTTCTCTTTTTTTTTTATCTTCAGATTCTCATAGTTTGTTATCTTCATCTTTTGTTCTCATTTGTACCTTTAACGTCTTTGTCTTCATATTTTCTAAAATTTTTCTTCATGAGCTTCGTATTATTCCCTTTATTTTTTTTTTCAAATTCTTTTTCATGGTTTTCGATTTCTATTTTTTTTTCTTCTTCTTCTTTTTTTTTTTTTTGGTTTTTCTTTATCTTCTTCTTCTCATATTGTTTCATCTTCATTTTTTTTTATATATTTTGATTTATCTTTTTTCTTCTATTTTTTTAATTCTTTTTAGTTGTCTTTTGACTTTATTTTCAATTATCATTATTTTTTCTAATTCTTTTTCAATTTAATAATATATTATCTTTAATAAAATATAGTTATTTAAATTTACTTAGTATTACAAAGTTATTTAATTATTAATATCTAATTGTAATTTTTTTTAACACTAAAATCTTTTTTATTATATTTAATTATACTTAATATATTAATAATAAATATATATATATATATATATATGTATTAAATGCATATTTATTTATGGGTTTGCTGGAGAGAAAACTCTCCTATTATATAATAGATTGAAGATATTTCTTGTAATAAGAAGAATACTTAATTGAATAAAGATTTGCTTATTGGGCTGAAAATCTGTGTTCTGTGTCTATTGTGACTAAAGTTCGTACATGAATTTGAAGCATTGTTTGAGCCATTCCATCAGTTAGAGTGAGAAGAGAGGAAGAGCTATGTGAATCTTTTGTGATTAATTCGAGTTCCTGCCCACCTTGCCACTAGGTATAGTTATGGATGTGTAAGCTGCTCAAACATTTTGCTCTGTGATTAATGAACATAAATAGATTTTTTTAAACAGTCTTTGGTTCAGAAACAGTTTAGTAAGAAGTCTAAGGGTAATTGTCTTGATTCTGTAGCTTCAAATTGGAAACTAGAAGAAGTGAACGTAAGTGTGTAGCGAACCATCACTCCTTCAGAATATATGCGGACTTCAGACAAAACCAGTTCAGAGATTGCCCTGATAACTTTTCTGATGAGCCTCAAAATCAGATATCCTCAAATGAAGCATCCAGTACTATATTTTTCATTTTTGGTCGATATAAACAGCGTCAACATCATCAAGTTCTAGTAGTTTCTGCATAAGCTCTTTGTTCAATTCCATGGCCTCATCATCCACCTGCAACAACCCACAACAGCCTGAGTAATCACATTTTCCCAGTGAACTATTTGATGAATACCGATAGTGTGAGTCTCTTTTGGGAGATGTTAAAATGAAAGAAAGCAGAACACATACGATCAAATCTCGTGATCTAAGTTTATCTATTTGAGATATCCTGTAATAAGACACCAAGAACCAGGGGGCATAACCTTACCAGAGAACCACTTCCAATGTTGCTTATGCAGCATATGCAGTCTACAATGTCTTTTAACACGTCAAGAATAAAACTACGATGCTCTAAACGATAACGAGTAGAAACTATAAGTCTTTTCGGTATTATACATGCAGAAAAGGAATGGCATAGAGGTTACAGAACAGAGCAAGGTTCATTACCTCAACTGTAGTCAGAGGGAGCAGTTCAGAGCCATTGTCAGGCTCGAAGTTCACTCCTTCATCACGTAGCTTTGACAATACCGTTGAGTAGTTCTCATTAGAAGTTACAATTTTGTAGCACCTGAACAAAAGAGACAAGGAACAGGTGAAACAAAAACAACAAAAAAAACAAGAACATAAAGTATACTTGTGAATCGTCTAGAATAAACAATAAAACTGCCAGGAAGATGAGTAAGTGCTCAGAAACTCAGATTCTCAAGTGTATACCTTTCTGCCCTATCTTCATCGGTATCATCTTCATAAGTTGGGGGCTCAATAACATCCTCTGCACCAGCATCTAAAGCAATAATAAAGAGCTGGTCTTTGTCAGCATCATTGACCTTTATGTTCACTACCCTAACTCGTCTAAACTTGAACATGCAAGATCCTGAATCAGCCATTTTCCCCCCGTAATCCTTAACAACCGATCTAATAGCTGCCACTGATCGGTTAATTTTGTCTGTTAAGACCTCGACTACCATACTAACTCCACCATAGCCATATACCTAAAGCATAAAAAAAAATAGTTTATTTCACAGTCATCAAATCTTATAATTGGACCGAAAAGCCAGAAACTGGAACTCTAATACTGCAAAAGATATCATCACACTGAATTAGATACTCAGGTAATAAATTTGAGTTAGGTTCAGTAACCACATAGTACGTGGTTAGGTTTAGTAATGATATAAAACCAATTCAGAGGTACTAGGATGATTCACCATAACAGCGCCATTTGCAAACATAAAACTAGAATCGAAGCTTGTGACCTAACCTCGTAAATCTTCTCAACAAAATCTTCTTGCCCTTTCTCAGAAGCCCTTTTAATATTACGCTCCACAATGTCCTTCGGTACATCTAGATCTTTTGCTTTCTCAAGTATGGTAGCTAGAACTGTATTTGAAACTGGGTTTGGTCCTCCTTTCTTGACACTGCATGATGATACTCTTTGTCATAAACCCACACAAGAAGTTGTATCCAACAAGCTAAACACAGTATTTGACTTAAAGAAAGGTTAAGAGACTTACGCAGATACAACCTCCTTGCCAATTCTACAGTATAGCTTCGCCTTCTTCGAATCTTGAGCCCCCTGTATTCACCAGAAACTTGAAGCTCAAAGTCCTCCAATACAATATTAGTCTCAAAAGGATTTTTCCTTGTTGTGTTCTGCTGTCTGTTATGTTCCATCTACAATAATATCCAACCTACTCTTACTCTGAGACATTTCATCAAACAAGTGGTAAGCATCAACAAATTATAATATCTAGACGCTATAAAGCCACTAAATTTCTTATCTCTAGAATCTCGTAATAGCGTAAAAGCACTTGTAATCATTCAAAAATTGGAACTTTGAAGAGAGGGAGAAAGGGGAAACGGACCTTTCGGCCAGCGATTTTGGAAGAGCGACGACCCATACAAAGAGGAGATGAAACCCAAATCTTTCGGACTTGAAGCTTGTTGCAGTTTCGGTCATCTTCACGTGAGGGCGTGAAATGCGAAGTGGTTTGAGGACAGATTGAGGAGTGAGACGAGAGGGAGTTCCTCATGGTGAGAAGATGATTGTTTCTGGAGTTGAGAATGGATCTGGAAGATACGCCATTGGAGAATCTGAGGAGGATTACTCCCACAGCTCCTCTCATCGAGCAATGGGAGGCCATAATTGATGGACTGAGAAGACAGGGAAATGAGGTATTGTAGTTATGTAAGTTCGTCTTGTTTTTTTTAACAATTATCTTTATTAATATAAAATTAAGATACATCGAACATACATAAAAAAAAATAACATTACAACGTGAAAAATCAACAAAATTAAAATTTGACGACTTTTTTCTCCGATTTATTTTACTTGCAAAATTAAAATTTGATACGCTTTAATAATGCTGATTAAAATTAAAATTTGTCACTTTTTGATATACAGTATAACCTCTATAAATTAATATTCGATAAATTAAAACCTCAATAAATTAAAATATTTTTTAAGTCTCAAATTAGTTTTTTAAACTGATTTTTTTATGGATAAATTAATAATTCGATAAATTAATAGAATATTTTAGTCCCGACATTATTAATTTATAAAGGTTTTACTGTAGTTGCTCTTTTAAATCAGATATAATAGTTATAATTGAAAATAAATTCGAAAGTATATTTTAAAATTTTCAAAAAATACCAAAAAAAGAATTAAAAATATTTTTGTATATCATTTATGGAAAAAAAATATTTTTTTAATATTTTTAAAATTCGTTTTATGCTTGGTAGAATGCATGTTTTATATTCTATGTCCACGTAAAATCATATTTCTATAGTTCTTCACATATTCTACCAGTCTGTAGAAGTCGTTTTCTATAGGTCTTTATATATTCTATTGATTGGTAGATTACAACTTCTACTGGATAGACTATTTCTACATATTGGTAGAATACATCTTCTACCTGTTAGACCAGGTTCTACGTTATTGTAGAACGGTTCTTCTACCTGTTAGACTTCATTATACATTAACGTATAATACATTTTCTACCAGTTAGACTTCATTCTACATACGTAAAATAAATCTTCTACCAAAATCTGAAAAAATCTAGGAAAATTAGTTAACTCTAAGATCTAAAAAATTCCGAAAATCTTTTTTTTTTAATTTTTCAACGTTTTTTATCAGTTTTTGACATTTTTTTTTGCTGTCATCGTTCTCATCTTCTTCTTTCATATTAAGCAAGCAATTTTTTTCTAAGTTAAATATCTTGTGCTTCACACATGCCACATATCTATGTGACTTGTGGTTCATGAAAATCAGAGACAGATAAGAAGAAGTGGATTTTTGTGGCTGATGCAGAAAACTGCGACAATCATATATGCGACAATAATCAAAATTAGAATCAAACAAGTAACAGAAAACTGTAAAAAAAAAAAACCTCCCCAAATTAATTGAGTATTTATAAACTCTAAACTCGAAACTGAATGATAACGAAGAAGACAGGCAGACGAGAAAGACTATGTAGATTGTGTATTTATCGGAAATTGATATCGATGGAGGAGAAAGAGATTGTGTGGATGGGATGTAGAATCTCTTTTCTACTGATATTTTCTAATTATAAAATATTATTAATATAAAAATTTAAATAATTAAATAATTCAAAATTAATGGTATAATAGGAAAAAATTTCAATAAAACATTATAAGGACAAATTTTTTTCAAAAAACATGAAAGAGACAAATTCTAATTCAATTAGCATTATAAAACTAATTCTCCCTTTTATCTTTAGCTATTATCCATCGTTTTCCTTGATGAATTACATTGGCCATCAATTCTCAAATAGAGGTTAAAAATATTCGTCGAATAAAAACCCAATTCACTGATTCTTTGGATTTGGGATTGCCAATTTTCAACTATTATATGAATATCACTATACAATAAGGATGCATCTTCTGCTCAAAATCGTCCTACTCTTCATGGTGGTTTCCGTGGTGTTAATACCATATCCAGGAGGTAAAATTCCTAGAAAAAAATCGAATTAGAAACAACAAAAACATAAAACATATGATTTTCCAGGATCCCAAATTCTTCGACCAAGGCACCATCTGCAAGGAGAAGTCGCTACGAGTGCAATAGAAAATCGATAATATCTTACCAGAATGACATCGTAGTGGTTCAACCCCACCATGGAGATTGAAGATGTCTGAATAGAATCGCCATAAAAACGCTTCACACCGGCACTAAGATCGTAAATCATTGTCTTCGTAACAAAAGAGGATGAATAAAATCATACCCATGTCTATTC
This sequence comes from Eutrema salsugineum, assembly GCF_000478725.1. Classification (NCBI taxonomy): domain Eukaryota; kingdom Viridiplantae; phylum Streptophyta; class Magnoliopsida; order Brassicales; family Brassicaceae; genus Eutrema; species Eutrema salsugineum. The sequence continues at coordinate 7,970,941 of NW_006256895.1, forward strand.
TTTTCACTCTTTATCACTAGTACAAAGAAAAAAAAGAATCAAAAGAGAATAAACATAGAAGAGAATCATCATAAAAAAGTAACAGATCTCCCCCTCTCCATCGAAATCAGTTACGATATCGTAATCACAAAGTCCATCGCCTTGAGAGAGCCATGAGCAATTACACCTATTCTTTCGTTTCATGTAAGTTCGTCTTTTATTTGATTATCCAAGGTTTCAATGGAACATTTTTAGGCTTTTTCACTTTTTAATTAGTTTCGGAAGGGAATTTTTTTACTATATAAATCCTAATCTTAACTATTTACCATCTCTCTCTTCTCTCACTCCTATCTTTCAGAGAGAGAGAGAGTCGATTTCCGATTTCCTTCTGGAATTGGAAACTTCACCGGATTAGTCCGGTTTTTTGTTGTATATATTCTGACTTTGTTTGGATCTTTCTTCCGTTTTACCGGATAATAAATTCCGACTCGATCGGATTTCTTCTCATCCGTCTATTGAATTTCTTTTGCTATATTTGTTAATCGATTTTTCTACTTTTGTGAGTAAAATCCTTCACTAATCCTTAATGAATTGAATGATCTCATTATGGTAGAGGAATCGTGGGTCTTTTTCTGTGGCAAAGCAAAGGATTTTTTGGTGTGTTCAGATGGTGTCATGCATTCTCTCCTCCATAGATGGGTTCCTCTTATAGAAGGCGGCGGTTTTTAAATTCAGTGGTAAGTGTTGGAATTCTTCTTCTTCAACTTTGCATGGTATCATCCTCTCTTGGCTGGGATCTTTTGATCTCCCCTGGACCCCTATTAAAAAGCCTTATCTAAGGCGAAGGGTGATGTGTCTTGAGTTAGTGATGATCGGTGGTGATGATTTTATGAAGAAGTGAAAATTTCCGACCAGAAATACGCACAGGATTTAATCGAGGACTAAATTCGAGCAAATTTGATGGAGGTATGCTACTCTTGGCAAGCCTAGTTCTTCATAAGGTGTTTGGTTTCCAGTGGTAGAGAATTTTTGGCGGTGGATATCACGAGGTTGAAGATGAGTTTGCTTGCATGAAACCTTAGGTTGACACGTGGATAATGTCTTTCTCTTTAATTAACATATTTGTTTCTGACGTGTTTGTTAATGTTGTATGAGTGTTTGTTAATATTGTATCGGTCTGGTTAGGCTAAAACTACCTCTTATTTGCTCTTATGGGCTAATGAAATAGATGACAAAAAAAATTTCTAATCTTAAACTTTACTAAAAATTTATTACTTGCAGAATTGCCATTTTAAATATGATTCCGCAAATATTTTTTCAATCAATAAAAATTTTTAAAATAAAAAATAAAACACAAAACTCAGTCTGCGTATTTACTTAAAAATAATAGCAAAGAAAAACCATTAAGTAGAAAAGTAAATTTTGAATAGATTATTTCATGGGGTTTTTGCTAAAAATAACCCAAAACTTGACTTTGAATACAAAAGTAGACCCCTGAAAAAACATTTAGCAGAAATAACCTAAAGGGGTAGTGAAAAGACCATTTAAACCTGTATGAGAAAACAAAAAACGGATGTCCTAATTACCGTTTACACCCTGACGAAGTCTACTAAAGTAAAAAGAAGTCTAATAGTAGACTTCATTTTATCGAAATGAAGTCTACTAAATAATTAAATCTATAAATTTAATTTTAAAATTTTTTAAAAATTATTTTGGTATCAAATTTACATTTATAAATTCCGTAATTGTAACCCAAATGTACAGAAATTATTTTTTTCATATTGGTAAATGGAAATGTATGTTTTTAAATTAAGTAAAAATAAATTTATTATTTAAGTTTTAAAAGTTGTATAGAAGTCTACTTAACCGAATAAATTAATCTAATTGAAATTTAAACCAAAATTAAACCGGGAATAACTTCCCTTAACCAAGAGAAACTAAACAAAACCGAATAAATATTTATTTTAACCAAAAAAATCAAAAATAATTATTTAACCAATACATAAACCAAAATTGAACCAACAATTCTGAACCAAAAATTATTCATTTAACCAAAATTTGTACCTCCCTATATAAATGAAGCCCACGTTTGTAACCCTAATTTTGTAAAAATGAAAACTCAAACCTCTCTCTCTAAAACGGCGCTTCCCCTCTGTTTCAGATTCAACGAGAACATCGATTTTTTTAGATCTGCTTGCGAATGAGCTGTACACGAGGTCTTTTTCTATGCTGTTTCAGGTTAGAAATCTCTCTTTAGATTATACTCTGCTTTTTGTTTTTAGGAAAACGTTTGTTTGATCTTCACTGTAGGTGACCATTTCATAGTGAGCAACAAAAGAGGTCCACCGTCGAGTTCCTCACCGCCGTGCAGCTTTGTCTGGGTATGGCTTTGATGTCTGGTTCAAATTGTTAGCTTTTTCAAGTTTCTTCTTTTTACTTATTAGCTGATGTTTTGTCCAGAAATTTTGGTTTTATTTAATTGGGATCCACTTTGAATTTTTTTATTTATTCATAATGTACTAAGATCTGAGTGTCAGAACTAATTTGATTTAGTTTAGTAATCAGATCTGTGATTATGTGTTTCTCAGAAACCTCCTCTTCCTCTTCTTTATTAGATTTGTTACTTGGGTTGATGTTTAATTTTTACTCCTTTCATTTGCAGTATCTCACAAATCTCAACATTTATGTATCTTTATCAAATATGTAACATAATCAAATTATTCTATATGGACAAAATATAATGGTTCAGAGTATGGTGCAAAGAAAAGTTCCATAAACTAATTCTAAATAAAAATTTTAAGTGACAGATTTTGCACCAGTTTTAAGACCACAAAATAGAAGAAGAATGGATTGGTGTTACATGTTTATTCAATGTCACAAATTTTTTGAAGTAACTGAATGTTGCATCAGTTTTAAAATCACAAAGTATGTCAAATCCAAAAAAAAAGAAAAAAAAAAACAGAAGAATGAGGTTAGTGTTATTAACAAGAGAACTTAAAAATGATTCTACAATCTTTTAGAATTTTTGAAGATTTATTTTTATGGAGTTGATCATTTTCTGTAATAAAACACAAAAAAAACCATATTAGCAAACGAAATTACAAACTACATTATTGCAAAAATGTAAGTAACAAATTTTCTATATAGGAGACTTCGTCTCCAGACTTCATCTGTAGACTGGAGATGAAGTCTATTCTTCCAAGCTAACTAGCTATTAAATCAACAAATTCGATTCTACAATAAATATCGACTTAAAACAAATGAAACTCATTGAGTAATTAGACCAGTTGGTAACACACATTCCAAAACCTAAAAATACAAAAAATAATTTATATATATTCTGTAATTTTGTTTTTAAAATAATAATACCGAGCAGACTTCGTGTGCAGACTTCATCCGTAGACTGCTGGAGAAGTCTACTTTAATAAGCTAACTAGCTTAAAAATCAAAACTTCTGATTCAACAATAAATATCGAATGAAATGAAATAAAATTCACTGGGTAGTTCAATCACTTCATAAAAAGTATTTCTAATCCAAAAAATAAAAAAATACTTTATAAATTTGCCTAAAACGCGTTTTTAAAAAAACTACAATAAGTAGACTTCTAAAGCAGACTTCAAACGTAAACTGGCGAAGAAGTCTACTTTTTGATAGTGAAGTCTACTAAAGAAGTCTACTAAAAAATAGGTTATTTTTGCAATTGACCATTTCGTTGACTTTTCCTTCAGTAGACTTCAGAAGTAGACTTCCGGCCAAAAAGATTACTTTAGCATTTGACCGATGCATTGACTAACAAAGTAGACTTCTATTGTAGACTTCATGTACAAGTAGACTTATCTGACAGTCTACTTTTGAAGTCTACTTTTTCAATAGAAATCTACGGAAAAAATAGGTTATTTTTGCAATTGAATTTTTTGAGTAGACTTCACTGTGAAGTCTACTTAAAAAAAGATTCCTTCTAAGATTGACCGAAAAATATAAGTAGACTTCCGAAAGAAGTCTACAGTTTTTAGACTTTTTTCTGAAGTCTACTGCAGCTTTCTGGAGTTTTATGAATTTTTTAATTTTTAAAAAACTTTAGTCAAACACTAAAATGACCTATACGTTTTTGGTCAAACTACAAAAGTAACTCAAAAGTAGACTTCTTGTGCAGACGTAAACAGTAGACTTTAGAAAGAAGTCTACATTAAAAAGTGAATACGGTCAACTACAAAAATAACCTCTTTTCTTTCGTAGACTTCTTAAGCCTTCAAATGAAGTCTACTATGCTTTTTTTTTTCAAAGGATATCGAGTAGACTTCTCGTGAGGTTTAATGAAGTCTACTTTTAAAAGTCAATTGCAAAAATAACCTTATGTTGACTAGTAGACTTCAGTATACTTCACGAGAAGTCTACTTTCGCGATATGAAAACTGAAATATGGAGAAATTGAAGTGCAACGATTACCTTTAACAAAATTGAGCCTGGCTACAGTTCTTTTAAGCACCCAAAACTCAGGTTTCACCAAAAATAAGCAACCCAGATGTTAAGTAACCAGAAATCACCAAAAATGCATGACTTTTGGCATTGTAACTTAGCCCAGATGTTTTGGAGAAGAAATTATGAAAGAATGAGGAAGGTTATGAGTGAATGAGCTCAAATCTTTACTTATTACTGCTTTAAAATTGGTTGAGAAACATTTATTCCATTTTCATGGTTGTTCATGGTGGTTGAAGAAATTGAAGAAGTTGAAGAAGATGGCATTCTCGTAATAAAAAGGTTTTTAGAAGATCCAAAGAGACTTTAGCCAAATTAAAGAAAAATCAAAATAATAGATGTATAATGGCATTTTCGTTAATAGTTTAAGTGGGAAGGATAAAATTGTGAGAAAATGGCAAAAGTTGGAGAGAGAAAAAAAAGAGGTTAGTTTGGTGTTTGACTTTGAAATATGGGTTAAATCTGAAACTCTACCTTATTTCATTCCGCAAGACTATTTCTGCCATTCTGCAGTTATGCATTCTAAACATGTGCATTGCCATGGAAATTGTTTTAATTTTATCAAAATTTATAATATAATTTATTTTTATTTTTTTTATCAAAATTTTTTTTATCATATGTTTTAATAGAATTATAGTATAATAAAAGTATGAGTTATTTAAGTATACATTGATGTAATCTTAGTTGTAAACTTTGTTATTATGTGAATTTAAACTACCACACAATCAATCTATATATTTATGAGTGTTAAAATAGATTAATCCATCGTTTTAATATAGTTCAAATCAGTCTATTATCTTGCATGTTTTGATAAACCAACCTGCAAAGAATAGCAATTATAAAAACATAAGCCGAATTCGCCTTGTTATATTACCGTATAATATAAATATATACTTATTATGATTATCTGAATTTTTAAGTTGATGGATTATGATTAAAAAAATTTATAATAACATTTTTTTTATCATCTGTGCTCGTATAAAAATATTTAAATTAGAATATTAAAATCAAATTAGATTTTAAGCCGTGCGTCTACACATGAATGTTTTTTATATCAAATTTTGTAAAATAATTAATGTTTTTTGTGTTTTAGATATAATTTGTGTTTTAGGTATAATTTATTTTTATAGATATAATTTTTCTAATAAGTGACAAATCATAATTTTTATATTTAGATATAATTTTCTTTTGTAGATTTAAATTTTACTAGTATTAAATATAACTATAATTTTAAAAACATAATTATAGCCTACCCATCTATATTAGTTCGAAAAGAACTGCGATTTTAAATCTAACCCGCCTGTTTATATTACCATAGATAAAAAATTTACTAATTTTAAATATTTAAAATTTTAGAGTTATACATATATGAATATATATATATATATATATATATGTTAAAATGGGTTAACTCATCCTTTTAACATGCCTCAAATTAGCTCACTATCTTATGTTTTGATAAACCAACTTGCAAATGATAGCAACTATAAAATTATTATTCTAACTCATCCGTTTCTATATATATGTGTGTGTGCTAAAAAGTTAACGCGTCCTGTTAACATGATTCGAAATAGCCCATTATCTTGTATGTTTTGATAAATCAAACCACAAAAGATAGCGATTATAAAAGCATAATTCTAACACGTCCATTCATATTACCGTATAGTATAAACATTTAATAATTTTGAATGATTGACACGAACAGCCTTAGAACACACTGATAACACCATATTTTTACCATTTTATGGATCATTTAAATATATTATGAAGGTGTTTTAACTCTGTTTTCATTGTTGTTTAAGTGATTTCAATGTTTTAGCGTTTTAAAAGACTTTTAAGGAAACTTGGACTAAATATGCGCAATTTGGAGCAAACAAGCAATTTTGGATAATTCAAGCCATCACAAGTATGGCAAACGATGAAGACCTTCTCACCGTCTAATCATCCCCAAAAATTTGACACAATATATAGGAGACAACCAGCTTTCAAATGCAATTGGTTTTGAGACAATCCAATTATTAGAGCTTCATATATATTTGATGCACTAAAAACAGATGATGTGGTCTCAAAGTAGAGCAAAAGTCGCGACCGCGGCCAAACCATCATTCGCCGCGGCCAGAGAAGCCACGGTTGCAACCACAGCCGAAGATATTTTATGTCCCGAGAGACCTGTTTCAAGCCCAAGTTAAGCCCATCATTTATTCTTCAAACCCTAGATGTTCCCGATGAATTATAAAGTTGTAAATACTCATTTTAGGTCATTCTAATGACCAAGCCGTAGATAGAGATCAGGAATGAGTCAGCGAAAGGATTCATCATCGATCTCTACCTTCATATGCGTTCTTTGTTCTTTACCTTTCTCTTATTTATTTTTCAAAAAATTACAAAACTTTTATGATGTTCTTATACACTAAGATTGAGTAATTTCTTTGTTGGGTTTTATGGGATTTTTCAAAGGGAATTCATGGATTGCTTATTAGTTTGTTAGATTAGGGTTTATCTTTAGAGTTCCTCGTTCAAATTTATGTTTCGTGTATGTAGCTAGTACGGTTAGGTTGGTTTACTCACCGAAAGTGGTGTCGAATCGACTAACCTTATTTAGATGAGCAAATTATCTCAGACGGCGTGAGTCGATCTAAAGTGTTTTGTGAAGTTATCAAATCAAGTTTAGTAAATCTGAGTGGATGGATTTGTGATTAATACTATGTGAGTAGGTTAGTCTTGGTTCAATTTCAAGAACATATCATATCGAAAACTCTATGTTTAATTATCTTTTTAGCTAATCCATGGTACCTAGAAAATTCCCTAATGACCAACACCTTCTCGTATTGATTAGATCTTATTATTTACTTGTTTTTTTAAAAGTTATTTAGTAGTTATATTCGCCACTATTCACAACCTCCACACAAACACCTATGTAATTTTCATCTTAGCTCAACTCTCATCTCAAGTAAATTGTGCAGTTACTTGGTCTTTAGTGGATCGACCCCTAGTACTACAACATACATCTGTGCGCTTGCAGAAAACTAGGATTAAAACATGAGCACATAAAGTTTTTGGCGCCGTTGCTAGGGATTTTTAACGTTGTCTTTGAGTTTCAGGTCAGAATCAAGTCTAAGGTATGTTTTCTTGTTCATTTTATTTCTATTACTTCATAAAAAAATTAAACAAAACAAAAAAATAAAAAAATGAAACAAAACAAAAGTATATATATAAATATATAGATAACGCTGAGATGGGAGACACAATAGATATTTAATAGGTTGAGATAGGCTTAGAGATAACAACAACATCTAGCAACAAGAATTTGATGAGCATGTTTAGTTCCAAGACGCTCCTCGCTTAACTCTAAGAGATTATAACACTCTGTATGCTTTCTATGAGAACCATTCTCCCATTAGTCTACAACCCATCAACATAGACTATGAAATTAGGCGAAGCTCATAAAATTTGTTAAGCAGAACAATTTCCATGGCGATACATCAGAGAATCCTATGGACCATCTTGGAGATTTTGAAGAAATCTGTAGCACCAAACATTCAATTGAAGTTCCTGTGAATTACATAAAATGCAAGTTGTTTCCATTTTCTCTTTGTGATAAGGCATGTGCATGGTTTAAGTCTTTGCCCCCTGGTTCACTGATGTGTCTGCTGTGAGGGTGTCAAGTTTAACCCTAAATGAAATCAATAGCCGCAAGTGCACAGCTGATCGATTGTAGTACTTAGGGATCGAATCCACAGGGAAGGAGGAACTTTCCTGCAAAAGCTTTCGAAAGAAATATAAAGTGAGGAAGTCTAGAACCAGGCCATTTTTCAAAGGGTTTTGCTGGTGTTTTTAAAACGTAAAAATTAATCTTAACGAGAAAATACAGAAATTAAAATGACCTAATAACTAAACTTAATGAAATCGACTAAAAACGAGAAAATGGCTAGACCTAATTTGCTCAAATAAAAATCGATTAAGAGAATGAAAATGATGAACTAAAGCTTGAAATAAAATATGTGAAAATCAATGGAAAAGAGGCGCTGGATTTCAGGAAAGTTCTCTCTGAGGTATGAACGATTCAGAACGTTTCTAAATAGTAAATAGAAAGATCCTAGCTAAAACTTTTAGAACTCGAGTCACGGATGTATGAATACGCCACTGTCGTGATCATAGACAACTATCTCTCTCAACCCTAACCAGTAGGCTTCCACTCTGGCCCTGGAAGAGAAGAAATGCAATATGCTTAAGACTTGTCAGCATTAACAAATCGCCCATAGGTAGGTTTCCACTCCTATGTTTGTTTTGCTCTCCCAAACTAGATCTGGCCCCGGATGAATACTTTCGTAACACCAAGGACCTGGATCAGATTGTAGTTCATGACGCTACTCCCATGCATTAAAAGTAAATCCAGAAGAAAAAGTTCTAGGATTCGGCTTCATTAGCTAATGAAATCCTCATTGAACACAAGTATCCCCATCGAAAATCCCTTTGACCCAACAACAAGACTACTCAGACATGATGAACGAAAGCAAAAACATAGTATTAAAAAGTAGAGTAGAAATCAAAATTGAAGAAGAAACAAAAAGGGTTCAAGAGATAGATCTCTATCTCCCTAAAATCTAAAGTATTGAAAAACCTAAAAAGTATTCTAAAACAATAAAAGCATAAGAGATGATGACGATACAAATTAGGGTTCCTAAAACATATATTTCTAGTGCTCAAGATATTTCTGGGCGTCACTTAGGGTTTCTACAAATGAGGGAATCATTTTGGACTTCAGAAATGGGCCTTCTAAATCGGAGATGGCTGGCCGCGGTCGGAAAGGACGTGGCTGCGGTGAATGGATGCTTGGCCGCAGTCAAATGGCCTCTGTCCGTGGTGAAAAGGCTGTTGGTCGCGGGTGGAAATAATTTCCGGCTGGTTTACGGGACATCTTGCTCTTCGCGTAACTTTTGATTGAACCGTTGGATTGCCAAGTTGTAAAGTGTGCTGGAAAGCTGATAGTTCCATCTTTAAGGTCTCCAAATTTGAGCTGGATCAGACGGTGAGAAGGTCTTCATTTGAGGGTGAACTTCTGACGGTTTGACTCTGAGGTAAAAATCTGGTCTTCTATCCATTTTGTTAAGCTTTTTCCTAGGTTTCCTGAAAAGAGTTTTGGAAATACAAATACTAGAAAAACATATTAAAAGTACTTGAAAGCAATAAAAAACATAGAAAAAGTATTTCAAAACGATCCACAAAAGTGGTCAAAATACGGTGTTATCATTCACTCGGATCATGAGACGAATGCAAGGCTGCGTTTCTTAATCACTTCTACACCACTGGCACATGCATGGTTTAAGTCTTTGTCCCCTGGTTCACTCAGATCATGGGAAGAATGTAAGGCTGCGTTTCTTAATCCTTCTACACCACCTCTAGATCAAACTTCATTAGAAACAAGATTTATAGATTCCAACAAAAAGAAGGAGAACTTTTTCATGAAGCTTGGGATCGTTATAAAAGGTACATAAGAGAATGTCTCCACCACGGTTTTACAGAGACATGCACCTTGAACACCTTCTATGAAGGTCTTGAATGGACATCCTAGTCATCTCTAAATGTGGCAAGCGCTGGCAATTTCATGACAAGGACTGTGGAAGAAGCTTACGTCTTGAATAATAATCTTGTTGTGAGTAGAAGAAACAATTGTCCTGATCAAGAAAAAACATCACGTTCCAAATGTCATGATCTTAGGGATTTCGAAGAACTTAAAACCTTGGTGAAATTCTATCTAAAAAACAGAGTGTTCTGTTAATGTCTATGAAGCAGTTAATGCATCTGTGATTAATCATCAACTTACAGCACAAGAGCTCACCCAAATGAATCTCCAATCTGCTCCAAAAACATCCACAACCTCTCAAGACAACAATCTCGAGCTTATGATGCAACAACTTTTTATGAAGCTGTAAAAATTAGCAGACAACGTGCATATGAAAGTGGACAGCTTATACACTGACGTTAATGGTAAGTTTGAAGCTCTTTCTACTCATGTTGATGGCATGGACATGCAGCTATCATAAACCATAGATGTTTCACAAGCCGCCAAAGTTATCGAAAAACGAATCACAAAGGTGCACAAAAATCGCCCAAGAACATTGCAACCTTGAGTTTAAGTTAGACAACATGAGTGATCTTGGGTACAAGTTAGACATCATGTATGATCACTTCAACAAGAACAATTAGGAGTTAATTGAGAAGTTCACTAACCTCTCAACTCATGTCAAGATGCTCGAGAAACAAATCGGAAAAATTGGAGAAAGTGTGAGGAGACAAGATGGTCGTCTTCCGGGGAAAAACGTAGACAATCCAATGGGACGCTGCAATGTCATTGACACTGATGATGAGAGAGATGTCATACCTAATTCTAGCATTCAGTACACTGAAGAGTATGATGCAATAGGCAAAGTTCCACACCAGAGGAAGATTCTTAAGATAAATGATTCAGTGAAGTTTGTCTTCCCCTGCGTAATTGAAGTGTGGAATTTATAGACTCTCTATGTGACACATGAGAAAATGTGAATGTTATGTCTAAAACAGTTTCAGACGAGCTAGGGATTCATGACATCAAACCTCTTCAAATTTCTGTTAAGTTCAGAGACAATTCAAGCACGATTTCATATGGTTTTGTACAAGATATGTGCAAGTAGAAGGGTATCTTGTTCCTGTTGATTTTCACGTTCTTTAAAGGAAAAAAAATTTTCCAAGGACATTAATACTTAGAATTCGTTCTTGGCAACTGTGGGGGCAGTTTTTGATTATCCCAACCGAAGAGTTTGCCTTTCTAAAGTCAAAAAAGAATCTTCTATCTTGCAGTCTGTAGTGGTGAAAGCTCTTACTGTATAACCATGTACAAGGAAGAGAAGTTGATTTTAGACCCTGGAGATAACAAAGAAAGGTCACAACACGTTTCTATAGAAGCCCCTTTAGTCGAACCTAAAGGAGTTGTCGAATCGAAAAAATCTAAGCACAAAACAAGAAAATCTAAGCGCAAATCAAAGAAATCTAAGCGAAAACTATCTCAGGTGATACAAGCTCGACATTGACTTCTCAAAACATTATTGAAGACGTGGGGAGAGATGGTAACGCTAAATTACTCACCTTTGAGACACGTCCAATACCACCTCTTAAACCAAAACCTTCTGAGCTTCCTTGGTTTAGGCATATAGAAAAGTACCTAGCAGCAGATGTCTGTAAGAACTAGATTTCACCATCTCATAGATAGTCGAAATCAGTTTGGTTTAGGAGATTTTTTTGATTTTATAGCTGAACTCAAGATGAGCTGCCTACGTACTCTAAAACAGGGATCAAGTCATTCATAGTTCATATTTACAAAGGAAATTAGGTCAACAGAAAATGAGCTAAGAAATAAGAAGAAGATGTATTCTAGGTCTTGTGTGAAGTTGTGAATGATCTTAAATAAATGAGATACTCTTTATTTATAGATGTTGAAATCGGTCGATTTTCCCTTTCATTCTTGACTTGAAATTTCTTTATTTCCTTATTTAGTTGATAAGAACAATTTCCTATTTTTTCAGGGATTTGTCTTTTGAGAATATTTCTATTTCCATATAAGATTAGGAAATATTCTACGAAGTCCGGATGTTAATGCCGACATTACGATATAAACCATCGTAAATCGAGATCAATTGGGCTAATCTCGGTTCATACCGAGCTAAACCAAAGGTGCAGGGTACACCTCCAACAGTAAGCCCTCCCCCCCCCTCAGTCCGGCAAAAGAGTATATGTAGGAGCTCGGCGGATTTCATGAGTATTTTTAGTCCAGTGAACTGAGATTGGATTTTTGCGAGGCTGTTTGCTCGGCTTATAGATGTGATGAGTTCAACTCAATCTACTGTGAATTGCAATAATTTGGCTTAATTTATGCGAGTTAAATGAACTCGGCCTGAATCCCAAGTGAGCTTTCTTGTGTTGGAAGAGCGAAGTTCGTGCTCTTGGAAACACACAATATGGACTCAAGGTTTCCTAAGTCGAACTGAAGTGTGCGAGATGAGCTCGGCTTATTGTTCTTGGTGACTTAGGAATATATAAGTGTGGGACTGGCCCCGGCTTTTAAGATGTGGATTTTACCACAGCATCATGGGGATGTTTGCGAGAGGGATCTCGACTTTTTAAAGTTTACATTCATGGGGAAACTATCGAACAATTGACCAAGAAGTCGATGTAACACCGATGAGTTTAGTCGGGACTGCAAACATGTGAATTCGGCTTAGAGGGATTGATAGTAGGTTTTTAGCCTACTAAGGTCAATTAACCTCTTGTGTTCCAAATGGAGATTATCTAGGCACTAAGACTATATGGAACTATCTTAATCCAAGTCTAATTAAACAGGTTTTGGTAACAAAGTGGTCTAAAACATAAAACAAACAAGAAGCAAGTAATAATTGAGAACTAAACAAGCAAGACAAACAAGAAAATACTCAAATTCAAAATAAAGATAAAGCTAAACCTCTAGATGCGATCATTGATCAGAGTGCTTTCAATGCTTAATTCATTATGCTAAGAAAACAATGCAACACTTGCAAATCTTTAGTCTAGAATTCTAGAGCAGATTAATTCATTTCAAGACAGAAATCTCTTTGCAAAATTACTTAATCAAGACTAATTCCCATTAGTGAGTAAGCAATCAACAAGCATAAGGTTCCAAGTCTAAAATGACCAGACAGCCTCTCTGTGCATCAAAATAAGATCTAAGATAGACTGAATATTACACAGAAAGATATAGCAAGCAATCACATGATCTCAATTCCAATTAACTTAGAACTCTAAACTAGACTAATCCTCTCATGAAGGTATTAATCTCTATACTAATCCACTTTCAAACCAAATTCCCATTTGTGAAATATGAATTAATAAGCATTAAGAGACAGTTCTAATATGTCATTCATGCATTTAAAAATCATTCCCATGATGAAAAAGGCATAAACCCTTAAGTTAGCTCATTCAGGCATTTCATCAAACACCTTGTGGGTGGAGAAATGCCTAAGTTCTAGATCAAGCTTAAAGAGATCTAGCATTAAGAACAGCTAACTAAGGAAAGGAAATGAGAATCTAGAGCCTAAACATCATAAATCAAACATCTAAGCACCCTAATCTACACACCTAGAAGCTTAAAAGAAGACTACTCACTAATCATGATTAACACACCTAATCTTTTGCAAGAGGTGATGTTAATCATGATTAGAAGCAAAGATAAGAAGATTAGATGATAAGAAACAGCTTTAAGATGATTAAATCCCTCAGATATCTCTTGATCAAACTCGTTTTTACACTGAAAAGGAAAGAAACCTAAGAGAGAATGAAAGATAAAAAATAAGATCTTTAGGGTTTTTCCCAAAAAGGTATTTATACTAAGTGTTATGGACCGGGTCAGCCCAGGACAAACTGGGTGACCCGGCTCAGATGGGTCTGGTGGCTGGTGTGCGAGATGGTCACGTCCATGGCTGACCCACACACCCATCTCGCACCAAAAGGCGCTCAAGACTCCTAGATGGTCAACTCCTTTCTCAGCCGCACATCCATTTAGCTCTTCAACTTGCATGTTCTTGTGCGACTCAGTTCAGCTCCTTCCCCACTCTCAAGCCTTGGTCGCACACTCCAGAATGTATATGTGCGAGATGGTCACTTCCTTGCCCAAGTCGGTGTAATTTGCGAACACATGTGCTACATGGTTCCACTTCATGTCCAACTCGCATGCCTATCTCGCACAGCATTGTGGACAAAGTCAAATTTGATTCTGGAAGTCTCTACCTTGCTCAGAGTCTCCTTACACTCATCTCTAAAGTCGCAACTTGTTTCCAGAGCATGAACATTCATGGGTGGGAGTTAATCCTGTTGCACACTCAAGTCGCATCATTTCTCATTTTCTCGGACCACTACGCGTTTGATGCATCATAACTCCTGGAATACTGGTCCAGATTGCTTGATTCCAACTGCAGTGAAAAGAGCACACAAATATCTCAAACTTTGTGGAGGAAACCTTTAGCTCTTGGGAAGTGGAAGGTTCCCAGGACGGCTCATCTCTGAAGTGAATTGAAACAATCAAAAAGAGGCTCTTGGACCAGTATTTACTCCGGAGGCGGTATCTTTCAGCACATAGCTCCAAACTGTATGATATTAGATGTTCTGGAAAAAGCACGTAAAGACATTGAATCTTGATGAAGGCCCCGGAAATTTAATCTTACTGGAAAGACATCGTCTCACGCAATCTTTGTAACTCATCGGATCGGTCTTGAAACTGTAGCGAGACAGGTGTGTCTTCCGGTGAGCTTAACTCTCAGCTCATGACTCCAAATCCTATGATTTTAACTGTTCTGGAACCACAGCTTAATCTTCTCCAACGTTTAAGAATACTCTGTAAGCTGAATCGGACGTTAAGACTCCCCGTACAGGCAATCTTTCATATGTATCGGATTGCTCCGGAATGGATCCGAAACAGGTCTGTCTTCCGGTGGCCATATCTTTCAGCTCAGTGCTCCAAATGCCTTGATACCAACTGTTCTGGAATCTACACTGATAACTAAGATTTTTCAAGTCTTAGATGGGTTATCAATCCCTTATATCACTTGTAGTACAAAGGGTATCAATCCAAATGTGTGTTTGCTAGACACTAGTTTATGTGACAAGTTCTTAAGTCAAGCTGAATAAAACATGAGTTTGGTGAAACCAGCAACAAGAAAGCATAAACAAGAAATAAACAAGCAATGATTAATGAACTAAGCAAAGCAAACAAAACAAAGTAATGATAAAGCAAATGATGAATGACAAACCTCTAGATGTGATCATTGATTAGGGTGCTTTAGATATTGATTCATGATGCTAAGAACAATAATGCAATGCAAGTTACTCTTTAGCCTAGACTTCAAAAGCAGATTATTTCATTCCCATGACAATAATCCCTTTGCTAATCACTTAATCAAGTCTAACAACCATTAGATATAATCAGACAATCAACAAGCATAATGCATCAAGCCTAATAAGTGACCAAACAATCTCTCAACCAAGAAGACTGAATCTTATACAGAAAGACATAACAAGCAATCACATGATCTCAAACATTTCAACTTAGAACTCTAATCTAGACTAATCCTCTCATGAAGGCATTAATCTCTACACTAGTCCACTTTCAAACCAAATTCCCATTTGTGAAATATGAACTAATGAGCATTATGAAACAGTTCTAATATGTCATTTATGCAATTAACAAACATTCCTATGCCATTAATGCATAAACCCTTAGCTTAACTCATTCAAGCATTTCATCAAACACCTTGTGGGTGGAGAAATGCCTAAGCTCTAGATCAGAGTGATGTGCAAAGATCTAGCATTAAGAGCAGCTAACTAAGAAAATGAAATGAGAATCTAGACCCTAAAAATCACAAATCAAACATCTAAGCACCCTAATCTACACACCTAGAAGCTTAAAAGATGACTACTCACTAATCATGAAGAACACACCATTTCCTTTGCAAGAGGTGATGTTAATCATGATTAGAAGCAAAGATGAGATGAGTCAATGACAAGAAACAGCCTTAAGATGCAGCAAGATATCTCTTAATCAAAAACGTTTTTACACTAAAAAAGAAATAAAATTAGAGAGAAACTAAGATAGAAGATGAGATGTTTTGAGTTTTTTTTACCAAAAAACTATATATACTAAGTGCTAATGGACCGGGTCAGCCCAGGACAAACTGGATCCTGACCCGGCTTTTATGGATGGTGGTGTGGTTTGCCACGGTCAGATGATGCTTGGCCAGACCGTGGCAAACTGATAGTGTCAAAGTTCTTGGACAGATTCTTCATGATCAAGGTTGCCATGGCTTGATTTACACCATGTCTAGTGGCCGTGTCTCTTCTTTTCTGGGTTTGGGTGATGAACTTCTTGGATTGCCACGTTCTTGATCTGGACCGTTTCATGTTGGGCGTGGCAAGGTGTTGATGATTCGGTGATTGCTATGGCCAAACATCAGGTCGTGCTTCAAGACCATGTCAAATCCCGACCATGACATCATGGGCGTGTCAAAGATCTTCATTGCTTGTCGTGGTCAGGTCCAAGGCCGTGCTTCAAGACCATGTCAAATCCCGAGAGTTGTCATATTATGCCACGGCGAAGCTCTGGCCGTGGCATTATCACCGTGTCAAATCATGACACTTAGCACCTTATCCACTCTTAGACGTCTGGCTGATATGTATGTCTCTCGCCTTCCTTAACTCTCGTCTCACGACTCCAAATCCAATGATTCGAGTTCTGGGACCGTGACTCTATATTCTCCAACTTTGATGAAGGGTTCGGGTTCAGATGACGTCGGCAAGGGCTCCGTTCCACCGGTTCTTTGAGGCGCATCGCGTAAGACCTGATCGGGCCGCGAGACATGTGTTCCTTCTGATGGCAATATCTCCCAGTTCACGGATCCAAATCGTCTGATTCCAAGTGTTCCAGAAACTAGACTCATTCCTCTTGATTCTTGAAGAAGACACCAGAGGTTGAATCGCATTGCAAGTCCTTCGTCCCACGCGATCAAAGTGAGGGTTTTGTCTGCACCAAACCATCTGTCCGAGTTGCTGTACACAGGTGAGGGTTCCTCCATGATCCCAGCTCCAAGTTGCTCCCAAAAGTCTCCAAATGACCTGAGAACACTCAAAAAATGCAGGACACTCTAGGACCTAATGCACTTCCTAACTAAAGACAAAAGCAAAGACAAATATATGTAAAACTACCTAAATGTATGCATGAGACTCAATATTTGGACAAAAATACAATCCTAAACATGAAAAAATATGAGTATATCATACACTCAATTATATTGATCTTTGCCGAAGACCCCGGAAACTAAATCGGCCGGAAAGATCTTCTGGTAACGGGATTTATGAGATGTATCTGCACCCGAGAGTTTTGGCCGAGAAGCTTAAGCGACCAGTACGTATTTTGGCCGAGAATCCTACCTGCGATATGGATTTTAGCCGAGAATCTCCGACCAGCAGTACAGCCTTTTTGCCGAGAAGCTCCATAATGCCCTTTTTCACCATTTTTGATCATTTCAACTTCATTTCTTCATCTGGTTCACATTCTCCACTCCAAATAGGCCCTATAAGCACCTGTTTAACACTCCAAACCATGCAAAACTCTCTTGGACCTAATGTGTTAACACCTGATTTTGACCATTTTTATGGATTACTTTCAATATCTTATGCAGGTGTTTTTACTCAGTTTTAAAGGTTTTATAAGTGTTTTTCATGTTTTGGAGTTTTAAAAGGCTTTTCAGGAAACTTGAGACTTTGGAGTGCATTTTGGAGCAAAAGTACATTTTTTGGATAAATTCAGGTCGTCAGAAGTTTGGTAACCAAATAAGACCTTCTCACCGTCTGATAATCCCCAAATTTGGAGATATTATAGAGGAGACAACCAGCTTTCCAACACACTTGAATACAAAGGAATCCAACGGTTATATCTCAAGATATCATCAATGCACTGAAGGCCGATCAACACAAGTGCAGTCAAGCACCAGTGCTTTCACCCGCAGCCAACCTTCTTCCCACCGCGGCTCAGGAGGTTTCACCCCCGGTGGACCTATGTCCGAACCTCATGAGCCCAACTAAGGCCCAAACACTTCCTGCACCCATTTTACAAGCCCTAGACGCCCAAGACTTGGAGAAACACTATAAATACTCATTTTTAGGTCTTTTGTAAGAGAGCCTCTTTCTTATCTTTGAGAGAGAACTCATTCATAGTGTTAGGTTTTATTTTTATGCATCTGTAGAAGCTTTTCATCACCATACTGTCTTCAATAAGAGAAGGTTTTCTGCAACTTTGTTTCTTTTACTCTTTCTTCTTAGTTCTAAACCGATGGTGATGTATACCTCAGCCATGTCTGCGTAGTCACCTAGTTGGGTGAAAGGGTAATCCAAAGGGATCCCATTTCGAATAACATCTAGGTTTTTAGGAAAAAGGATTTCGATTTTTAACATGATTCTCCCATTCATCCAAATCTCAAAGCGGTAATTCTGGATTAATCACCCATAATCCAATCCTAGGTTTAATCCGAGCCACGAGAGTGTTGTATCTGGGTTGCCTGAACCGGATCTTATGGATGTCCCCATCGTAGGAGACGAAAGCTACCTGCGGAGGATACGTAAGCAGAGATGGATTCCGATATACAAATCATGATCTTGTTCTGACATGAGAGCGAGAGTTAATTGCCATGAACAAGTGATTAGATGATTAGGGTGACGAGAGTTGGCTAATCTTACATGTGTCTATCCTAGTTTCAGAGTCATAGAAATCTTTACCTAAATTCCTTGTGTTTTAGAACATGAACCCTAGAGATGAACCTTGAACCCAGTGCTTTTTCCTTACTGTTTTTTAACCGATCTTTACTTTAAGCTCTTTTTAATTCTCCGTGGAATTAGATTTATGACAAACCACATCCCCTTTTTTTTTTACTAGA